>NC_064304.1:30290524-30896849 GCF_023373825.1 Bactrocera dorsalis | reverse complement strand
ACCCTTGTATTAACGCTAACCCGCCAAGAAATCTGCGTAAGCTACAAGGTAGTGGGCTAACAATACGCTTGAAATGGTAACAATTAGCCTAATGGAACTGACAAACTTTGTCATTTCCTGCAAATGTCCCCGAGTCAAACGCTGCTTCGGTTTATGCTGTCGACGACACCTCTTCCCTTTTCCCTCACCTCGTTTGCTTTGTGTCTCACTTGGCGTATGAGCTGACTTTAACTTTGTCTGTGGTTGAGAACTTTTCGAGTCGCGAATGCTCCGCTTCCGGTCTGCCAACTGCGTACTAAGCGTAGTGTTTTGTTATTTGTGTTTTTGTTGTTGTTGTTGTTTAACTGCCAAATATATACGGTGCGGTGACATTAGTTGGCCTCGTGCATGGCATCGTTGTAGTTGATTTTATTGCTACTCTCGAATTAATTCGTTTAGTGGTGCCTCATCGTCGTGTAGTGAGTGTAAAAGCGAAATTAACAATGCACAGTGGTGCCGCAGTGGACAATATGAGGATAAAATTAAAAAAAAATAAAAAACTTGAAAAGGTGTTGAAGGTGCATGAATTGATTGAACTAAAAAAATATGAAAATTCAAAGAGCACATTTGCCAATGTCTAAGATTAAGGATTGATCAATAATGATCATTCCTAAACTTCGATTGCACCGAAGCTAGTACACCTTTCACAATAAAAAATTGATTTTATTCGGTCGGCTTGTATGCAACTATATGTAATATTGATCCGATCTGACAGTTTTTTCGGATACTATAACATTGTTTTGGACCATAAGCCATGCCAAATGTTATGGAGATACCTCGTCAAACAAAAAAGTTGCTTATACAAGACCTAGAATTCAGTTTGTATGGCAGCTATATGCTATAGTGGTCTGATATCTGATATCGACGGTTTCGACAAATGAACAGCATCTTGGTGAGAAAAGAACGTGTGTAAAATTTCAGATCAATTCCTCATAAACTGAGTTCGCGTTTATATAGACGGACATGAACATCGACTCAGCTCTTAACGCTGATCATTTATATGTTTATCCGATATAGACTCCCTTCCTATTCCTATTCCTCCCGATTCCTTCAAACAAACAACGTGACAAACTTAATAAGACCTGTTCAGGGTGTAAATATTATCACCGATTTACATAATTAGATTACTAAGAGAGTTTGCTTACGATTTTCAACTCGGAGTCCCTTCAAAGGCTCCAAACACAATCAAATATATCATGGCTGGTATTTACTAGCGACTTTAATACCATAATAAATATTTCACAGAATTTTTTCATAGTTTGGAGAATGTTTAGCTATAAATTCTCAGCTGATTGCTTCATGACCCTTTGCAACAACAATATTTTACAATTTTTTGACAGTGTCTTTCTATAGTTCGCTGCACTGTGCGTATGTAGTAAATCTGTCTATCAGCACAAACTCGGTAAGAGGCACCTAAAAGTTGGTGTACGTAGTATGTGGAATTTATGTATGTTTGAGAGATGTAATTGCCAATATAAAATTTGAATTGAATTGCCACAACTATTTTATTGCCATAATAAACAAAATTAATACAATGTGTTATTATACGGAGATTTAAAGTGAAATGAATGTTAAGGTTAGATAGTAAATAATTTTGGATACATTCAATAATGCTCACAGGTTTTAAAAATACAATTTTGTGATCAAACGAATTTTATGATAGCAACTCTGTGTAAATTATAGAAATAAATATCGATAGTTGTGGATCCACTCTCATTTGAACTGAACTTTATAGTTCTGAGACTAAATACATGTTGGTTATTGCCTTCAAACTAGACAAACTTGCCTACTAAGCCTCCTACTTGATCTAATAAATGTATTCTTGGGTTGTCACGCAGAGAATTCAAAAGCTTTACAAAATTTTCGGGTATTCAATGATGATATTGCTATAAAACTCGCTCATTGCTTTCTCAAATCGAACTTGAGTGGAAAATTAATAACAAAAAATATATTGCATTATCCACAAATATATGTTTTGGCAGCTCCCTCATGAAATAAAAATGAAATCATATGAAGGAGTCAACAATATTGTACCAGTTAGAATTATAGTAATAACACCAATCAAATAAATATGTTTAAAAGACCAACCCACCTTAATCTATACATGCTTTGAATCTCACAGGTTACCTTAGAGAGATAATAAAACTATCAGCACCTAAAATCTATCAGATGAATTTAAAATAATTTCCAAGGCTTTAAGGCACTATTTACTTCAGCTATTTCGGAGTACTTTTCATTTCAGAATCTCCAGAATTGGCTTAAAAATGAGATATTTCGGTTTAATAAAGAAGAGATAACCCTCTTCCTAGTCAAAGATAATGCATGAAATATATTGTTAAGTAAAAAATATTATTTTTTTGTTGTTGTTTATATATATATATACAATATTTACTTATGGGACCTTCAACTCATTTAACTTCACTCGCATTTTCCTGAGACTTTCCTTTTGAGCGAATTCGCCTGCCTTGGCTGTTTATGTGTAAGCGTGTGAAATAATGGCGAAACTAATGTAGCGCAAAACGTAATGGCATTGAATAAATCACACTAGATTAACTTGGAAATACGCGAAACAATATACTATATACTAGTAAGTATAAATGAACGTAGGCAACACGGGAAGTTGACAAAGGAACGACAGCTTGTACGGAAAGTTTGTAGAAGGAAGAAAATGTTATTTTAAAGAAAAAAAAAAAATACTGAGGGCTTAATAAATGTTTAGACTTTAATTATAACTTATCAAGTACAAAATAAAATAAGATAATTTTTCGACCAACTTAGAAAAAATAGTGGCAGAGCGTTTGAAGGCACCAACGTGGATATTGTCGGCAGGTACTTTCCTACGTAGTTAGCTCTAAAGCTCAGAAAAGCTAGATATACCATATGACGGTATCCAAACAGGGTTACAATGCGATTCTCTACTTCTTCAAATGCATCACTGAAAACTTGGAGCACCGTTTCTCAAGGTTGTTGGTTGGTTGTTTCCCGCTAATGTACCGACGACAGTTATGAGGACGGCGAGATGTCTAAGATCGAAGCTTGAAGCAAAGTTTGGAAACGGCTTCTACAGGAGCTCCCCCACAAAGCTTACTCTACGAGATTATTTTAGCGTTTTTTAGACAGAAGTGTCTGCTTGGAACGTAGCGGTAGACGTACGTATGTCATTAAAGATCTAATAACAAAATTTATATCATTTGAAAAAATAAAAATATGCTGAAGTTCTTAGAATTTTTGAGTTTGATTTAATTGTGAAAATAGATTATGATTACAGAGGGCGCCATCTATATATTGTGTCAATATAATAATAGATGGCGCAAATATTGAATAACACACAAAAAAAGCAAAAAAAAAAAATTCCAAGTAAAACACATCCTCTTATTGTGAAAACATTTCAAGGCAAAAGCAAAATGTTTAACCAATTTAAATCGAATTTGCAGCAATCAACGCCCACAAGCACATTGCTGGATATTTATATATCAGCATGAATATTATCATCCGATATTTACTGATCCGCTGCTCGTGCACATGCCACCAACATGAAAAAAGAGCCATCACTTGCCACAATGCAACAGTATTTTGTGGTTAATAATCATTTTAGTTAAATCATTATGGCGTTCATTATCCGCAAATCCTTTTAAGCTGTGTGTCATATCCCACACAATCCCACCGGATATGCGCGCACACATAGCAAATGGCAGTGTGTGCAAATGAAAAAAAAAAACATTGAATTTCAATGCACAATGCCACCGCACTAAGGCAGTTACGCGCATCATTTGATATATAAATACATAATATAGGAAATAAAACATGCAGAAGGCTTTTAAATTTTATGTAGGCAATTAATTTAAATTATTCACATTCAATTTGCGCGCACCGACTCTGTTGTTAAATTAAATTTAACGCCAGCGCGATATTTTTCATATAATTTTTTCAAGTCTTTTAAATATTGTGTGAAAATTTTCTATCAAAAACAACTTTATATTCGCATATGAGTGTGTTAGTTACTTTTTAAGTACAAAATTATAAAAAAAACAACAAAAAAAAAATAATAATGCGGTTGCAACTTTAATTTTCAGAACATATTTTTTCTAGCTTCTTCGACTGTTCGATAGAGTGATATCAAAATCTCAAAATTTCGACACAAACACTCATTGTGACGGGCTAAAATATCAAGTTGTGTGATACTAAGAAAGCGCCAGGGAGTGTAAATGTGATGCGTGCAGCCTGCAGCGGTTTTGGCAACCACATCATTATCGCCAGCACTCCAACTGTTGGTTGCTAGGCAAGCACGCGACTTGCGATTCTACTGGGGTGAGAGTAAACACCTACATCTTAACAAAGATAACTGACAAACTGTATGATTGAGTATGAATATAAGTATGACTTCACAATAGACCGAATACGCTGCGAACAAAAATATTTGGTACAAATTAACGAATCTCCGTTTAACGTACTATTTATGAAGCTGTATGATTTTTGTTTTTTTACTCCAAGTGCGGAAAATACATTATTGATCGACTATCGAGTTTCGAAATCCAAATCAGAATCGTTTTCTGGTTCATGTTCTCAGTGAAACCAATGGTTTCGTGTCAGAAATTTAATTTTTTTTCGTCAGGGCTTCCAAGTGAACACAGAGTTCAGAAGCATGGTGTTCCTAAGCGCATGTTTATAACCTTTAATAACTAAAAAGTTAATCACATTCAACAGTAAATTCATTATAGACAAAATCACTCAAGGCGACATGAGTTTTGTAAGGTTCTTCCAATCTTCTTAACACAAGATATTCCAGCGTACGCGTACGTGAAAGAAAAATATGAATCTCAATTGTATATTGTATAACTTCGACTGCTGGTAACAACGAATTTCATCCAATAAACGAAAGACGCAGAAAATTGCTCCGTGAGTCGTTCTTTAATGGCGCCAAAATCAATCGACTTCGAAAATGATGAAATAATTGAGCCACATACGACAAACTCAATCGAAAGCGATCGTATTTGAGTCGGTGTGAGACGACCAAAACGTTTGTCAAACCAGCTTTGAGGGTCAGGAAGATTCTGACATGTATTTGGTGTGTTTGACATGGAATCTTCTACTATCAGATTCCCTCTTACGCCCAACTCTTAGAACTGTAGCCTCTATAACTTGTCTGTAAACAATTGGAGTATCTGAAGAAAGCAGTCATCCAAACATGGCCAGTAAGTAAGAAATTGTGATCTATCAGCACAACGCCAGACCAAAAATAACGATTGTGTCAAGAGAGAAGCTCTTCCTTGAGCTTGCATGGGCGGTACTATGAATCCACCATATGGTCCGCAACCTGCCACAAAGTGACTACTACCTGTTTCTGACTATAGTGAATGATTTTGACAAAAGAGACACCTGTGAAAATTTAGTGTTTCAGGTTTTGCCAAAGCAGATGAGTGTTTCTTGAGAATTATCAAACAATCCAGTGAATACTTGATTAATATCGGATCATTCTTAATAATGAACATAAAAAAATAACTTTAATACAAAAGAATGAGTTACAATAAAGGGAAAGGCTACCAAGATTGTCCAATCCCATTCTCGCTATTGTCTCTTATAATTTTGGTGTTTCCGATATACATTATTTTATATACTTATATAGCAGTTAGCAGGTCGATTCATAATTTCCACTCAACAACGAATGCGAATTTCTACCTAGTCAGGATTAATAGCCACCACAAAGTGTTCTCTTTAAATTCTCTTTACTTCATTTGGGAATTTATTAGTAATTATTTCGCTTGTAGAAATTTTTGTATTACTCAAAATACAAAAAAATCTATAGATAAATAGAACTAAACCGTTAATCAACTGCTAAACTAACAAACTTCACACTTCAATTGAAGCACTCAATGAAAAATTGACACAAATCAACTGGTGATAGAGCAGAACCGGAGCACATTTGCAATGGATTTAGTTTACGCCAATATTGGGAGGCACTGCAAATGACCCACACATGCACACACACGATGAAATGTACAAATTGACAGGCAAATATTCGAAATTAAAAGAGAGACAGGCGACACGCGACCCACGATCGTAAACGTAAATTTGTGAAAATTGCTAAAATTGTTAGAATACCTTTTCGGCAACGCAACTAGTCAACGACAATATTGCGTTAGCAAATAAGTTGACACAGAGCAACAAACTTGCAGCTACCAAAATAACCGGCGCGAGTGTGCCGAACGCCGCCATTCAATGTGGTCAAAAGGCGAAATGCAATTTTGTCATAATGACCAAATGTGAAAAGCGGCCAGGCCAGAAGCGAACGTCACCAAAAGTTGAGCAAAAAGCAAACCACTGCAGGCGCCTGTGAACCAAGAGACAATGGCGTGTGTGGCTGTGTATTTGAGTGTGTATAATGGCAGTCAATACCGCTAGGCAAACTAGAGCGGAGCGTCAGAGGTATGGAGGCAACATGCATAAAATGAGTGTTGATTGCAATTGCAATGAAGAGTGCCGTTAGAAATCAATAATCACGAAATCGCGCGTTTCACCACCACCAACGCAAATCTAATAAAATTCTGGGAATTTCAAAATGTTGGTGGACGAAGGCAAATGAATCGAAATGTGGTGCGGTGAGCGTTAGTAAATGTGTACTGAGGCGTTTATGTTGCATTGAGAGCAGACGGCTAAACAGACCGTCGAGTCTAGATAAAAGAAATTTTGTTGCTTTTAAATTTTCTCTATCATATGGTACAAATTTCACCACAAGCAGGTAAGTCTGTCAAATCTCAGCTTCTACTTCCACAAAATGCCCGTATATCATATTTTGAATTTGATGAGAAATTAATGAAAGTGTAATGGAAAATTTAACCGATATATAACCGATATTTTAACCAATATTTTAACCGAAAATCCTTTTACTAACAAACATCTTACCAAGAATGGGCGCAAAATAAAAATTCACCTTTTCAATTTTCTTTTGGGTAATTTTTCTGCAACAAAACATTGCCACATCGCATGATACTGACTGCATAGAGCTTATCTTTCAAAGCATTTCATTTAAGTAACAGCAATTGTCAAAATTCTATAAATTTAAAGTGAAAATTTCTAAGCCAGCAATTCGTCAAATTGTGAAAAATAATTTACGACACAGTTTAAAAATATTTAAAACATACATATCAATGACATAAGCTGATGTCAAGAGCACAGCAGCCGCACAGAGGAGATACTTAAAAATCTATGCCAGCCGAGTGGCGGCTGAGCCGCGTTGAGCTGCTGCTTAAACTCGAGTACTCGTACCTTGATTTGCGCACTTCAAGCGTCACTTCAACGTTTGTTTGTCGCGCTGGCTTTTTCTAGTTCAAATGCACTTAGCGCGCGACTTATGACATTGCAAGCGGCTAATTGCCAACATTTCATGACCGTCGGGGTTAGGAGTATGCGAGTGAGAGAGTGAAAGAGGGAGAAAATAGATAGCAAAAGAGATAAGTAAAAAGTGCAGGAGAACAGGCGTATTTACATATTTAATTAATGCAAACGCGGTTAGAAATAGAAGTTAGAAAAAAAACAACACCAAGCTGAAGTCTTTAGCGCGTTTGCTTTAACTCCCGCTGCGGTTTTGCCGAGCGACATTTGTTGACATTGAAGCATCCTTACGCACTTTAATGAGCTCACGACGCATGCGATGGCAGTTGCGTAGAGTAGAAAGCCATTAAAATCAGCAAAAGCTGTTGCAGCTTTAAAAAAGAGGTGCATGCCATGGCGTATGAGTAATCAGTGTTGCTGTGCTTTTTATGAACGTAAGCGAGAGTGACTTTTATAGCTGACAAGGCGTGGTGCGCTTCATTTTACATTGAATAAAGTATATTCTACTATCTTGCCGCATAGTTTATGTTAAATTTTTTGGTCGCTATTTTGCATTTAATTTTTTTTTCTTAAAGCGAATGCATAAGAGACTCATGATGACGATGATGACAAGAGTTTTATGAAAAAAAAAATTTTTTTTTAAATATGCATTGATATTAAAAGCATGCAAAGAAAATAAAAATTATGAAAAAGAACGAGCTTTAAAACTATTTTCAATTTTTTTTATATTTTCTTTACTTATTTTAAAATTTTTTGTTATTATTTTATATGGTTTTAATTTTTTTTAATTTTTAATATTTTAATTTTTTTTTTAATTTTTCATATTTTCAATTTTTTTTTAAATAAATTTCTTTTGTTTTCTTTTTTAAAATTTTTTTATATTTTTAATTTTTATTTTTTTTTTATTTTCCTTTTCCATATATTTTTTTTATTTTTTCATTTATTTTATATTCTTTTTCACCTTATTTTATTTCCTTTTTTCATTTAAAAAGCAAAGCAACCCAAGCAACTCAAATAAGCATACAAGCAATGCGCGCCATCATCAACAAACGCACCATTTTTTACTTCGCGCTTTTTACTACACTTTTATACTCATGCCGCCACATGCTGCAGCAAGCGGCAAGAAAGGCTGAAAGGAAGTAAAGCATTCCTCAGCGTAGTTTATGAAAAACATTTTATGTCAATGTCGTTTGCATACAAAGAGACAAATAAATGTAAGAGCAGACATTTGTTAATGCACACACACACAACCGCCATCACACATACGCATATAATGTGTCTGTATGTGCAACTGCCGCACGGCTTGATGTGCTAAACGCGTCTTGAATTTTAAATTAAATCACATGTCCGTGTGTGCGTTTGTAATTTTTATACCTACATATGTTAATAATAATATATTAAAGAGTATATATGTGCGTGTGTGCATGTGTGCATATTTATGGCACTTTAGTGAGCGCACAGACATTTGTATACTTGTCGCTATGCTTGTGTGTGGCTTTTATGCATCTGTCTGCTTAATGGAATGGCCGTTTGTATGTCTTTCTTGGCAGCACCACATGTTTGTATGTATGTGTTTGCTCTTTAACCCTCCCTCTTTAAATATGCATGCGCGTAGCTGTTTAATGCATGTGTGTGTTAGTGGACGTGATAAATTGCATGGCGTTGCGAATCTATCAAGAAATCACAAACAGAACTGCTACGTGGAGGTGGTAAAAGAAGTAAAAGAAATAAAGGAAGTGAAAGAGAATATATGTATAAACAGGTAACTACAATTAAATGAGAAATATTTAAAAACAAGGTAAGAATTAAGAATGTTGAAAATAATAAGAAAAAGAAAAAAAATTAACGACATAAATTGTAAAAGAAATATAAAAAAATCCGTATGAACTATTGTGCCATAAAAATTAAAGTTGTTGATTGCAGGTGGGGTCCTAAGCTGGAGCTTGATATAAGGATAAACAAAATACTTCAAATTAATCTAGAGGTATAGGTTCATCTAAAGAAAACTCAGGATAATTTTGCTGTATCATCTATGGTAGATGATAACAAAGTTGAGACCACTTGATGCACCCATTAGGAAAATGTAAAAAATTCATTATTTTTACATTATGTAATATCAGTGTATGCTATAACTGGTAACTGCATTCGAATTAAATAGTCAAAAGAGAAGTAGTTAAGAAAAGAGGAATTGTGTGTCTAAAAATAAGGTAGTCCGATGACTACTTCAGTCGAAAGTGAATCACTTCAACACACTGCGTGGCCTATAACACCGATATTCTAAAAATCAGCATTTTTCTGCAAGAAGAACTTCTACTATAAAAGTGAGTCGCACTCACGACCCTTACGAGGGCAGTCACGTACTGAACCCAACTACAGCACAATCCAATATAGCATCGATATATTAAATAAGTGACACACACATACACCACATACGAGTTACTAATATATTTTTCTACCACCTTCATCAAAGGCAAGAATGAGTGAGTGAGTACAAGCGGGTCTACATACACTTCAACATAAAAACTGTAATAACTACAAAAATTATTGTAGTCGTAAGCATCAATGCCGTCATTAGACGGTGACGAACACAACACTCACCGACACAACAACAAAAACAACAACACGTAAGCAACATTAATGATGCCAATGGCACCGCAAAGCACAGCAAACGCAGAATGAAGAAAGGAGAAATGCCAAAGCGAAGGAAGTGAACGGCGAATGGGGGAAAGTGTTTTTGTATTGGCGACATGTTGTGGCTGCAATTACTTTGCTGCAAGTCAATGTAGGTGGCAGTAGGTGAACTTGTGGCTGTGTACGTGGCAGTTAATGTATTTTACACATATGAAGGAATGCGAATGTATATGTGTACGTGTGTGTGTTGCTTTACTCATTGCCATCAAATTAATAAACTCCGCTCGTTTGCTTTCTACACATGGCTGCTTATTAGAATTGTTGTTTTTGTTATTGCTGCGCGTTTGCTTGCGTGAATATAAGAATTAATGAAAAGTTCATTAAAAGCAAAGTAAAAATAATTAAATGCATTTTATGTGCCGTTATGATACAATAATATTTAAGCAGGAAAATTCGCAAGATTTTAATGGCATCATTTTGTGGTACAACAACAAAGGCAATATAAAGAGTGCGGTAGCTCACAGGAATGTTGGAAGTGCTGGTGGCAACTGATAATTTCGAAAAAGATGGGGGTCTGATAATTTTTATTGAAGAAAGTGAGTGACTGCGGGTATTTTGGTATATAAGATTTCTAATTGGAGTGAATATAAAAGAGAAACAAGGAAACATTTGCTAATTTTTTATGGAATTAAATTTTTAATAATTAAAATTTTTATAAGTGAATTATTATTTTTTTTTAATTTAACGCAAATTTAGTTCGAACAGAAAGAAAATGTAATTGTAAGATTTCTTAAACAAGTATTACGGCTTTCTTTCTGTTATTAAAGGGCTGTAAATTTGATGAAAAGTAAAGATCTGCTCCATGGGCTGTGGAGAATATGGAAACCTGTAAAAGTGACTGCAATCTATAATAAACAGAAACAGAACAGAACAGAAACAGAACAAAACAGATTTAGTCTCAAAGCCAATCAGTAAAATAACAATATCACGGTCTGAGTGACTTATCGGGCAGTGATGTTGCAAGATAAATATTTTTTGAGGTTAGGTTAGGTTGTACTGGCCGGCTGTTATGTCATACATACTACTGCTCTATAGTAATGCCAGATGTAAGTTCAGTACAATTTAGTTCAAGAGAGGCTTGATGTCTCCTTTTGATACTTCGTTTAGTCTCACCGAACGGCAAACTTCCTAAATGGCGTCTTTCTTATGCTTACTTCCTACTTCAAGGCAATCACTAGCGACATCTAGTCATTCATGCGTGCACTACGAATAGCAAATATTTTGACTAAGGAGCGCATCAGCTGTAAGCATAAAAAATTAATTAATTTTATGATTCAAGCAGCTCCCGATATCCGGTCTTTGACCAAGTATCCTCTGGGTACCCTAAGAACATCCGTTTAAAGGCGAGCTAAAGTGAGAAGGCGAAACATCCCCTGCATAGGGTTGTGCACTGGGTTTGGGACCCGCCACGTAAAAAAACACCCCCAATGAAAAAGCAACAGTTTTCACGTATTTAAATACAAATCTTTACTATTGCCTTCAAAATAGATTGCTGAGTCAATACAAGCATCTCCAGGCTTAGTCCAATTAGCCATTTACTTGCTACAAACCTTCGATGGGATGCCTTTCACTGCTTTCAGTGAAAAACTATTAATAGCGTCAATGGACTCATGGCACTTTTCCCGAAGCAGATTTTTTCAGATTAGAAAACAGAAAAAAATAAGAAGCCAAATCTCGCGAATATGGTGACGGAGCGATGGCTTTATTTCGGGTAAGCGCAAAAAGTCGGTCAAAGTCGTGCTAGAATGTGAAGACGCTTTATCATAAAGGAACGAGAAAAAAGTACTTTCTGCTTATAAATCCGTAGGCGCCATAAAACGGGCAAATAGTATTCCTAATTGACCACACCATAGTAATCAAAGAAAATCATGAGCATCACCTTGAGGTTTGTCTGCTTTTAAGGTGACTTTCGGTTCTAGAGCAGAACGCCATTCTCTAGTTTGTTGGATAATGTCGACGTTATATTCATGAACCCACGCTTCAGTCATCAGTAATGATGGGATTTTTGCATGTAGGCTCTTCAGACACGTTGTTAAGCATCTCTTTTATTCACACTAATCGAAGTAGCTTGAAAAAGATTCAGGTCTTTGCTTTTTAACCAAAGCATTAGCCATAGTGGTTGAGTCGATGCAAAAGGATTAGATCGATTATCTGCTATCTCTCAAGTGCCAACATGAGAGGTTTTTACCAACATTTCCTCAACTTCTACGTTGTTATCTTCAATAAGGAGTTACATGGGTTTCCTCGAGCAAAAACTGGTTATATCTTCAAAGTTTTTTTTCATATTAAAAATTATTATTTTTTTTAAATTTTGTATTCTTCCAAAGATACACACATTTTAGAAAGATTTAGTGAAATTTCAGTGGGAAAATATTCAAAATTCGGTCTTCAATACGACATTTCTGACAGACCCTTATAAAAGCTACCTCCTACCTTGATAGAACCTCTTACTGAAACATCCAAAGTAAAAAGTTTATAATTATCTATCCACTGTGTAATTTGTGAGAAATCTTGGCAACCGAAGACACAGCTTAGAGAAAAACGCGTTTAAAATTTTATATGACTATATAAAGCTGATCTCGAGTGCGCAATTTTTCATAGCAGCATCTCTAAAACTATTACTCGAATAAACTTCAGGGTTTAGAAAATTATTCTAGAGATACTGCAGAATTAAATAAGATAATAAAGTTTTTTTTGAAAGTCGCGAAATCAAAGTGACCCAAAACTCTGTTAAGGATGGATAGGCGACTCACATGAGACAAGTTCTTCATGACTTCATGACCTTCACTGAATATTTTGTGCGACCTCAATATTTCTCCTCTGCATAAAGTGGATTTTCCAAAATATTATGAACGAATACATTTTTCGGGATTCAATTGATAACACAAAAGTCGAAAAAACTCATAAGGAGATCAAACTACACACAAAAATAGAAAAGCCTGTACCAAAAGCAATAAAAAAAAAAACAATTGACAATTCGATTTGCGCGCAAAGCTTAAATGGAACAATGCGGGTCAATATTTTCCAGAAAACCTAACTCCAGTCAAACTTTGAACAAATTTTAGGCTGGTTCGATTAAGATTCGGGCTTTAAGCTCACATTTCAACTATTTTGGCAACCATGCGAACATAACCTCACACTGCTCGCCTAGAAAGTTGTTGATAAAACACGCATATTACCGAGTAAATAAGACAGAGTATAAAACAAATATTTGCATAAACACCAGAACACACACATATGTACACACACGCAAGAGGACAAACAACAGACAAGTGAACACACTCAACATCTGTCATTTTGGAACAGTGAATACCACATTGGCCTGCGCCATAAGCCACCTCTGATGGCTTTCCGGCGCACCACATGCAATTTCCGCTCAACCGCAGCTCATTTCAAGTTGCTTAATGCAATTCGCACTCGCTTAGCACACAATTCGCGCGCGACAACTGCGGCGCCGAGTAAATAAATGCGCTGCCAAATGAGTGCTAATACTGTTGATTATGTGGCATCAACTAATACCAAATATAGCCTGTAACTATGATGCTAATATTTTGCATATACACGAAAGCAGCCGCCACAAACGAGTGACTGCATAAAATAATGGGTGTGTGTGTGTGACAGCAGCGCTAACGAATCATAAATAAACACATTGCAACTAAATAAACAACACCAATAAAATGTAATTTATACAAATGGTTATCGAAATGGACCGATCAAATAAGCCAAAAGCACTGCAAGTGATTCTAATTGCGCGCTTTTGGGCGTTTAAACATGGCCTCGCGACGATTTGCCGTAGTTTAGGCGGCATAGCCATGTGTGTGATGACTAAGTGACAAATATGCGCGCGGTATGTGTTAAATACTGGGCGCAGTTGATTGGCTGCCAGCGCTAAATGCCAATTTTGTGTGCATGTGTGTGTGGCTGCGCTTGGCATTTGTCTATTATAATAATACTGGTGGCAAATAATAGTGAATTTTCATTGCAAAAGTGTGCGCTCGAAATGAATTCGTTAATTAAATTGGCTGTCTGCTCGCTTGGCTGGCATTGTTTTCGGCGAGCGCGCGCCTAGTTGTATGCTACAGCGAAATGCAGTAGCCTATTAGTGGCTACAATAGCGTCAATTGCGCGTCGGTTACACTGCATTCCATGTGGACGCCATGCAAAACACATAAATGAATATAAAATATATAGCTGTGTATTATAACAAAGGTGGTTGCGCTTGTGTGCGTTGGTAGGGCCCGCCATACGTGCATTGCATACAATTTATTTATGATCATTTTTACTTTTGTATACGAATTTTCGTTATTTGCGCACACAGCGCTGATAAAATCCGCGTACAAATAAATAAATTTACATTTTTTGGTATATACGAGTACACACACACACACCAACACACACAGTAATACATGTGCTTCAGCGCACATTTGCAATTGTATTTATATTCGCGCGCGGAATTTTGATTTTCCAACGCAATTTCTGCCTGCTTTCTGCCAGCAATTATTTATCACGCGCCTGCCTTCCCACCCGCTGTCTGCGTGTTGCTGCGCCCACCATAATAAATATGCGCCTTTTCAACCGCTCTGACAGCCGCGCGGCGTTTATTCCAGTGTTGAATTAAAAAATTGAGAAATCCAAGTGTTTTTTTCCACATTCCATCACGGTAGACACCTTTGTATGTAGTCGTGTTGTATATATACATATGTACGTACAAGTATCTACATGCATGTAAGTATGCTATGTGTACATTAGGGTGCCAGTTAATTTACAAGTTGTTTGTTTCTTTGCACAAGTTTCAGTTTTTGCCCGAAAAATTATGATCTCAAGCTCTTCATTTTCAGTATAAATTCTGACTAAATTATATTTTTTTCCTATGCATATAATGTAACAAGAGATTCTTTAATATTTTTCTCTAAGCAGTTAAATCAACAACTTCGAAGAAACCATTTTCTTATACAAAATTTACCGCTCTACAAAAAATTTGTGGACAGTTTTTTCATAGAAACATTCCTTTAAAAGTTATACGCAGTTAAATGTGTACTTCAAATTACCTCAGCATTCATACAAGTGATTTAAACACTCTGTGTTGCTCATACGACATGGTGTACCATATGCAGCAGTATACTTAAACACAACTAAAAGGAAAAAGAAAATTCGTATGGCTTTTGTAGATCGAAAAATTTTGTACTTCCAAAATATCACCCACCCTAATGTACATAAGTACCTATGGTGTATTTGTTGATTTTCATTTGCACTGTTCGGCGTTTGTTTGCTTTGGCGCTTTAAAGTGATTTATATAATTGTCGATAATAAAGTCGATGATTCATAACGGTTTTAAGTTATATTTATATTTATTTAAACACAATTGTGCGCTTTGAAATAAAGTGGACGTGGAAGAATAGTTGTCAATTTGAGTTGTCCAATTAATTCATTAATGGCGGATATTGAAAGAACATCTCCGAGCACAAAAATTAGTGTCTAGTCGAAGTTTTAGGTAAAAATTAGTTTTTATGTGAGAAATGTTTTCAAGTCACTAAAAATTGAATTTATGTTGTTGATTAAGATCCAGGTACTTCCAAACATTATAAAGCTTGATGTAGCTCAGCTTATGTTATAAATATAATAACACACCGAGTCACATTAGCAGTGTCTTGCATATCCAACTTTTGCAGCATACCTAGACAAAAGACCCAAAAACGATCAAATCTAGCATCCAAAATTCACTGAAATGAGAGAGATGCGATCCTCTATGTTTTATAATGTACTCTCTTGGACCATTCTTAATATTCTGATGGCGATATCCATAATTTTTTTTTTATGGGCAAAACGGTGGTCTTTTAAATGATCCTGTCCCACTCTCATAGTGGCTAACAGCAGAGCACCTGATTTCCTAATTTTGCTATTATGTTCGTAACATCCAACAGGAAACGTCGTAGACACTATACAAGTATATATAAGATATCCAGCGATCCAGTGTCCAGCGAAGTAGTTCTTCAGTTTTAAAGTTATTGACCAAAAATTTTCACACATATTTTTCTCACAAAGAAGCTGCTTATTTTTTTCGGAGCTGAAGATACCGGACAACCATAGCATATAGTTGTCATACCTGAATGATCAAAATCAATTGTTCATACGAACAATATCTTTTAACGAGATTTGTTTCTAGTTATCATACACTGGAAGAATAGAATCACTGCAGCGTCGTCTGAGGTAATGTGTATTTCGAAATAAATTATATTTATCTTCAAAGATTTTATTGTATTTACTCAAAATATGTGTATATACATATACATTAGGGTGTTTTTTTAACTATTAATTTTTTCAGTCCCGTCACGAAATTTCCTTGGAAATACCCTAAAAAAAATTCCTTGAAACTTTTAGCCCTTAATATTAACATTAAGAACTGGACCAAGACCTGTAAAAATTTTCCATAGAAAATACACTACAATCGTGAGTTTTTATCTTTAAATTTAAAGAAATTGCTGGTGTTTCTTTTTCTTTGTTCTTTAAAATCAAATTTCTAAAATAAAAAAACACAGTATTTTAAGTGTTCACTGGAAAAAAGTTTAAGAAAGTAGTTAGCATTTAATTCATTTCATTTAACACTTTGAGCTCCCCCAGCATGTAACATTCAAATTGGTCTTCAAATCGGATAAACGGTAAAAATAATATAAGCACACAGCTAAACTTTTCCACTTACGTAAAAAAATGCAATCGAAAAAATAGTGTTTTTGCGAATTTTTCATTTCGTTTTGCATATTTATGGTATTCTCTTTGCCTTCACATTTGTATTATACTTGAAAAGTAAACTTCCCCTAAATGCTAACTGCAATTTGCTATTTAAATAACAGATTTAAAATTGTAATAAATGCTTATCATGCTGCCGCAAACACACGCGCACACGAACACATCTTTTCTCAAAATAGCGGCAGAGAAGCCAGAGAGCAGCCAACGAGAGTCATGACAGCAGGAAGTGGAGTCAAACAAATGACACCAAAGGAGATAGACAGGAAGAAGCGACGACGATGGACAATGGAAAACAGCGACACACACACATATGTACATAAACATAGTTATATATATATATATATATATATATGTACATTCTAAAGTACAATGCTTATAGTTATGTGTGTGTGTGCTGGTAATGAAAGCGAGAATCTGCGCAAAAATGTAAACTCATCAGCATATTTCATATTTTGCACAATTTAAAGGTAAAACTGTGCTTCTGGGCGAACACAAACATGGCAGGAGCACACAAGAATGAGACACCGGTGTGTAATAAAATGGAGTGTGGCAGATATGGGGAGTGCTTAAAAATTTGCATAAAAATTTAATAAATTACAAAAAATGAGTGAATTGCATATGTTGCACGATATGAACGACCACACAGACATACACTAACACATATATACATATACAACGCCATATACAAGTCTGTACATGTGTAGACCGTCACAAAATGACAAAAGCATTAAAAGCAAACAGCGAAAGCAACTACCATAATCACCCAGGCAATGACGTGCGCTTGGCATTGCATACACACAGGCGCTACCCACGTGCGCTTACAGACAGACGCTTAATGTAGCCATAAAGACAACAATATGAGTGCAGCACTCAAACATAAACATGCATGTGAAATGCTGACGGCAAGCTGTGTGAGCTAATTTGTGGCGCCACCCGGAGGAGCTACTTAGCTCGCATTTGTGTGTATATTTGTGTATATTTCTGTGTTTATGTGTACGTATACGTGCGTGCATGTGTGTGTTGGTATATGAGTTTGTTTTTTTGTATTTATAAATTATTATTTTTGCCTGCTTTTGTTACATAGTAGTGTCTGACTGCTTAATTTTTGGAAAATCATGTAGCGCCCATGGTAACATACACACACACACCAACAAAAGCGCATTTTAAACTAAATACATGAATTTAAAGAAATCTGCGTGGCTTTTTCTACAAAAACTTATATAATAATAAGCAAATATGTTAATTTCGGTTGCATGGAAGCTCCTTCACAGACAACCTATTTTCCATACAAGGACTTGATTTTGATCGGCCAGTTTGTATAGCAGCTCTATGTTATAGTGATCCGATTTAAATAATTTGTACGGAGCTTGTAACTTTGCTTTGGCATAAAATGTGTGCCGAATTTCGAGAAGATATCTTGTCAAATCAAAAAATTTTTCATATAAGGGCAAATCAGTTTGTATGGCAGCTACATGCTATAGTGGTCCGATCTAAAAAATTTCTTCACAGATTGCAGCACTACCTCAGATAATAATCTCTGCTGAATTTCGCGACGATACCTTGTCAACTAAAAAAGTTTTTCATATAAAGGGTTGATTTTGATCAATCAGTTTGTATGGCAACTATAGGCTATAGTTGTCCGATCTGAACAATATGCGGGGAGATTAAAGCGCTGCCTAGGAAAATAATTTGTGCCGAAATTCGCTAACATATCTACTCAAATGAAATAGTTTTTCATACAAGGACTTGATTTCGATCGATCACTTTGTATGACAGATATATGCTATAGTAGTCCGATATCGGCAATTCTAACATATGTGATGCTTCTTTAGAAAGAAAAGACGTGTGCAAAGTTTGAGATCAATATCTCAAAATCTGAGGCACAATCTCGCGTATATACAGAAGCACGGTCTCGACTAACTCGACTCAGCTCATCACACTATATTTAACACACACATTTCACTGGCTCACCGTCATTTTCTTCTAGCTCTTACAAACTTCCGGGCAGACTTACATAGTAAACCCTGTTGAGGGTATAATTATTGCAAACATATACAAAAATACATTTTTCTTGTAATATTTTCGCTTTTAATTTTTTCTATGTATTTAAGAGTATGTGTGTGTATTTGTGTGCTATACAATATTTTGCGCGCAAATTGGTAACTGCTGCTAAACGCGCTAGCGGCGAAATAGACGCTCAGCCGAGTACTTAACGCCACCAAATCTGCCTGCCGCACCCACTCTCCCCCCGACCTGCAATAATTGAGCTCTAGGCGTCATGAAAAATTGTGATGAATGGCGAAGTTTTACATATTCCTTTTTTTATTGTTTGTTTTTCTTTTTCATTTTGTTTGGCGCTTTGCTTTCTGTTTGTTTTCTGAAGCAATTCAAAGCACCAGCATGTTTACGCATTCATAGTGCATACTTTGCGGCGCTGGAACTTTCGCGTGCTTGTGTTGGCGTTGAAGTAGGCTTTGTATGTGATTTGAATTTGTCCGGATGTTGTTTTGTCACTTTTTCTTTCTCTCTTCTATTTTCTTTATGTTTTTTTTTGTTCATTCGCCTTGTTTGTTATTATTGCGTGTTGCCATAATAAACTTTTGGCAGCAACAACTAGTATAACTGCAATTATGGAAAACAAGTCGTGACATGAGTTTTTGGCAGTAAATTCGAGTGTGATATAACATACAATACAACAACAAGAAAACACGTAAATACGACATAAAATATTTAAAAGTGAAATTAAAAGTTGTAACATCATGTTTCCACAAAGAGAATAAAACATTTAAAGGGAAATAAAAATCAAATTTGAAAATTGCTTTACATATCTTTGCAAAGTAGTGATTTCAGTGTTGCCAGCCTAATTCTATATATGTATATACTATAATAAACTGAATACATCAAAGCAAAAATTTGGTCTTAAAAAAGACAGGAACGTAAATTCATGCGAAAGCACACAATTGTTTTCGATTTTTTGTAGAGACACAATTAAAATTTCTTTATTAAAACAAATAATACTTTAATGTATGAGAATCGCAGAATATTGAGTAAACTTTTTACAAAGAAATCAAATAAAAAATACTGCAATGGCAGCAATTGTTCTGACGTGTCACCGAATCACTATCAAATTAGTCTGAGTAAGCAATCAAACTTTTTTGAGTTTATTTATTTTTGATTCGAAGTGGACAGATAAATAGTAGATATTTGAGTTCAGTTTACTTATACGAGTATATAATGCTCTTTATGCAACAAAAAAGATCGATTTTGTGTCGACAAAAGATACCAAGAAAACCAAGACACCGTAAAACCGATAGTAGTGCTGATAAAACCATTATACGGAAGCGCAAAGTCAATCCTTTTAAGTCAGTCAGAGAAATTATGAACGAAGTTAATGGACGTGTCCGGGAAGCTTGTAAGAAGAGAACTTAAAGAAACTCAACTTTTTGCACGAATTGGCATGAAGAAATCACTCCTGTCAAAACGCCACATCAAACGATTTTTCAAAGGCCAAGAGAGACAAACTAGCACAAGTTTGGAGGCACGAAACCCAGATAAATGAATGGGTCCAGATCGAAAAACATTTAAACGTCGTCCACAAGGTCAAGCCTTTAACCCTAGGTATACCAAAAAAAGGCATAGAGCACGACGGTGGAAGCATAATAGTCGGGGGCGCGTTTTCATGGCATGGCGTGGGGCCAATTGTTTTCGAATTAATTGTAAAATGAACCGCTTTTAGTACTTGGGTATACTGAAAACTAAAATAAGCTATTCGTGTTGAAATATATCCATGAATTGTACATCTATGAAAGATAATGTTTCGAAACACAACGCAAAGCTAGCATTCACTCGACAATGAAAAAGTAAAAATATTGGATTGGGCTATGCAAAGCTAATTTATGGAATGATGTCAAGACCAAAAAAGCAAGCAAAAAATTCAAAATTTTTATGATTTATGTGCAGAAATTGAGGAGGCTTGGTATTCAATTCCAAAGAAACGATTTCAAAAACTGCCGGACATAGTACAGCGAAAATGTAACGCGGTGATTAAAATGTGGTGGGTATAGTACAAATTTTTTACTAATTTTTATAAATTTTTGTACCTTTTTGAAAAACCTCTTCAGAATGTGCTATTTATGTGTCCAGAGCTGAATATTCAATGCTATCAAATATAACTAAATTATTTTTTTGGGAGAAAACTTGATTAAAATCATTTGAAAAAATGCGATAAATTGCAGCATACAGGCGAACTGAGAGTGAAATTTCTGAACCGTGAAACTGAGAATCGTATGCAGAAAAAACGAAAATCTTCTAGCAATATTTGACTACCAGACTGATGTCAGACTCGCGGCAATCGAACCATGCTTAAGCTGAACAAAACTGTTACTTGATGTAGTTCAGGTCATAAGCACTTGAGCATCAACTGCAGAAGGACTAAGGGTGCCAAATATATACACAGAAAGTCATTATCAGTACACTTAAGTTCTAGCGATTAAGATTAAAACCAATTCAAAATAGATTGCTGAATTTCTGTAGTTAAACTTCTGAATGATACCTTCTTTGTTCAAAATTTTGAAGAATATTTTCGGCGTTCGAAAAAGTTTGTAACTAAATGCTAGTTAATAAGAAATGGTGGACTTTTGACATTATACAGAAGTAAACGTGGAAAAACGCCTAATATGTTAATGCCTCTTTACTTTAATTAAGAACGCGAAAAGTTTACGAAAATGTCCTTCGATTAATTGTAGGTGAGGTCGAAGACCCGGGTAATTGAATCCGGTAACATTTTGAGCTGATGACCAAAAGCGAACCATACTCGAGTTATTTCAGGTCAATAAAAATTAATGCAACTATCAAGGACAACCAAATTACTTGCTTTAAGAAGACAAAGATCAAAATAATTTTCATCACCATAATTATGGGAAGAAGTCACACCACGTGATCAGGAGGAAGGCTATAAGACCAAAGAACATAATTTGCCAGATCAACAAACAGCAGCTTACAAGGGTTGCCTTTCTTAATTTGAGATTTGAGAACGAAATGAAATATTAATAATCGAAAATCGATTTATTGTTTTTCAAGAAAAGCTCCATTAATTTTTATTTACTTTTGCAAGCTATTGAACCAATTGTCGAAGCAATTTCGCCACTCTGATTGAAGTATATCCAAACCAGCGTTCTGGACGCATCAACCTCCTCTTCTGGTGTCCAAAAACTTTGAGATCATTTAGGTTATTTTTTCGCACGGGAATAAAAAGAAGTCATCCGGTCCTAAGTCGGGACTATACGGTGGGTGCCACATCAAATTGGTATTTTGAGTACTCAAAAGTGCAGTTGTTTCAACAAAAGTGTAAGAGCTTGTATTATAGTGGTTAAGAGTGATCTACCTTCCGTGTTTGATTTTGTTGATTTCTTGAAAGACTACTTGAAAACATATGGTTATGTACCACTCAGATTTACTGGTCTGCCTTTTTTCAGTGATATGATTGTGACAAGTTCAGTTTTTCCACAAACACAAGCAATAATTTTCTTGGAAGATCGATAAACACTGGTCTTTTGTGGAGATTCATGGCCGAAAGTTGAATTAAGTTCCTCGATGCTCATTTATTGAGATAATTCATATCGAACTTTGTAACAAATAACTGCATGAAAATTATCGCGACTTAATTCTATTTTTTGGTCGAGAAGAATATTTTTAGTTACTGTATGCCAAAACGTTCTGAGTATGCATACCATGAAAAATGTCAAAATTCACGATAAAATAGTAAGTTGTTATAATGCAATACTAGGGTTACCAAAGTTCACGCAAGTGAGGAAAAAAGACGATGGAGTCATTTGTAGAAGTTCATACATCTGAGGACTTGGTTACACTTGGAATCTACAATTGGCTCCAAACAGCGAAAAGGAAGAATGACTGACGCGCTGTTGTATACTCAGCTAACTAGCGTAAGCGGTATCTACGGCAACAAAGGAAAGCTAGGGTTACGAAATATAAAAGGCAAAGTACCTTAGATAAGTGTTACTTTAACTTCATACAAAAGTGTCATCCCAGAACAACTGGGTAAATAAGTAGGGGAATTTTTTTTACCAGTAACAAAAGAAACCGCAGAAGTCTAAGAGGCTTTCTTCTGTTTCTTTTTTAAGTGTGGTTCAATCGTTTTAAAAAATACAAGTGTAACGACGAAAAAACTCAAACTGTGTTTCTCTAATGAATTTTCCAGAAATTGAACATGGTTTTCAAATTCATGGATTTATGTAGAACACGGTTAACACTTAAAACCACAAAGAAAATTTCATAAGAATTTTGATAGAAAAAAACTTAAAATTTTCATATGAATTTGGATAGAAAAAAATTCCCCCCAACGGAAAAAATTAAATTTATTTTCGTTGTGCTAAGCTTCTGACTATCACTTCACTTGCATACATACCTGTTCAAGTGGATTACGCGTAATATTCTGCGTGCAGAGGAAGGAAAAAAAGCGGCACACGGCGCACTACAGGCACGTACGCATGCACGCGCAATGCCGAGGCACAAATTTCTCGTTGATTTTGGTTTTTAGGCTTACGAAAAAAGGAGTTGCTTGAAAAAATTGCTGTTTTTGTCATGCCTGTACGCAACTAAGCCGCGCTGAGGTTCAAGAAAAGGCATACGAAAAAGTCCAACAACAGTTAGCGCTGGCGCGGGAAATTAAGTAGAAAGGAGTGCCACTCCACACACATGCACATGCAAACGCAAACACATGCAAATAGAAACACAAATACAAACACAAACATGCCAGGGCATGACATGTTGTTAGCATGCTTTTGGGCGCTCAAGTGCCCGCCATCAAGCATATTTTCGGTTTTACAAGCGCCATCAAATTCCACCAAAGAGGTAAGCATTTGCGTTGCTACCTTTTTACTGCAATTCCATTTCGCTTTGTTTTTGCTTTTTTTTCGTTTTCACTTCACTTTAATTTATATTTTTTTTGTTGGTTGCATTAAAAATGAATGAATAACTGCGCCCTGGGCGAGTTTTATTTACGAAAAGCTATTTTCTACTTGCTGGCCTTGCGCTTGAGGGGCGCGTTTATGTGAGTTCTGTGTGTATGTGTGAGTGTTTAAACATTTAAACTTTAGACTCACACACTGAGGACAGTTTTTTCTTAACGAAGCGCCGATTTTTAAGTGTGTTTTTCTCGCACAACTTGCTTTTATGCCTTTCTCTTTAGCATATGCGTATATATGGGGGGTTTTTACCGTTAATTCTTCTCACTTTTAACTGCATATTGCTTTTATTTACTTTACCCTTTCGCTTTTATTTGAGTGCCATTTTTCCACGCACGCATTCGCTCACATAATGAAATTTACCGCAAAAACTTTCGGTGGCAAATAAATAAATAATACAGTTTAGTATTCAAGCCCGCACACACACACACATTATGGGCTTTTCGACTCTTTTTATGCTCACTCTCTTCATCAGCTGGCTCGATCCTCGCCGTGGGCTGTAATTTCAGCGGAAATATTTAGCAAAACTCACTGTGTCGCACTTAAAAATTCCAACGCTGACATTGTGACATTTGCACCACATCTATTTTAAGGGTTAAGTGCGCATTTTCAAATGGCAATAAAAGCAAATTCGGCTGAAGTAACCGTTTTACCGCTACCCGTTGCATGAAGCGTACTGTGTGTGGTTTAAAGGAAAGGCCGAGCATGAGATTCTGTTATGATTTAGGTGATTGAAAAACATACAAGAACTTCAGGTTTTAGTTCTCGGGAATATTTTACTGTTAGCGCTATGACATAATTTACCAAATCAGTATTTTTCCCAAATTGGAACCGGAGCCAGTATAGAGACCATGTTTTACAGGACAGTCCTCCGAACTGTGATTATTTAACCTAAGATCTTAGGCGAAATTAAAGAAACACTTTTCGTCACAAACTTGAGTTGAAGGTGCTAACAATTTTTTTTTCACTGGGACTTTCAAGTTGCCCTGAGAAGTGAAAATAGCATTTCTATATTAAACTCCATGCTCAAGGCCAGTATTTACAGCTAAAAAGCAATAAAGCTGCTCAGATGCCGACCACTAGCTAAAAGGACTAAACGGCGGAACTAGGAAACTTCGGCTGCATTGAAGCTTTAAACCCTTGTCAGGTGCATAATTTTTAATAAAAACAGTTTAAAGATACTTTTAACTTGATTTTGATAAATCAGTTTGTATGGCGGCTATATAATACAGTGGCCCGATCAGAACCATTTGTTCGAAGATTGTAGCGCTGCCCTAAATAAGGTTCTGTACCAAATTTCGTGAAGATATCTTGTCGCCTAAAAAAGTTGTCAATGCAAGCACTCGCTATAGAGGTCTGATATCGGCGGTTTCGTAAGGTGTGATATCAGCAGCGTTTTGAAATAGAAAGGACGTGCGCTAAATTTCAGATTGATGTTTCAAAAACTAGTTCGCGTTTACTCGTACGCAGACGGACAAGAATAAATCGACTCAGCGATATATTCCGATAATTATAATTTGTATGTACATGGATACATGCATACATTATAGGGTCTTCCACGTTGCTTTCTGTGTGTTACAAACTTTGTGGAACTCACGCTGTTCAGGTTATAGAGATCAACATGAAGCGACGCATATAAAATAGTAAGATTATTTGACGGACATAACCAGTTTTAATATTGAAACTCTATAAATTGATTCCAAGCGAAAAGCATGTAATTAGGCCTTAAGCATCTACCTAATGTAGCATCACGATGATCCCAACAGAAACCGGAAGTAATAGGACTGAATTTCTACCACCGCGACTGTACTCCGGATCGTGTGCGCCACGACTGGATTCGGTAGATGGCGTTCCTAACTAACGAACGAGCGATTGTCTCCGATCACCTGGAGAGTCAGGACAAAGATTTTCGCGCGACGTATTTCTGTGAGTCGTGCAAGCCGAAAATGCAGCGTTCGTTAGAGCAGATGTACGCGATTAAATTTTGTGTGAAACAAAGTAAATCTGTGACAGAGAGGTTTGATATGATCAAGCAGACTTACCCAGATCTTGCTTTAGCAAGAAGTGGCACCATCAGGCCTTTTTGGAGGGCCGGAAAGACGTCGCTGATAAAGACCGGAAGAATGATCAGATTCAAAGTGAAAGCGATGCTCATTATCTTTTTTGACATTAAAGGCATCGTCCACCATGAATTTGTTCCACCTGGAAAAACTGTCAACGCCAAGTTTTACGTTGAAGTACTCAGGAGACTCAAACGAAGGGTCACTCGAGTCCGACAAGACATCGCAGCTGATTGGAAGTTGCACCACGACAACGCCCCGGCCCACACCGCCTTTCTTGTTAACAGCTACCTAACGAAGACCGGCACCTCAACGCTTACGCAGCTGCCCTACAGCTCAGATGTGGCCCCCCGGACTTTTTTGTTTCCTTGCCTGAAAAGGCCGATAAAAGGCAAGCTTTTTTTGACGACAGAGGAAATCCAAGCATAATGAACCTCGGTTCTCAAGACTATTCCGGAGAATGCTTTCCGTGACGCCTTCAATGCTTGGAAATCGCGCTGGCAGCGCTGCATCGACGCAGAAGGTTATATTGGTTCAATAAATTTTTTTAAATCGATTCAGTCTTAGTACTTTCCGGACAGACCCTGTACATATTCTTCCGGGGTACCGGCGAAATAATTGGTATGGCAGAACCCGTTTTACCTTTCTCTAGTGAGTAGATGTATGTCACACCTTTTGAATTTGTAATTTGTAACCGCTGGAAAAGTCTTGACCTTCTTCGAAGCAGCTTCGGCGGATGAAGCCGAATGCTTCGATCGATTCTTGGTCTCTAATATGTGCCAGAGAATTTATGTTTTAGGTTCGTCGATTCCGTTATAAACTACTCTGTACAAGGTCAATTTTCGGTCTAATAAAAGAAATCATCTAGTCCGGGCGTCATGTACGAATTTCCATTGGTCCCCTTTTAAAGCGTATAATGGTGATAAAATTTGGGACACTTGCAATGTCAAGCGAAATGGATCTAAGTAGAAAAACTATGGTCAAGCCAGAATTGAATTGGTCAGTAAGGTTTTGTTATGTGAATGGATGGAAACGACAGGGATTCAGCTCCTATTCGGCCAAACTCTTAATTCGCATCCGTACAGTAAATATTTGGATCGCCAAGAAGAAGCAATCGCCGAAAGAGAGACAGCATTGCACAATAGCCAGGCCACATACATCGATTATAACTCTCTAGAAGCTACGGAAGCTTGATGGAGAGGTTGCTATGCATCCACCTTATAGTACGGATATGACAAAAACTGATTACTTCGAGTTCCCGTCTATGATGGATGATGCCACTGGTTAAAAACTCGCCTCAGGAAAATCGACTTTTCCAGTTTTTTGACAATAGTGACGAGGGTTTCTATGACAGCAGTATATTTGACTTTAAACAGATACTTCTAACTAAGGTAAATAAAGCCTTCAATTTAGCACAAAAATAACTTATTTTCAGTAGAATTTATACTATTGCTTTTATATAACAATACTGAAAAAAGAGGAGACTGCTAGGATTCTCAGTCTTTAAAGTATAAAATTGAAATTAGAGTGTCGACCTGATCTGGTATGAATAGTCCGCTAAAAGATAGTTTTATGTTTAAGATCTTTTACCTTTTCCAACTTTTCAAGAGAACGAATTAATCACTTATCTTGAAGTTTAATGCCATATGTCATGTTCGTTTTCAGTTTCTTACCTGCAAATGAAGAAAAAGAGAAAAATTAAAACTTTATAGTTAAATTTACAATTAATTTAAGTAATAGACAAGTAAACTAAAACATTTGAGAATTAAATGCAAACTAAGTTGTTACCACCAAAATAAAAGTGCTACAAATAGTTATATATTTCTAGCCAAACCACACCCAAATCTAAGCATTTAACACCAAACAATCCCTGTTGAAAAATGTTTCTAAAGAAAATCAGCGAAGAGCTCTATTGGCTTTGGCCACACAGAGCAAAGTAAAGGCATTTCAATGGATAAAATGGCAACAATAGACAATTTACAACAACACATTCGCAAATGCACCAAGCAAAGTGCAGAGCGCTTCAGAGTAAAGGTGCGCCACAAATGTGTAATTGTGGATTCACATTCGAAAGAATACAAAAGATGCAACAGCCAGTAAATGCGAGCCGCGCTAAAGTAGTGCCAGAGCGCTGACTACAAAATCTAGCAACCGATTACTAAAGAAGCAACACAAAGCATGAGCATAAAGGAAGAAACAATCAGCGCGGCGGCGTTCGTAAATGCGCTCTGCGCCAAAAGGTAGACTATAAATATTTGTTGCCGCCACATCAGCGTAACAGCAGCTCAGACAGACAGGCTTAAGTCGCGCGCACACAAACAATGCAAGTGCATTCAGCGGCTTGATAGCGGCAATAATGTTGCATTTATAATAGAAACTTTAGATTGTTGCCATAAAAGTCAAGTGAAAATGTGAATGCATGCATATTCCAAGGAGTTAATGTTCGCAGACATGCATGTACACGCACATGTACACATGTGTCTGTCTTCTAGCTATTTGAAGTGGAGTTAATGGCCCGCTTTGTGGCAGCTCTCCAACTAAACGCCCTCACCATTCCAGCCACGGGCACTCAGCTGTGTAAGCTGACAGCCACGCCCCTAACTGAGTGTGCAGCAATTGCTTTGTTGTGTGCTTTTAGGATGCCAAAATCGGTATGTGTTTAAATATAAGATAAATATAGAGGCAGTGATAGTGGGCAAGGAAATAGATACAGAAAGATTGTACTACATATTAGCGTGGGTTGATTTAAAGGGAGACAATAGATAGAAAAATTGCATATGCGGGAAATGTTCTACAGATCATTTTGAACAACTTTGTCTAAGACACTATGGTCTAAAAACGTTTTCAAGCCAGTTTTCGTCAGGTTTTGGGAAACCCGAATTATATTAATTACTAGGTGAATTGTGGTATTCTAGGGATCATTTGTCGAAATCGGTCAGATCGGACGACTATATCACATATTTCCCACGAAACTGGTTATTCAGAGTTTTTAAACTTCGCCATAAAAAGGAATTCGTTCGAAACCGGGTTTGGACCAGTTATGGTCTCTCAGGCGAGGTTGTTCGGAATGATGCGTAGAACATTTTCCACATATGTGATTTAAAAAAAAAATGTATCCGCTCTAGTAGATACATACAATTAAGAGGAAAGGAGATAAAGGTGAAGAAAAATATAAAAACAAAGATCAAGATGAAAATAAAAAAGAGATGAAGAGAAGATTTGGAGAAAAAGATCGAGACTAAGGCAAAGTCAAGGGTAAAAATAATGGCAAAGACAAAGATCAGGTAAAAGATTAAATGTAAAGTTATGATAGATATAAAGATAAAGTTAATATCAAAGACAAAAAGGCAGATAAAGATCGAACTAAAGGTAACTTTAAAGTTAAAGACAAAAATAAAGTTAAAGATAGCCGTAAAGGTAAGGGTAAAGAAGAAGATAAAAATAATGACAGAGAAAAAGATAAAGTTAAAGGTAAAGGTAAAGGTAAAGGTAAAGGTACAGGTAAAGGTAAAGGTAAAGGTAAAGGTAAAGGTAAAGGTAAAGGTAAAGGTAAAGGTAAAGGTAAAGATATAGATAAAGATAAAGATAAGGATAAAGATAAAGATAAAGATAAAGATAAAGATAAAGATAAAGGTAAAGGTTAAGGTTAAGGTAAAGGTAAAGGTAAAGATAAAGATAAAGATAAAGATAAAGGTAAAGGTTAAGGTAAAGGTAAAGCTAAAGATAAAGATAAGGATAAAGATAAAGATAAAGATAAAGATAAAGATAAAGATAAAGATAAAGATAAAGATAAAGATAAAGATAAAGATAAAGATAAAGATAAAGGTAAAGGTTAAGGTTAAGGTAAAGGTAAAGATAAAGATAAAGGTAAAGGTTAAGATTAAGATAAAGATAAAGATAAAGATAAAGATAAAGATAAAGATAAAGATAAAGGTAAAGATAAAGATGAAGAAAAATATAGAGATAAAGATAAAGATAAAACAAAAATAAAAATTAAAATGAAGATAAAGAGAAACGCACGGCTAAAGTGAGCGATTTTAATAACGCCACTTTTCCCCGCTGAAACTCCCAATTCTCAGCTTAATAAAAATTACTTACTTGTAGTTAAGGCGAAAATAAAAAAATAACTATGGCATACTTTTAAGCGCCACTATATGTTATAAAAGATTATTGAATTATTGTATTTGGGTTATTATGAAAAATATTATTTTAATTATAAGCTGATTTAAGCAGATAACACCGCGACTTCAGCACAATGAAAAATACCATATCCTCACGTCTAACCAGCCCATAAGCATGTCTTACATAACTTTAGGCGCATGCATAATATATGTAGCAACTCGGCTTCACTGCTGTCATAAACAGTCGAAAATGTTGCAGAGGATTAAAAGCATATAGAGTAATTTCCACAATGTTTATGTGTGTCTGAAAACTTCCAGAATTGCTTCTATAAACATTGGCACATATGTACATATACACTTAACAGCTATAACGGAGCGAAAATGAGACACTTCGCGTGCGAGGCTCTTTTGAGCACTGTGCAGCAACCGTGGATTAAGGTATGAGCGCATGGAGAGGCGCTACATTATAAAAGTATCTGCCTAACACAATATGCTCATATGCGCCTAAAAATATGTTAATCCTTTAGTATTTCGCCATAATGAATGAGGCAAAACAACAAAGGTGGCAAGTACGTTGTATTTTTTTCTTTTGTGAGCGCACAACTTTTTTCGCTAACGCTTAATAATGAAAATACGCCAAACAATGTGGCGCTTTTGAGCACTTGACGGTGATACGTAACAATGTTTTGTGCGCCTAAAAGACGACAACACATTGTGTGCGGGCATAAAGCACGTAGCCTAACTTGGCTGTCGCTTATCACAGCGCTAGATGTGCTGGAAATTATGATTGCGGTTGCAGGAAGTGTTGAATTTGAAGTTAAATAAGTGGAGAAAGTTTCGTTAGAGACAGTTAAGCACGGCGGGCTGATGTGTGCGTTGGCAAATAATAGAGGCGCTACAGAGCGGAGATTTTGAGTATAAATTGCACGTTGTAACGGGGCAGAAGGTGCATGAGTGGCACGCAAGTGTGTGGGCTTGAGTGACAGCAATAAACTTGAAGAGGCGCGTGTGGGGAATTGTAAATAGAGGTGGAGTTGGAAATCAGCCCAGAAGTATGCAACAATTTTCAAGGATTAACAGTCGGAAAATATGCAAAAATGTTGAATAAAGTATTTGTAAAGATTAATGTAACTGACAATAAATAAAAAAGGAGTTATTTTTTTTTTTAATTGTACTTCAAGGGATTTGGTCAGTCTCCGAAGTTAAAACACGATTTTTTTCGGCGTTGAAGCTCCAGAGGACATTATTCTCTTGTTGAAATACTGCAGCAATTTTTTTTCCTTGCACAAACCGTTGTAGTGTTGAAGATTTTAGAGCAGCTAGTTCCAGAAAGAAACCTCGGCGGCCCTAAAAGTTATATGTGACCTGGTCTACGGAAAGGGGGCTTAGGTGTCATAAAAGGAGAACAATTAATGAGACAACGAGAAACTGACGAATATTTTTAACAGCTGTTTCCCAGAAAACTAGTTTTCGCACGTTAGCTCCCTTTTCGTAGACCAGGTCACATATATAGCGACAAGCTCTCTCAATTTTCAACATATCGAACTGAAATTTTGCACATGTTCTTTTCTCACCAGGGTGCTGCCAATTTATCGAAACAGCTGATATCGAACTAATATAGCATATAGCTGCCATATAAACTGAACGCTCGGAATCAAGTCTTTCTACGAGAAACTTTTTTAATTGAAGAGATATCTTCACGAAATGTGATACAGATTAATATCTAAGGCAGCTCTACAATCTGTGAAAAAATTATTCAGATTGGATTACTATAGCTTATAGCTATCATACAAACTGAGCGATAAAAATCAAGTCCTTGTATGGAGAACTTTTTTGTTTGAGCAGATATTTTCAGCAAATCTAGCATAGATTATTATCTTGAATAACGCCACTTTCTCCGAACATATTGTTCAGATCGACCTATAGCATATAGCTACCATACAAGCTGGCCTTCTAAAATCTAAAGTACTATCTTACTTGTTTTTTTCAACTCAAGCTAATTATTATCTTGTTTCTTTATTAATTCATCATTATATCAGCACAATCTGCTACCTGACTAAAGCAAACTGGAATAAACATGCGTTAGTGCCTCATTAACTGCGCACAAGAGTCTCTTTGTGAAACATAAAATCGAGCAGCACTTTTACAAACGAAGTGCCCAATATGCGTGTACATACATGTATATGTGTCGGCATGAGTCGGGTGACAAATCTCTTAATGAATATGTTAATATGGCTGTGTGGGGGAGTCTCATTGTAAGCAGGCAATGCATTGAAGTCTGGTGAAGTGCTTATGGGCGCCTAATATTATACATCATAATTCATTTTATTATTTTAATCAGACGCATGTCATCTACAAGGTCGAACAAACAAAAACACTGGCAATCCACACACACACACAGAGTAAGTATGGCAATGGCGCACAAGAATCCACATTTGCATTCATGATTCTGCGCCACCTTTCACATCCGCATCTACACTCACACACACACACATACGTCACGCGTAATGTAGCTTTCAACAGCAAATGCGCCCGCGACGTTCCCCGCCGCGTTGACTGCTTGGCATGTCAGAAATTAAGCGCTAAGCAACGCAAAACAAGAGGAGCAGCACAAGAGCACATTTCAAAAACTCAGCACTTGACGTTTTGTTTTGAAATTATTCTTTTTTCATGTATTTTTTTTTTTTGATTTTTTTTTGTTTTTGTTTTTTGAGTTTATATTTTTCGTTTGTTGTTGTGTTTTTGGTAGTAATTTCAGTTTTTTGTTCTTCGTAATCCTGCAGCTGTGTTGCTCGTAAATCATTTCGGTGTTTTGCTTGTGTTTCGCTTTTTTAATTTCCACAAAATTAACCTTTAATAAGCTAAAGGTGGGGCGAGGGCGGCTCTTCAGTGGGAGAAGTTTTGAAATTGGTTCAAGTATGAGGCAAACAATCGTTTGTATTTGCTTTTACTCGCTAAGCAAATTAGCCTCGTCGTTTGTTATAAGCGAAGAATAATGGCAACTAAACAGAGCAAAACGAAGATTTGTATTTTGAGCGATTTTGTTTTCGTTAATGGAATAAAATTTTTAAAATCACAATAAAAGAAATAAGGTTAAGTATTTTTAAGAGAATCTTTTGTTGAGATATATATGTCCAGATTTCTATATTTTAAGTATATATTTTGAATCACTATAATTCAATTATTTGGAGGTTTGGAGCCTTAATGGCTGGAACTCTTGTATTCTCGAGCTCTGTCAAATATTTCAGTATTATCCTTGATAAAAAAAAACTAAGCTGAAGAGAACATGTTGAGAACACGGGTTCTAAGCCCTTTGAATCTATAACTTCTGCCGAAGAGCCATGGCCCCAGAGTGGTATGTAGAAGGCATTATTGAAAAAGTACCAAATAAAGCACCTGGATTTAGTTCAATGGGTCTTCTTGCTGGGGTTTACATGCTACTATACTCGTATATTAACAAATTCTCTGGAGATAGTCCACAATGTCGATTTAATGCTGCCGCCGGGTCATAATTGGTATATCAATCTTTTTAATGAACTCGCGCTTGTTGGCATAACAGAAGGTACCAAGAGCGCCTTTGGTTTAGACATCGAGTCCATAAACTAGTGCTAGTGGTTACACAAGCGGCAATTAACGCTATTCCCGCCGCATGTTTACTCTCACTACGGTAGGTTATGCAAGCAGCAATAACTACACACTCAATAGTTAACTCAGTAAATATCATCTCGCCATCGTGTCATATAGAAATAGAAGGAAACGAGAAGAGAGTTAAGTTTGTCTGGTCTGAGCTACTAGGAAAAGAATCGCTCTAAACCAGCGTAAACAATTCAGCTACTCCTAGTGTTGTTTGTAGCAATGACCCCTAGATGCACACCTCAGGTCACAGCAACAAAGGGCATACCACAAATTTGCTTTGGGGTAGTGTTTCTGGTGGACATATCAAAAGGGTTCTACTTCTAAGCAAATAGGATCGTGTTAGATCTCTACTTACGCGGAGCATGATGAGACGCTGGAATGTTAACTTTATCAATGCCCAGCCTACAGCCGGTTGAGACAAAATATATTCCACTGCTCTCAATGCTTCAACTTATAAGACATTGAACAGCTGGTGAGGAATAAAAGTCAGGTTTTTTTAACCAAGTCCACTGAAATGTTGGATAGAGCAGGCGCTGATATGCTACTTTTTCAACCAACTAACTTTATGAGAATACTGTTTATGACCACGTTTTATCTGCGGAGTAAAAGCAATTCTCTAAATGTGGGATTAAATATCAGAACAAAGAATACTGCAAAAAAAAATCAATCGAAAAATCAGCCTTAATCATTTATAAGGTTCCTATTGAGGCACATTTTTGGATAGAAAGAAAATGCTTACCAAAGGAATTTTTATTTAACATGAACAAGGTATACTCTGTGTTCAAAATGAAAGGTAAACTTTGTCCATTACATTTCCTTCAAAGTCATCCTCTCCCGCTGCAATACACTTATGTCAACGATTTTTCCAGTCATCATAGCACTTGGAAAAGTCCTCCTCGATCGGTCATTTTTTATTTGAGTTATGATGAGTTATACAGTCTGCCAAATAAGAGCGTAGTCGACTTTACCGACACATAATTAAAGATTTCGCTCTAATTCCTTCACGAGCCGACAGAGGGAAGCTTTGTCCTTGATGCATTATCAACAAAGGTGCAGCTGTCGTTGATCTTTTGAATGAGAATCACGTTTAACGCCATGAGTGCTAAGTACGCGTCGCGCTACGAAGCTGTGTTCCTTGTATACACACGAAAGGTCCCAAAATGTCGCAATCAGCGGCTGCTAAATATATGAGAAAGTCGAAGGCATTTGCACAGAAGTGGATACAGCGATATATAGTGGCTAAAAAGGTCGATGATTTACCAGAACGTGGTTCGATAGAAAAAGTGAACAAAAAAGATGAAAAAAGAATAGTGAATCTGTTTTCGCGGAATCCTGCTTTAACACTGTGGCAAGGACAAGAAAAATTAATGGCAAAAGGTTTAGATATATCCTACGAAAATATAGGAACCCTTCTTCATACTCATGATCTGCAATGGCGCAACACAAAGAAGAAGCCTCTGTTGACTGAAAAACTTGTGACAAAGCGACTCGCCTGGGCGCATGAGAATATTGATAGAGATTTTGAAAATCTCATTTTTACTGTTGAATGTTCTATATGAGCACGTTCTGTCCTCACGCCAGCCTGGTCACCTTCAACCAATAGGCTTGTTCAGCGGACCGTAAAACAAGGAATAAAGGTGCATCTTTGGAGTTGCTTCTCAAAGCAGGGATTCGACACTTTTTACCTCTTTACTGACAACCGCAGCAAGCCCTGTAATTAGTGGACAACTCAATTTGGCATCGTTACATTGGAATGGCCATCGCAGTCGCCCGATGTAAACCCTATTGAAAATGTGTAGGCATATATTAAACAGAGGCTTCTTGAAAGACGCACATACACTTTGAAGCAGTTGTCTTACGAAATTCGTCGGATCTGGAGATCCTTGCCATTAGAATACGCCGTCAAATTAGTAGAAAGCATGCCTCGGTGATGCCAGGCAATTTGATGCCGGTAGTGACTGGACATATTATTGACCAAATTGCATCAAATGTTTGTAATGTGTACAATGTATATACATATAAATATGAAAGTTTCATAAAATAATTTTTTTATAAATTAACACGACAACACTCTTACTTGACAGACTGTATGTTTTAAAACTAATGTCGAAGATACAAAAAAAAAATAAAGTTATCCATATAATAATATTTATCTTAGTAATTAAAAAATCACACTAATGAAATCACACCACCACTACAACCACACGAACATAGATGCATACCATAGATAACGATAATGGCATGATGAACATGATGATAATGCACTAAATGCAAACCATTACGCAAATAACCACACACACACACATGCAAAAGCACGCAATAATAATAGAAAAGTATCGCTTGAGGGTCACACTGACAACTGCAACTGATAAATAAATAACCGTTATAATTAAATAGGAAAAATACTTGCACGTACAGCGCCGCAGGCAACTGCTACATACACATGCGAAAATGTATGAGTTGTGTAAATGCCTGCGTAAGCTTGTGTGAGTCTGTATGCCATGCACGCACATCCGCGCACGTCGATAATGTAACTGAAGCGCACACACACACACATACACATACCGCTGCGAACGGAATGCCACGCAAAATTACTAACATTATACGATACTTCTGCGCCAATCGGTTATGTGGCAGCTGCAACTGATGCCTTACACACACATACGCACATACATGGAGTGTCGACTTCACTCCTTCCGCTGGCACACCAACAAATAACAATAAGTGACATTTGTAACGGTTGGCAAATATGCATGCAACAAGCGCTCGCATACACCCACACTCATATACCACACACATATACCACCAACGGTGACTCGAAGTGGCAGTGATGGATGCGGGCAGTCGGCGAGTGCGGCACACAGATAAACACGACACCAATAAACGCAGCTAAACAAATACAAATGTGCGCAATAACAACAATACACCAACTATTTGCATGCAAATATGAATTATGAAAAGTACGGTAAAGCATATGCCTGTGTGAGATGTGTGTGTGTGTGTAAGCGTGTTGCAAGGAGTTGTGGCAACGACTGGTACGTGTCGCAACAACAGGCGTCATCAGGCTCGACTGCTGCCGTTCCCAGTGCGCGTCAAATGCAACGGAAACGGAAATGGAATTACAACAGCAACAACAACAACAACTTCATCATGCATTTGCCATTGCAACAAGCACTCGTTGCGGCAGCAGCTGTTGCAGACGCAACTGAAAATCGTACGTGACTTCAAATCTTTCTTGCTTGTCGCACATGAGCGCCGCCGCAGGGGGGAGTGCCGCTCACAAGTACCTATCACTACATATATAAACATATTATATAATACAGCCGTTATTTGTGGCACGCGTGTGTAGCTGTTGCCGGTTTACATTTAAGTTGCACGCGAAGTAGTTACCTTGAAAACTCTTCAGCGTCGCCGTTGTATTTACGGCGTTATAACAGTGCGTGTCTTCAGTGTTGTTGTTGTTGCTGTTGTTTGTGCGAAATGGCAATCATTTCAATATGGCGTTTATTATTTATTATGATGCGCTTCATGAAATGCCATCACCGCTCAGCCGCAACGCATAAATATTCGCAGAAGCACGGGAGCAAATAAATATGGGATGGAACAAGTGCTTCTCTGAGGGTTGAATTTTATTTACTTCGGGCTGTTTACTTAAACATCGTAAGCATTACTTGGTAATACTTAAAATTTGCTAGGAAACCAGGATTCTGCGTAATAGACTGTGATATTGAGGTGATTTGATCCCAGATTTTAGGTTTCGAGGCGCTGAAATCTAACAGTGGCCCTCTGTGAGACAACAGTATCGGACCATTGCCACGCCCACAAAATGTCGTTAAGTCAAAACCTAGAAGGTACTATAACTAAATCGTAATAAATTGATGTTAAGTTGGTCGCCTTCGCGAGGCGCATCATGACTAACGTTAAATGACCTGCGGTCTTCACAGTCTAATGACCTAATGGATCTTCACCTCGAATTTAAGTCGGATTAATATTTAAGGCTGCAGCTTTTTTATATTTGGTTAAACTCTGGGCTGGTGGGCAAAGTATTCCCAGTAAGTATGTGAGATGGACATCCTCTAGAAATGGCTGGATGCCAAGACTGCCGCCGTCTCGTTTAAACCCTGCCAGCCCGTCGTTTCTCTGCTGTCATAATCAAGTTTATTTGACAGTTGCAGGTTTTGAGGATTCCCTCTTTTCGTTGGTCGGTCATGAACCGATTTCCCCATAAGGGCGTACGTAAATTCCCGCCTTGGCTTCCGAACAGAGATAATTTTGTGATCATTAAAGGCCAAAGGTATTCCGGAACTTATTTACATAGCTTTGATTGGAGTCTTAATAGACATGGATTGTGAAAATGAAAGAAAAAATGGAACGTATGTGGTTGGAAATAAATCGGAACCGAGCTTGGAAGTGCATAGTGTCCCGAGTGGGTCACAATCTGAGGAGACAGAATTACCTTTCACAAAACGCAGCGGAAATACAGATCTTTTGCAAGCTCGGTATCGGCTAGGGATGACTGGCTAGTCAGCAGAAGCCTATCGACTGGGTAGATAGCTAAGACTGCGGTACGAGGCAAAAACGCCAGCAATAGCAGAAAACCCCCTGTTAGGTCCATGGTGGGTTCGGGGACCTCATTAAAGGCCGCGGTATCAAGCAGGCGACGGCAGGAAGGAAGTTGAAGTCGGACCGCCACTACGGTGGCAGGAAAACTATTTAGGAATCTGTGCAGCATACCAGTAAATTTAAGTGAGCTAGAATGGGGTTTAGCAGCGCCGGGAACGGCGGATGAAGGGGCTCGAGTCTCAAGTTATACATAAGTAGTTAAACGAAAAGTGTGCAGCTTTTTGCGGTTCACCGAAGTCGCTAAACGGTCTCAATAGAAGTGTGGGTTTGTGATCGTAGGGGAGTTTGTACGAGAGGTAGAAACGGATAGCGGGAGGTGTATCCGCGGCTTTCATGAAGGTGGTTAATGGAAACCGTTGTGGGTTTCGCTAGTGTGGGTTAGGACTATCGTATCTACAAGCTGGTGAGGCTTTGAACACTTGGGATCTCTGTATAAGGAAGCGTTAGCCAATGGGTTTAAAGTGGTCTGCACTCCAAAATGCAGCTTATAAGCAAACTCAAGACTCCACAATTTGTTTTGTAAAATCCAACAAGCCGATCATAGATACTTCTGCCAGTTTTAGCTTTTACTTCTGAGAATTTGATACTGCTCTTGGAAACCAATTTGTGCTCTTACTAAATTTGTTTAAACCTACAACAGTTAAGTTTAGCATTAGTTACTATCCACATAATAGAGTTGTGTTGAGAAGCAAAATATATTATATAATGAGTATTATTTGTGGTCGAGCTTTGTAATATGACTACTAAAACTCATTAGTAATGAGCGATGTGGTCAACGCTGACAACTGAATTCATATGAAGTCAAAAATAAGAGCAACGCAACATCAAAGAAGCTTTACCGCAAAACAACAATTGGAAAAGCAACAACACAAACACGTAATACTATTGCCGACAACACGACAGAAAACCACAAATGCAAGACATAACGGAAAATCATTTTAAAGTTTACATGAACACACACACACATAAACGCATTGCACTTGTGTGGCAACCACGTGTGAAGTTATATATTTTCGCTCACAACTTCAGGCAGCAGATACAATGGCTCAGCAAAAGCAACAGGATTATTGGGCGCTTGTAACTCATGCTGTGTGTTGTGCTGACTGTCAAAGTGCGAAAAGCGCACAATGCTTGCAACTAACTATACTGTATAAGCGCAAGAGGGGTACCAATGTCAGCTCAGCAGTCAGCAGTGGGACTAAACAAACATTTAACGAAGCCTATCAGGCAGGCGCATGAACAAGAACACACTTGTCGGCAAAGTCAAGCGCATACAAATAAAATATATGCAGAGGTGTATGTGTATGTGTGTCCACATAAATTTACGCCTCTACAGGCGCTTGCCACATGATGCACTCATCTCGCTGCGAACATTAAAATGTCCTTAGTTGCGAGTTACATATGGCCGACACGCTGTTGATGGCAAGTGGCGAGTGCCGAGCGGCTGTTGACAGCAACTGGTCGGTGATTTACCTGCTGCAACGAGCTGAGCGACAATCTGCAACTGGCTGCAATCAACAACACTTTACAATAGCAATAACAGCAAGCGGAGAGCTGGCTAAAGTCAATAGGTGCTGTGTTCATATGGCAACGAGCACAACTCCGACTTCATTAGCCAATTGTCTTGGCTGTCATTGCGCTTGGAACAGAAAACTGACACACACATACACACAAAACTGACATATATATACGCACACACACATATGTGAAGATATACATATACATTTAAAGTTACTCACTAGCTATTGCCTTTGACCGTTGCATTTGCACCATTGGCGTATGCAACACATTTTTAATTTATGCGCTTGCACACATACACGTATACAGGTATCCACACACACACACGCAGTCATCTAAATTTTAGTGGTATTCGTAGAAATATGAAAATTGCTTTGCCTCTGACGTTTGCCGCTGCACCTTTGTCTGCGCGTCAGCCTGTCTGTGGCCGTTATTTTGCTTGTCTGTCTGTCTGTGTCAGAATTTTGCCATTTCATTAGACATTGCGTCGTGTCAATAGCTTTGTGTGCCGTTATTTTGCCACTTTGATGTGGCATTTCAGTAGTGTTGCATTAATATTATTATTTGCATATTCTCAGCTCTTCATAGTTGTCTCGTCTCTATAGTCTAATTTTGGTTTTTACTGCTGTTGCGGTTTTGGGCTTTTGTGGTCTTGACGCATCAAATAATTACCAGTTATTTGTCGCTATGTATAAATAATACATATATAAAACATATATATGCAAAACACCAGAGGTCCGACAAAAGCGTTTTGTGGCATAGAAAATATGCATACAATTTATATTGTTGTTGCCTTGTTGTTGTTGGCTATTATTTTTGAAAAACTACTCGTATTGTCTTAAGGGTGTCTAAGAATTATAAATCTATGTATAAAATCTAAATATATGGTATAAAGGTTCGTGATGGATGAATGAAAGGATCGTTGTAGAAAAGTTTATTGTCAACAAATTAAGACTATGAACTGATATGCAACCTATGAGTTGTAAAACATCTAAAATGCATAAGATCTAGTAAAAAGTAACCCATTATTATTGCACTAAAGTTATATTCAGATCCGATTTAGATTGAATATGCTTCGTTTTCTGTCATAACTAGAAGCCAATTTGAAAATAATTTAATACAATATATACAAAACTGCCTCAAGAGAAGCTTTTTCAAATCGAATGTCAAAGAGTCTTTTCCAATAGGGACAATTTTGACAATTTTTTCTCGGGATAAATTTTTCACTAGCTCAGTAATTCGGTATCAGTTGGCAGGAACAGGCAGTAAACACTTGTTTTGGACTATAAGAGCAATCCATATAATCTCGTCTTTTTTTAGACGCTCCTATAGTTGACCCGAATTCGGATAAAAATATAAAAGATGACTTAAACACATAACAAAACCTTTTTAAGTTCCAAACCCCGCTAACCAGTATTGATGGAAGGATGAAAATCAAAAAGAAGTCTAGTCTGGAGGATGGAGTCATGTGTAGAAGTTCACGCCAGTGAGGAGAGTTCTCTAATCGCCATTCTCTTGGGAGTGGCCAGAAACGATTCTTTTATATATGGCTCAACGACTTCGGGTCTTTGACCAAATATGCTCTGGGTAGCCTAAGAACATCCGTTCGAAGGCGAGCTAAAGTGAGAAGGCGAAAGATCCCCTACACAGCGTTGTGCGCTGGGTTTGGGACCCGCCACGTAAAAAACGCCCCCAATGAAGAGATATCAACTGCCCCGGATGAGAGACCCCCCTTTTGATGACGAAAGGAACGCACTTATGAGAGCTGCCTAAGTATCTTTGGCACTACGGTCGTTAAATTCAGCCTCCACGATGAAACATCCCCAAATGGGTTGAGGCTGATCCACTTCGCCGGGGCTCAAAAATGGTTATCTGTAGTACTAGATTCCAGCATAAGAAAATTCATCAAGCTACCTGGCTGTCTCCGGATCGAAAAACCACCAATCAGTTCGATCATGTTGTGAAGACGGAAGACACGTCTCCAGTGTTTTAGATGTGCGTGCGCTCCGTGGTCCTAACATCGACTCGGACCACTACTTGTTGCAGCCAAGATTCGTACCCGCCTCTGTGCAGTAAAAAACATACGCCAACAACCACAAGGAAGGTTCGACGTCGAGAAGCTGCAATCACAACAGACAGCCGAACGATTTTCTACTCGGCTTGCACTCCTGCTCTCTGAAAGCACTCCTCAACAACTCGGCATAAGGGAGCTGTGGCATGGCATTTCAAACTCCTTACGTACAGCTGCAACCGAAACCAATGGTTTTGGAACACTTCTCTAGCCTGCTGAATGGCAGTGAAAGTAGAGAATGCGAACCGGATTCCCCAATCGATGACGATGGGGCAGACGTTCCATTGCCCGACCATAAAGAAGTTCGAATAGCAATTACTAAGAATTGTCTAATTATAATCATACGCCACCACTTTTCGACTTCTTCCGTCATTGTCAAGAAAGTGATTGTACTTTTAATGGTAAAACATCCTTATAATGCAAAATGAGCACTTTTGTTACGCCGCGGATAATCTCGCTCGGGAAGGAACCACTGAAAGACGCTCGTGTTGCTTCATGCAAAGAAATGTGCAACAAACGCAACGCTTTAAAACGTGCCTGTGCGACCCTGACTGGTGATAAATCACCAATGTTGCTAGGGATTAAAAATCATGTTGCTAACTTCTTTCGAAGTCAACACTAAGTTTACTTGTTTTCAAGCTGAACTGTTGAAATTGTTTCGAAAGCTTTTTCAAAATCCTTGCAAAGTAGAACTGAACTTGATGGAAAGTGCTAAAAAACGAGATTGCGCACTTTTAACTGATGAGATATGTATATGTACCTGCCGTTTATTTTATTTTACACTTCAACAATAGTTCTGAGAATCGACTAAAGCTAAGCTAAGCAACTTTCCTAATTAGCAAACTCCGACGCACGCTTGACTTAAGCTACACAACAAACATATTGCAAGTAATACTTTTTAAGAGCAAAGAACCTTCTGCGAATAAAACCATTTCAAGTGAATAGAATTGCAATACTTTGAGGATGTGGTGGTAGGAGGAAAATAGGAAACCATTCACAGAGATTGATTGACTGCATGCGGAGAGCGGACGACAAGTGAGCGATCAACGCAATGCCATTGCAGAGAACTCAAAGCATTTGCCAACTAACTAAATCCACAAGGACTATTTAATAACTTTCAATTGGAAAAAGGAGATGATATGGAGATTTGTGTGTAGCTATGTGTGTGTGTGTGTGTGTGTGCGGTTGTATGCAAAAGGTAAGCTGTGACAGTAAAGTGGAAAAAGGGTTCAATTGAAACTTTGTATAAGTTAAGCTAAAAACCGTCAAAGGCTTCAATCGCGGCAAGGAGAGCAAGATGTAAGGCGAAGGGCTGCTTTTAGAGCGGAAGGAAAGGAATGGAGAAAGCATGAAATAAACAGCAGTTGAATGAAAGGAAATGGAGATGAAGCAAGGCAGGAAGCAAGGAAATTGAAAAGCAGAGCTGGGAAGTGAAGTGAAGCGATGCGAAGAAATCTGACCAGAACTTGTGTGTGTGTGATGGCATAAGAAAGCTGTAAACAAAAGCAAAGCAAGATAAAAACAAAAATTGCTAAATAGAGAAGCTGTTGCAGTTAAAAATTTAAAAAAAAAATTTTGCTAGGAAATGATCGAAAGCATAAGATTTCTGAATATATTACGATTTTCTAAGCCAAATTTTTCAAAAAAATATTATTTTTGGTAAACCAGAATTTTGTCAAAAGTGAAAAGTGATACTTCGATCTTTATCTGTATACATCCGTAGTAATAATATTTTTTTGTCAGTTTCAGATAATTTTAAGCTGAAAAATGTACCTCACCGGCAAACACTTTCTTGGAGGGTTTCGTAAGGATCGTCTATAGGAACAAGGTAATCCAAAAGTATTCAAAATTAATCGCCATTCATTAAACGTGCCTTACGAACAGGGTATACAAGATTTGTCACGAATTTTACAAGACCAAAGGGAAGCGTCGGAGACCCTATAAAATATATATGTAAGTGAGCAGCATTACGAGCTGGCTTGAGCTCTATTTTTGAGATATCGATCTGAAATTTTGCACACATTATTTTCTCACAAATAAGTTGCTAAATTGTAGGATTGACTGATATCGGATCACTATAGCATATAGCTGCCATACAAACTGAGAGATTGAAATCAAGTCCTTGTATGGGAAACTTCTTTATTTAACGAGCTATCTACACAAAAATTAGCAAGGATTATTATCTGTTCAAAAGTTACAATTTCCGAAGAAATTATGCAGATCGGACGACAATAGCTTATAGCTGCCATACAAACTGAAAACTCGGAATCAAGTTCTTGTATGGGAAACTTCTTTATTTGACACGTTATCTTCATGAAAATTCGCGAGTATTATTACCTTTTTGAAAAGTACAATCTCCGAAGAAATCATTCAGATCGAACAACTATAGCCTATATCTACCATATAAACTGGCAGTTCAAACTCACGTTTTTGTAGGGAAACATTTGTATTTTCGATTTTCTTTCGACTTGCAAGTGTATATAACCCCTTAAAGAGCAGGAAATAAGAGCGCAGAAAACTATAAACACAACAACAACTAAAATAAACAACGAAGAATGCAACAAAGTGCAGCAGCAGGGAGTATGTAATCAATATGTGGCAAGAAAGGCCACTGCAAGAAACTTTAAACACTAAAGTATTGAACTTGTATGAAAGTAAGTGTGCGCGCTTACATACGTATACACACACACATACACATATACGAGCAGCATACACAAGGAGGGTCCATGAGCGCGCACAATGCAAGCGCTGCCAGGCATTTCAAAGCACGGGAGTCACGACTAAATATAATTTGGCACGACCAACACACACATGCACCCACACGCACAAACAGTTCACAGGGTAAGCATGCGATTGCATGTGAAAACAAGGCAAGCATCGCACACACTTGCGTAAACAGTTTTCAAGGACTTCATGCTAACAGGTGAATGTGACGGCGAAACGAATCGGGCTGCTGCTGCTAGCGCTGACAATAATAACAACTACCCAAACAGCCAGCGGGTGAGCAGCAGTAAGCGGGGCGACAGCACGGAAGCCGACGAAACGACGCGCACGACTCTGACGATGGTGGCGGCAACGTCAGCGACATTGATTTTGATTTCCAGCCAAAAAATTCAAAAAAAAAAACAAGAAGCTGCGAGTTCATAAGAAGAAACGGATGTGACCAGCAAAATATGCAAAAGCGATAAAACGCAGCTACTAAAGCGCCAGCAAGAAAATGAAGTGAAAGAATTTTAAAGTTGTAGCATACCGCCAGGCGTTGTACTCCGAAAGAGCGCGAGCGCGCTTAACCGGAGCGCGGATAAAATTATCCGTGTAGAAAGCAGAGCGTGAGAGTGGAGGAGAGCGCGCATGCAAATGTGTGTGAGTGTAATCATGGTCAGCATGGAATGTAAACAAAAAATTCCTATACAAGACCCAGCAGGCAAAGCGTAGCACAGACACGTTGTCCGAAAGCGAGAGAGAGAGAGAGTACGTTAAGGAGCAAGAGCGCCTTAGCGCGCATTGCGAGCACGCACTCCGAACTGAGCGCCAGCACGCACACATAACCATTGCGCGACGGCCCGGTAAGGAGCCCGGCACAGCACGACATTGCGACAGCAGTGAAACGGATGGCCTTTGCCAGGCACTGATGGGTGACTTCGTGACTGCTGTGCAATTTTCGGAGCACGCAATGTGAGCGGTGAGAGCAACCGCAGCTGTTTATTTTCAGTTGCTTGCTACGTTTTGTTTGACAGCAGCAGCAGCAGATAGGCATTGGTTTTGTGGCATTTAAAAGCATGTCCTAGACGCATCTCCAACTCAGTATAGTGTTGAGTTTACGCCCGTCAAGACGGTGAATGGAAGCATTTCGGAAAGCGAACACAAAAAGATATCACAAAAAATATCCGGGTAGAAAATAGTATTACACAGCGAAAGCACAAAAACAAAGCGGTACTCGTACTGCAACAACTCAAAAGTGAAGAGCAACAACAACGCAAAGAAAATTACTATGAAAAACGTAAATTGTGTGAAGCTACTGTGTAAAATTGGTGTAATGAAAATTTAGTTGCGTAGCATAACTAGTTAAAGCGTTCAAGTGCCAAAAAGTATGCAGTGAAAATATTGAGTAAAACAAGTAGTGTGCTGACGTTTGAAAAAGTTTCGCTGTTAATGCGCGTCTAAATGGGTGTCAAGAGCTACGCAAAACTATTGTAATTTAGCCGGTGAAACTTTGCGCTGTGCCTGTCAATGTGACTGACACAATAGCAAGTGTTGCATACTTTTCGGCTATTGTAGCAAAAATTGTTAACTAAGCGAATTACTTGCTTCGGGTATCGAATATCACGCGTTGCGTTGGAAGTTTTGCAGTTAACAGTGATATAATTGAATTTTCGATTGCTTGTCTCACTTTAATGTGTTCGTAAGTTATGTGTATGTGTACATGAAAGATTAAAATAACAAAGTTTATATATCGAATTGGAAAAAATACTTCAAAATACTTAAAAATATAACAAGAAATGTAAAAACAGTGCAAGTGTCTATAAAGAACAGTTATTTAATAAATATTTGTGCTTTTACAGCCATATGCGCCTAAGGCTATACTACTGAAACTGTGTTGCTTTGTTTTTACAGCTGTATTGCTTACTGTTGCAGCAGTAGCGTTTCAACGTTTGACATTTTTTTCTTGGATAGCAATGTGAGCGATATTTGCGGTGTATAAGTGCAGGTGAGTGAAAATGAATTTTTAAGTAGCTAATAATGGGTATGTTAACTAACGGATTTGCCGATGACGAAGCTTGGATATTCATGGGAATTAAACTACTCAAATTTAAGTTAAGAAATAAGGTGGAAGGACAAAATGTGGAGGCCAGAAATTAAAAGTTTTAAGTAGTAATTTGAAAGGAAGTTGAAAAATCGAAGAGGAGAAAATGCAGTCAGAACTACAGGGTGTTTGGTGCAGCATTTGAAAAGTAAAGTAAAGTAAGTCCTCTTCGATTTTATAACTAAAGGTATATCTCTATAAATATATCAAAACATATTCGCTGAACTTAATATTTGGCTGTCAATTAGAATAGTCCGATTGAGTTTTTTGAGACTCAAAACCTAGACACTGTGTCTCATTACAAACAATTTCACATATCGGGTCTAATATTTTGGAACCTCAAGGTATCAAAAAAAGTAATAAATAATATAGTAAAATATTAGATGTTAAAGCGAAATTAATTAACAAACTTTAGCTTAATCCGATTTAAGTTCTTGCAACATATTTGCCACATACACATTTCTCGGTATATTTCTCAAAGAATGCTCAGAAAAATATTTATTTGATATTATGCAGCTTTAATCTCTTTCAACGACACTCTACACCTACAAGGCGACTGAGCTCAAAAAAAATTTGTTAACCCTATAGCTTAACCACATTAAAATTATTATCATATTTGTTGCCTACATTTCGGCGCCAACATAATAATACCTAATCTGTGCAGTTAGGATGAGTATATTTTAAACCAAAAAAACAATAATTAAGCAATTTAACGCCTCTAAAATTATTTTCTGTTGAAATTCGCGTCAATCGCAGGCATCCTAGAGGATGACTACTCCTCGTGGACCTAGTAACTAAACTCCATCTGGTTTCACAAAGGACAAAAACTGGTCTATGAGGGGCTTATTGGTCTACCTGATTGATCCAAACTGATGATGATCTGAGATGATGATGGTGCATCTCTAAATATGATAAGTCTATATATGACTTAATTAACAGGATAAATCTCACTTTCTGGGATTGAAAGGTTAAACAATTTTTTTATGTATTCTTAAGAAATATTTAACAATCTACTACCCAACAGATCTGAAAGAAAAATTTTCTACTGATGCTTAAGCTAATAGCTCTGTGTGTCTGCTAAACGTACTGTGGGGCATTGCAGGTATCTTGATTACGAATTTAAGTCATTTTAGTGAACGGTGTTGGTTTGGACCCTAGACCCTTTGACTACAACACAAAAAAACGGACTTATGAAATTTTTACTGTCATTTTCGTTTTTAGCTAACCAAAATTAGCAAGAACCAGCCTGTATCATCATTCTAAAAGCACTGTAAAATGCTGTTATCATACGTTGTCTCTCATTTTAGTGTCATAGCTTAACTATTTAGCATTATAGCAGCGACTGTTGCCTACATTTAGGCGCAATCACCTTTAGATATATTAGAGAAACCAGAAGTGGAAATACTGATCGTAAATTCTTGCTGGTTGCTATAAAAAAATATCAATATTAAGACATCACCGACTTTTTCGAATTAAAACTAAAAAGAAGCAAAACCTATTGTAAAATTTTACTTTCTAAATAATTTGCGAGACAAACTTAGATGAAACTGTGAATGGGAACAATGCTTGTCCAAAGGTTAGATTTTTACCACAAATGAACGAGAAACAATTATTTTATATATTTTTATAGTAGATGAGCAGACTAGATGACCGCGACGTAAGGTATACTCTGCCCCATTAATATCTTAAAGATAAGCCCAAAATCGCAAATATTAGAATTTTTTGAAACGATTGTTAAACACTTTTCAGAACTCTCTGATTTTTGTACACATATACACAACAAATTTTTTCCACTCCATCCAAACATCTCATTAACCCCAAAAACATGAAAATTTCCTGCAGCCGATGAATTATAATTTTCTACTACATTTAAGGCTATCGAATTTCCTCAACTGCCAACTGCCATAAACGTAGCATACACTTAGGCTGCTTCCTAGTGGCATTAAATCAGCAAAAATGTGACTAAAAGATATATTTCTTCCTTTAGCTGAACACACACGAACTGACCCCTTGCCAATTTCCGGCTGTCGAGCGGCACATACATATATAATATACATAAATTTACACACAGCCAATTCGCACTCAATGAAAAATACATTTTGGCGGCAGGAAAAGCGAGAAAAGCGGAAAACGCTACAAAGTCAGAACGAAAATAAGAAAATTACATAACAACCAAGGCAATCACTAAATCCTAGTTGATAGCGCTAAAAAGACGTAGACACACATACGAAAACAAAACTAGCAATAAATATATGTTGTGCCCTACATGCATACATAATTTTAGGCTGTCGAACTGCTACCGACCGCAACACCCTTAAACACCCTACCACAGCAAAGTTTTCGGCGGCTGATGGCAAACTGAAAACTACTCGGCTGCTGTCGCACCAAATTCGTACAGCATGCTCAAGGCAACGGCGCACAAATGTATGCTTCTAAGATGCTGTATACACATATGGCACCATACACACACACATGCATAAATGCGAAGAAATATGTGTGAAAAGTGAACACGTAGTTCTTGAAGGCTACGCAAGCACCGCGCCCGTTTGCTCGTACGGTATATGGCAAGAACGTGACGTATGCGATTGTAGCGCTTGTTTGCTGTTGTTGACGCGCCCAACGCAGGCACATACTGCGGTCGCCTAAAATCATACGAACTACGAGCGCCTACTTTTCAGCCACAAAACATACTTTTTGATGCTTTTCAACCGAACCTCTTCACTGTTGTTTTCGCTGTTCGTTATATTTTCGGAAAATAGGCGCATTAGACTGCTTTGCTTTATATGTGTGCGCGTGTCGGTGGTTTTCACAACTTTACAAATTTTTTATTTAGCGCACATGGCATACATTTAGGCGTCTTCTAAAGTTCAACCGCCTATAAACGGCTATGAATAACAGTTTAGGCTGGCGTAAATGATTTTTTATTTGTCGGACATTAGCAAGCATGCCGACGAGTGTCTATCGAATGCATAGTTTTAGGCGCAAATTTCGTTTGGGTTTATTTTTGTCGCTGCTGCGGTTTGTAGAACGAATGCTGGTAACTGGTAGGAAGTATGTAAGTGGAATCGTAATTTTTAGACAGCTGAAATGCTGCTTGATGCCAAACTCGTAAGCATATGTGGAATTCGAAACATTTTTGAATTTAAATCACTAGCTTTAAAGTCTCGTTAGTGTAAGAAAGAGTGGAGGTTATAGGAAGTTTTGGTTAGAAATTGAAAAGTACGGCTTTAAGGTGATAAATTATGTAGAAAAATTAGTTAATTTCCTAAAAACGCTTGTTTTATTCCAAGTGTTCCACAAGTTCAATTAAAAAATTTTTGAAAGTTTATAGAAAATTAAAAAAACAAGTAAGGAAGGGCTAAGTTCGGGTGTCACCGAACATTTTATACTCTCGCATGATAAAGTGATAATCGAGATTTCATTATCAGAAAGATTTACCGATATTTTCGGTGAAAAATTAGGTTAGGTTAGGTTAGGCACTGAGTTCTTCGTGTTCGATATCGGGGACCTTGAAAAGTTATAGTCCGATCACGAGAATTTTTTTCACAAGGGATCCCTCAGCTCAAATACCGTATTTGTGTAAAGTTTTATTCCGCTATCATGATTGGTTCCTAATGTATATATTATACAGAGAAGGCATCAGATACTCGTAGAATTCAAAATAGCGTTATATTGGAAGAAGGCGTGGTTGTGAAACGATTTCACCCATATTCCGTACATGCCATCAGGGTGTTAAGAAAATATTATAAACCGAATTTCATATGGTTTTTGGTCCATAAGTGGGCAACGCCACGCCCATTTTCAATTTTTTAAAAAGTCTGGGTGCAGCTTCCTTCTGCCATTTCTTCCGTAAAATTTAGTGTTTCTGACGTTTTTTGTTATTCGGTTAAGGCACTTTTAGTGATTTTCAACATAACCTTTGGGAGGTGGGCGTGGTTATTATCCGATCTCTTCCTTTTTTGAACTGTATATGAAAATGCCTGAAGGAAACGACTCTATAGAGCTTGGTTGACATAGCTATAGTAGTTTCCGAGATATGTACAAAAAACTTAGTAGGGGGCGGGGCCACGCCTACTTTTCCAAAAAAAATTACTTCCAAATATGCCCCTCCCTAATACGATCCTTTGTGCCAAATTTCACTTTAATATCTTTATTTATGGCTTAGTTATGACACTTTATAGGTTTTCGCCATTTTGTGGGCGTGGCAGTGGGCCGATTTTGCCCATCTTCGAACTTAACCTTCTTATGGAGCCAAGAAATACGTGTACCAAGTTTCATCATGATATCTCAATTTTTACTCAAGTTACAGCTTGCACGGACGGACAGACATCCGGATTTCAACTCTACTCGTCACCCTGATCACTTTGGTATACATAACCCTATATCTGACTCTTTTAGTTTTAGGACTTACAAACAACCGTTATGTGAACAAAACTATAATACTCTCCTTAGCAACTTTGTTGCGAGAGTATAAAAATATCTATCGAAATTTTCGATGGTCTTTTTGTCCGGTTCATATAGTTTTCCGCTAATAGAGTGTCCTTAACAAGCATCAAAAAATGTTGAGACCGCTCAATGTTCACGTCCAATAGAGTTGTCCGCTTAATAGAGCGTCTGTTTAACGTTTAACTTCCACTGTATATTCAAATTCAAAATTAAATTTAATAAAGCTGTGAGTAAGCCGTGCGCAGACACGTGCAGTAAAGCTCATTTTCGTGACAAAAAATATAATTTGTCAAGACGTACTCGTAAATAAGTAAGCAGTGCACAAATTACAAGCCAAAATCGAACGAGCTCCTTAAAAGCAAAGTAAAGACAAAAAGTTGCGAAAAATAAACGAAAATCAGCATTAAGAAGACACACGTAAGCCAAGCGCCGCCGCGTTTGCTTAATCAAGAGCGAAAGTTGATGCCCAGACGAAAATGCCCAGAGCAGCAATACAATACAAAAAAAAAAACAAAAAGCACAAGAAGACAGCGAAAAATTAAATCAAAAATAGCAACAACACAAAATCAAAACAAATGCGCGCAGACAAGCCACGCGGCGACAGCGACAAGTGCGCCTGCAACAATGTGGCAATGCGAAGCAGTCGCTGGCTGGCGCCTCGCCTCTTCATTTGCGCTTGTGGATTATGTTAATTAGGTAATTTTTGCTTTGATTATTTTCGGCGCATTTTTTCCTCCTGCCACATGCATGCTGCCACCGCGCGGTTAAGCTGCAAGACTTGTAGCTTTTTGTTTCGCATTATTTTTTCCCACTTTTTTGCGCTTAATTTCGGAACAACATCACGTTTTGTCGTTAAAAAAAGAAATGAAAAGCGAGAGCGCTGCGCTAAAATCGGGCACGCAAGCGTTGGACGGGCGCGGCGCAGCTTTAATTGCATGCAAATTTGTGTCTTGTTTTTGCGCTTATTTATTCATTCCCGCTTTTTGTCGCGCCTTCCGAGCGAAAACATTTTCGCTTCTTAATTGGAAAGCCATTTTTCTGCTGCTGTACGAGTATATGCGAGTGTGTGTGTGTTTGTTTGTGTAGTTGTGCGCTAAAATTGTCGTACAATCATAGCAACAACACGAAATAATTAGAAATGTATTTAAAATGCAAAGCAATTATGCTTATCATGTTGTCGCTTTGTTTGGTTGGCTTATTCTCTTCATGCTCTTGGTAATTTCTTTCTGCCGGACTTTGCTGGGAACTGCTCGTGCATTTCGAAGCTGTGCCATTTTAATTACTGCTCAGTGTTGGTTTTGCAATTAAAAATTGATTACTTTTCATTTTCGGGGCGAATATTTTTAAGTGCCGTTAAATTGGAAATATGCGGAGAGAAGAGAGTGAGAGTGTAAGAAAGATGAAATAGCTGTTGAAAGCGAGCAGAAAATAATAAATAACGGCAAAAGATGTTGTGCAAAAGTCACTCAACTTTAGTTTAGTTTGAAGGTAGAGAGGTTTTTTAATAAAGAAAATAAATAAAATAAATTAATTTAATTTTTGTCAAATAAAAATCGAAATTGGGTTCTTCATTGTTTACAGTTCACTACATCATATTACATACATATGTATGTATATGTAGAATAAAATGTTCAGCTTCCGCTGTCAGGTATAACCAATAAATTTTTTTTCAATATGAGTGATTTCTCTATTCCTTCGCCTGTAAACTTATGAAAAGTAACGTTACGTTAATTTGCAATGTAAGTGACGATATATATATATAATGTAATTGTATTTAAAGTTGACACATATGCTGTCTTAAAAAAAGAACATTAAAGAAAATATATTAAAATACTACTCAATATAGAAAAAAATTTATTTTTCATATTTGTTTCAGGAATATTTAATATTAGGCGCCAACAACCTTTAGAAGCAGCCATTCATTTCCCTTGACAGCTCTTCTCCATTAAGGAAGTGTTCAGCAATGTACGAAAATTTCCCTGGAAGAAATCCAGATGAAGGTCCAGCATATGTATTGGGTAGTCGAAAAAGTCTTTTCGTATTTCTAAACACATTTCAACTTATTTTTTTTTTTATATTTATACTAATAAATAAATAAACAAATATGTACCATTTTGGTCCAACACTTTTTGCCATTTTTCCGATTGAGATATTATTCCATCAGTGTAAAACTTTCATCAGTAAAAATCGTAATTTCGAAACTTCCATAACGGAAGAGAGCGAACCATTGTTGTGCTACACGAACTGATACAGCATCGTCTCCGTAAACTTCGCAAATTTCATTGCTGGCTTGTGTGGCACTCCTCCCTTTTGTATACAAAAATGTCGAAATATAGCGAAAATCTCCATTACTTTCACCAATTTTTAAATAGCTCTAACTTTTTTCAACTTTCCCGAATTTAATCTTTTTGTGGTTAAATGAAGCTTAAAATCTCACCTTTCCAATACTATATGGTATGACACCATGTGATTGGTAGCACTGAAGATATACGACTGCAAGGACATATATTAACAAAATACGAAAAGACTTTTTCGACTACCCAATATTTTAAGTGCATTTTTTTATTGCACCCAAAGTTTTATATGATATTATAAGTTCATATATTAAGCATTTGTAATTTACCGATTTCTTGTTTTCGATTTATGGTTCTCTCAAAAATTTTGTACATTTCCAGGCGCGTTCTTTCTATTCATTCAGTTTTTCTTCACAACCTTTATCCTCTATCAGTGAGCGCTTTTGTGGACTTACAAAAAATATTTCCACTTTTATTTTTTCCTCGCTGTGATTGAGGAATTTCTCTTTCAGACATACAAATCTATTAATAACATACATAGAATTGTTCGGACTTTAGCATAAAAAGATAAAAAAAAATAGCTCATACCCGTCCTTTGTTTCTCAGCTACCTCAACACCAAGCCATCATCAGTAAAATCGGTTCAGCAGTTCTTATAAATATATACTATATTGTAAAATCAACGGTCATTTTGTAAACCAAAAAGTCCTCGCTTAGAATCTTCTACAGGACTAGAGGCATGCCTGTGCAAATTTACACGTCTTTCCCTGCTGTTGTTCGGCCGTTATGCGAGCACGTAACGAAATAGCATTTCATTTTTCTGTATATAAAAAGATTATATTTTTTCTCAAATGATTCAGAATTTCAACCCACATTCCAACGACGCCTCAATTGGCTCAGAATAAACTGCTTAAGGTAGTAGTCTGGTAACTTGAGTTCAAAAAATCAAGAATATTTGATTTCAGATAACATCAAGGGACAAAATCGTACATTTTTTTTGAGGTTCCAAGTGACATTAATAATAGTAATAAAGGACTTTTTTTCAAAGGCCGCAAGTTTGTTATCTACCCTTGAAATTTAACTTCAGTAGTTCCGACCAGAATGACAAGTCTGTGGATTAAGAATAAACAAGAATATTTGATTTCAGATAACATCAAGAGCCAAAATCAGCCGGGCCACCCACGTACATTTTTTTTGAGGTTCCAACTTTGAGTGACAATAATAATAGTAATAAAGTATTAAATTTTTTCAAATACATTTGTTTTATATTTTTAATATGTAAATAACAACACTCTAATAATTCAAGATAACTAATTTTTATTTTCCTATAAAAAACCACCGTCCAAAGAAGTCATGAAAATAGACATTAGTTACCTTAATCAACCACGAGCTCAAGAGCAAAATATACATATCGATATTTTGGCAAACATGAAAATTTATATAAGAAAAAAGAGTTTCTACTATTCATTCTCGTTAAAAAATATGTTTGACATAACTGATATTATTTACTATGTAAAAGGTCTGAGTGGACTCTAAGCGTTTTGGAAATGATCTGGGATAGGAAGTGAGGATTGATTTGTTGTTTTCTCGTGGTAGCACTATATCTTTTTTAATTTTTGCAATGTTCGAAGGTTTAAACTCGGTTTTATTACTTACAAATTGCTTAAACGTTGCCTACAATTAGGCGAAATGGAAAATTATATCAAAGACAAGCACCTAATATCGTGCTTACTCATTTTATCTAAAAAATAGTCATTTATGAAATATTATTTAATAATATATAATTTATTTATTTAGTTTTTAATATTATTTAGTTTATTTTTTTAAATATTCCTTAGAAGTGTAATTTTAAATATTATGCTTTCTCCCACGTCTCAAATTTGTAAATTTTCCAAAATGCTTTGCTTTGAAAAACTCAATTAAAAACTTTATTACCAAACGATCAAATCAAGTAAAACGGAGCAAACCAAAACTGTACACGAAAACTATGCCACTAAATATTAAAAATAATATTTCTACATCATGTTCAATATTTGAAGGCTACTGCCAATCAATTCTTGCAACTATGCTATTCTAAACTTCACTGCACTTGTACGCTTTCTTTGCACAAATATTCACTTTCTCGAAACTCGCTCAGCTGAGAGCGTTACTGTTAAATGCGGGCTGGAAAAACACAACAAGAAATTGATTAAAAACCAACATTTTGACGAACAAGTGCAATAATACTTGCAACTTTAAATTTGAGGCAGCTGAAGAATGCACACACACAAATGCAAGCAATAGAACTCTTCAACAGGCATACGGCTTGTGAAAACTAATTTCGTTTATTAAAATAACTTCCGGCTAATCGGCAGCTGCAAATCGAAGCAATTCTACAGGCAGATTCAAGAGCAAAAACAAAAAGCAACAAATACAACAAAAACACAGTCGAGCAAGATAACGCATAGAAGCAGGCAAACGAAAGCAAAATAGTTTCGCATATTCCTGTGTGTGCGTGCTTGAGGCAGCAGTGTGAGTAAGCGTAAGCCTGCAACATTTACAATCTCGAATTTATAGCATGCTTTTAGGAGGTGAAAGCTCAACCACGGTTCGAAAGGTTGAGCGCTTATGAATGTTCAATTAGAGTTGATTGCAAGCAATAAAATTATATAAACTGAAAAGTGAATGAAATTGATATACTGCCGTGCACGCACACGCACACACACACACACAAATACAAATGAATATTTACAAATGCAAGTAATTTAATATATGAATATATATGCCTGTATGCGAAGCCATAACACTTAAAATGCACAATTGTTACAAGATCTGCTGATTGCTCAATGACAAAATATGTTTAATTTACTCAATTTGCACGTGAAAATTGAGCTGCTGCTGCCACAACTAGTGCATAGCATTCATATTTTCCGGCTTACAATAGAGGCGATTATGTGCTGAAGCCAAAGGTTATTAAAATCAGAAAATGTTGCACAATTCATTTAAATATTGTATATGTGCAATCATGGCAACAACAATAATATTTTATTTACAAGCAAACATGTGGCATGCAACATTGTTACCTGTCTGTATGTGTCTGCTCATGTAAGCAGGACAATCGCTTGTAGCGTTACTAAAATCTGTTGTGTTGCTGAAAACCGGCTGCTAAAATATGCAAAATACAAACCATTCGGTCTGCTATAAAATGCAAGGAAAATCAGAGCGTTTGCCAATTATTGTGCAGGCCTGTAGGAAAGCGAAGTGTTGAAGGGGGGAAGCTTAAGAACATTTTTATCAAAACACTGTAAAAAAATTACAAAAATAAAGATGCCTATTTTACTGCATACAGTGATTTGAATGAAGAACTAAAACGATTCCACAAAACCGCTGCTCGTCGACCTTTAATGCAGGCTACAGGACTACTGTTGTATTTTTAAGACAGAAATGCGCTCCGACAGCGGAGCGGCAAAACTGCACTAAACACGCAACTGTGTGGTAAAAGTTAGTCTATCCGAACTAGAAATAGCAACATCATCATCAGACGCGTTTCGATGCCTGGTCTGAGCGGAATGCCTAGTAACGGCAAAGCCGAGTCGAGAAGAGACACTCTTGCCCTGTTCACATCGGAATGGACGCGAGTTGAATTCAATGTCATTCTTACATTCCAGCACGACGGCCCCTGCTCTGCAACTGCGAAATCCTCTTTGCATAGAGTAGAACGCAGAAGATTACTGAAGCCTTTGCAAATATGTACCATCATGTCAAAATAAAACGAGTTCTTAATGAACATTGTCCAATAGATATAGTAAGGATAGAAATCATATCAGACGCAAGTTGTCAAAATTGTATGGCGAAACAAGAGGTAAAAACATGCAGACATATTTTCTCCTTTGTCCAATCTTTGCAAAACTGAGATTTGAAACATCTCGGCAGTCTTACTTTCGACGAATCAGAAGACACAGATAACCATAGGACTTCATATGATAAGAAAAGTGCTAGACGGATGCCAATTGTAAAAGTTGTATGCAAGAAGCTGAAGTAGAACAAGTAAGGAAGGGCTAAGTTCGGGTGTCGCCGAACAATTTATACTCTCGCATGATAAAGTGATAATCGAGATTTCATTATCCGTCATTTCCAAATTTTTTTATTTTGTTGTAAAATTAATTAGAATTAAATCTGAGAGATTTACCCATATTTTCGGTGAAAAATTAGGTTAGGTTAGGTTAGGCACTGAGTTCTTCGTGTTCGATATCAGGGACCTTGAAAAGTTATAGTCCGATCACGACAATTTTTCCACAAGGGATACCTCAGCTCAAATACCGTATTTGTGTAAAGTTTTATTCCGTTATCATCATTGGTTCCTAATGTATATATTATACAGAGAAGGCATCAGATGGAATTCAAAATAGCGTTATATTGGAAGAAGGCGTGGTTGTGAACCGATTTCACCCATATTTCGTGCATGTCATCAGGGTGTTAAGAAAATATTATATACCGAATTTCATTGAAATCGGTCGAGTAGTTCCTGAGATATGGTTTTTGGTCCATAAGTGGGCGACGCCACGCCCATTTTCAATTTTTAAAAAAATCCTGGGTGCAGCTTCCTTCTGCCATTTCTTCCGTAAAATTTAGTGTTTCTGACGTTTTTTGTTAGTCGGTTAACGCACTTTTAGTGATTTTCAACATAACCTTTGTATGGGAGGTGGGCGTGGTTATTATCCGATTTCTTCCATTTTTGAACTGTATATGGAAATGCCTGAAGGAAACGACTCTGTAGAGTTTGGTTGACATAGCTGTAGTAGTTTCCGAGATATGTACATAAAACTTAGTAGAGGGCGGGGCCACGCCCACTATTTCAAAAAAATACGTCGAAATATGCCCCTCTCTAATGCGATCCTTTGTGCCAAATTTCACTTTAATATCTTTATTTATGGCTTAGTTATGACACTTTATAGGTTTTCGGTTTTCGCCATTTTGTGGGCGTGGCAGTGGGCCCATCTTCGTGGGTTTTGCCCATCTTCGAACTTAACCTTCTTATGGAGTCAAGAAATACTTGTACCAAGTTTCATCATGACATCTCAATGTTTACTCAAGTTACAGCTTCCACGGACGGACAGACGGACGGACAGACAGACAGACATCCGGATTTCAACTCTACTCATCACCCTGATCACTTTGGTACATATAACCCTAAATCTGACTCTTTTTGTTTTAGGACTTACAAACAACCGTTATGTGAACAAAACTATAATACTCTCCTTAGCAACTTTGTTGCAAGAGTATAAAACTCGAAGCCCTTTTTTCCTCCTGAAACAACTCGGCAGTCCAGAAGGCATAGCCGAAACTGAAATTAGCCGCCTTAACAAATTTGCCATCAGGTCAACAGGTTTCGTCGACTTGCGAGAGTCTTACCTATTGGTATTCCAAGCTATCCATGTTCGATACACCTTAGGATCGACCTCTTAACGATAGCTAATCTGAGGCAAACATATAATAAAGAAATTTTCCTTTAACAGAATTGGAAATGTGAAATCATAATAGGCTATAATAGTACCAAACAGAAGACAGAATCAAAAAAAAAAATGAAAGTTAATGTCGTAGGTATAGATATTAAAGATTTCGTATCCAAAAAAATTTCAGATGATGTTTAAATATGTAACTAAAAACCCTACAAATTTCGCTTTAATCAATTATTTCCTTCCCAGCTAAAAAAATCTACAAAAAATCGATTTTCCTTTTAAGTGGGGGGAGCTTGCCGTAAGTCTTGACCTTCCAAACGCGGGACAGTCAAGAAGGATGTGCTGAGTTGATTTAATCTCATCTTCTTCCTTCCAACTTCTGGCAAGATTTCCAACCTTTTAGCAAGGACGCTAATAGGGCAGTGGCGTGTTAAAAATCCCAAGTCTAAGGAGAAACTAGCCCTACTAAGGGCAAAGAGACCACTAGATCTCTTCCGATTAAACTTGGGCCAATAGGCGTTTGTGACAGCGCAGCGCATGTACCAATGGTGGCCCAGCTTCCACAAGAGGATACGATAACACTGACTCTCTCCCATTTTACCAATAGCGGCTCTAGAGCGCCTTTCCTTGCAAGCTTATCAGCTTTGTAATTACTGTAAAATGAAAAATTATCCAATACTTCAAATATTTTTGCTCCCTAATCGTTGAGTGTTGCTAACAACGGTAAAACTAAAATTGACAGCGAGTGATTTCCTTGTCGGTCTGCGCTTTCTACATTCCGCAGACTTTCAAGTGAACTCATGCGCCCGGCATTTTGACCAGAGATTCCTCAATCAAAGTTTCAATGCAAATCAAGCAGTAAATTGAAGACAACAAACCGCACCACACACAAATACATACATATAAATATATATGTATATATACTAATAAGCATACAATGTGCATGCATACAAAAACAACTCGCCTCAGTTGTGGCGAAATGCGCAATACGCAGGGAGTCGATACACTTCAATCGTTTTGCATTGCTGTCGCTGGCGAATTGTTTGATGTGGTTGCGCTTAGCATACTTTTGGGGAGCAACACTGGCAGTGTGTGCACAAATGCGAAAGTATATTACATTATGCATGTCGGTAAGTTGGTTGGTATGTATGTGTGAGGATTTTAAGTTGCTTGCCACAAATTGCATGCTTTGCTTTGGAATTGATTGCCACAGAAGCACACACATACACGCATATACATATGTACATACAGATATACTATTTGGTATATATACACGTACACACTCCTCTGAGCGCCGCGCCACCCACGATAGCTACTGCTGCAACCAAACAACCACAACAGCAACATAATATGCATAAACACACACATACATGCATGCTGCCGCACCCATACAGCCACATAATAATAGCAAACAATGCTAACAAAAGCAATTCGCTGGCGAAGTTGTAAAGTTGTACTAGTTAGCCAATTGCTTGTGTTTAGATAGGGTCATGTTATTGTTGTTATTGCTGATAATAATGCTGGCAATGTTGCTATTGCCGGTTACATTTTCAGCATTTTGTTGCGTTTATTATGCTCATTGCCAGTGACTCGACGCACAATCTCGCTGTAACTGTTGTAACTTGTTGTTGTTGTCGTTATTATTGCTACTGTTGTTGTTGCCGCTACTGGTTTTTGCTGTTATTGCTGCCGCTGTTGCTATTCCTAGTGTTGTTTTGTTGTTGTTTTTGTTGTTGCCGTTGTTTTTACTAGTGTTGTTTTGTTGTTCTTGTTGTTATTTCTACCATTGTTGTTGTTGTGGCATGTTATTCAAGCCGCCCGCTCTTCATCGAGTTTAACGAGCCAAATTACAATTCCAGTTTAAATATTCATGGTGAACGCACACAAACACACACACACACTACCTCACAAATCTAAACACACGGCGGCAACACACACACACACAGTTCCCCATATGCCATTATGCTCATACAGCGGTTACATGTTCGCGCGCTCTCTCAGCCCCTTTCGAGTTATGTAAATTTGGTACAACACCTGAAAGCGCCCACAAAAGTATGCTATGTTTTTACGCAAGTTTTGTTAATGGAAAATTTCTTTGGTGGTTTGTCGGTAATGCAAATGTGCTTGGGAATGACTCTTTGAAAGCTTTATGCACTTAGGCAAAACAGTGATTGTTGTAATCATATAACTGTAAAATGAATGTAATGGCCTGAAGTGAAATGAACGGTGCGAATTGGTTTGGTTAAGGAATTATTTCGGATTTAAATTATTACGAATGAGGAATAGGCAAAATAATTTAAATGATTTTAAGAAGCTTTGCTGAAAAGCTCACAATATTGTTTTGCATGTAGAAAAAATAAATAAGATGATCAATAACAACAATAGTTTTTGAATTTGAGTTATTTAATTATAGTTTGCAATATATAATAAACTTTTTTGTGGAATATACTTTAATCATATAATGTACATATATGTATGTATGCGCGTAAGTACTTATTTTGAGCAAAAAATATGCCCAACGGTTGGCGTTGTGTAATTTTTAATCGATTTCAAATGAAAATTGCATTTAGTTTGCACTAAGAACAATAAGTTCCATACACTTAATAGCAAGCATATGTTACTGTTTACTAAAATCTTCTCAGTTAAATAGCGATTCGAAGAATTAGCAAAAAACTGGAACATTCGATTTTCATAAGCTTCTCTTGAATGTTTCATCAGTAAAATCATACACCCTAGACCGAAAAAATTAGTATCCACTTGGTGGCAAATCCAATATATACGGTCAATGAATAAGAATCTTCAAGAAAAGCTACAGTAGCTTCTAATGACTCACTATCATTTGGTGTGGTCTGGCATTGCTATGGTCGAACTTGATTTCTGCTCAATTGCTTCTAGGCGATTGCTGGCTTAAGACGGTTCAATTGCTGACAGTACAAGAATCAGTAAAATCGAGTGAAACGGAGGGAAACTTTCCTGGTCGTTAATTGCAATTCGACCACGACCACTTTCGATGAAGTTTGATCCACTTTTGTACACCAGTAACCTGCTGCTTCAGATGTGGATCGATTTTGTTGCGATTAGTAACAATTCGAACATGAAAATTCGATCGATTCATGTCTTTTTTTTTGCATCACACATCGAACTCTTTTATATCTAGCTTAATTTGAATGATTACTACTGGCTACACGTGCAATGCTCAGCTCCTAAACGATCGAAATAGTGCACATAGAACGGTTGAGCTTAACGATTTTCATTATTACTTCAACGATATTAACGCCTATTGAGCTTCCAGAGCATGCTTCATTTTTCTACGTATGAATATATTATTCCAACATACCATTCAAAAGTGACACTTTGCAAGCTTTTGTCATTATAACAGGCACACGTTCTTGCTCATAACCTATTACTGCCAAATTATAAAAAGCTGAAAGAATGGTTTTCTACGACTCCATTAGGGTAGTAACTTTTTTTGTCTAAAAAAAAAACAATTTACTTGTGCGAAATTTTCGAAGGTCTGGTGTTCAATGATATGTAGTTAAGTAGTGAATCTTCAAATTCAAAGACCAAACAACACGCAACACAAAACAGAATATTTATTGGCACTTCCAATTAACTAAGCTTACAGTTCTTTCAGATAACAAGTTCCAATTAGTATGAAAATATTGAAAAAAAAAACTTTAATTTGAATTCTCCGTATTATATAGAGAAGTTACTAGGTATTTGGATAGAATGATAGTAAAGATTAATTTCCTTATGTTAAGATATATAAGATGGTTGCTGCTAAAATCAATTTATTTCTGAATACAACGCCATTTAAGTGGCCGGCATGACTGCTTTTGCTGGAAGGAATTCCATAAACCCAATTTTCGAGTACTTTTTCCACCAATTCAAGCCGTAAGTCAGGAATAGCACGTTCAATATTGACTTCTAAGGCTTGAAGATAGTTTGGTTTATTGCTAAAGATCAGTGACTTCAAGTTACTTCACAAAAAGTAGTCTAACTCTGTTAAATTACAACTTCTTGGAGGTCACTGTCACTGTCACAATTTCTTGAAATAATCGAACCTTCAAACTTTTCGCGCAAAAATTGGGTTTTTGCACGTGCTGTGTGGCTGTAGATCCATCTTGTTGAAACAAATTTTTGTCAAGATCAACGTCTTCCAATTGCGGTCATAAAAAATTGGTTATCATCAATCTATATCGCTCTTTATTACCAGTAACGGCCAGATTCATGCCGAAAGAAGTTCATACTGATGGCTCTCCATACCGAAAATGGTACCAAACAGTCACTTTAGATGAATGCAATGGTTATTCATGAATAATTTGTTCGCAACAGAATCTACAGTTTTGCGATTATATTCGTAAAAAAATCGTTATCGTTTTCACGTTGTTCCAAGGTAAAATCAGCAAATTAACGACGTTACCGGTGCTCCAATGGCTTCAGTTTCAGAGTGAGAACAACTTGATACAGGCGCAAGCCCAAATCCTTTTTCAAAATTTGTCATGTTATGCTTTGAGCCAGTACCAATTCTGGAGAACGTCTTGGAATCAGCAAATTGCGGTCTTCAGCAACACTTGCCTAAGCCTAGCCTATATGGCTACAAATCAGCAATCTTCATTTTCAGTTGGATATCGAATTTAAATGTGAACAACTCAAACAAATACATATACTCAAATACAATCAAATTAAAGCTTTATAAGATATAACATAAGACAGACAATGACATTTCGATGATCATTTTACGACTTGGGCATCTGCATTTAATTGCATAAAATAAAATGGAAATTGATGTGTCATTAAGTGTCAAATAAAAATCAAATATCAAACAGACATAGACATTAATAAACTGGCAACTCCATCTACGTGACTAATACACACACATACCCACACGCACAAGCGTGTATAGACTGGTGAGCGCAATGAACTCGACGCAAGCAATGACACCGGACAGCCAACCACCTTTGGCGACATCAAAAAGCAATCAACACACCACACCAAAGTGCCCAAAGCAGCCACCCGTGATGGCATGACGCAGCACTTTTGGGCACAAGTACTTACCGGCGTGTGTGTGCGTGCGGTAGAGTGAGGCTGCTGCGCTTGCTTGGCTGCTCAAAAAAGCATGGGGTACACAACAACAAACGGCAATTAGTTGTAATTTTACTACTAATTAACACCGGAATGCAATAATGAAATCACTACACAATGCGAGACAACCGAATTAAGGGCGTTGCCGACAAACTGCGCAAATAACGGACAGAGGGGGGCCGCAGTGCTATAGAGACTGCAATGCATTGTAAGGCGTCTGGGTAGGGGTTGAAGTGCTGTAGATGTTATGAGGGTAGTTGGCTGAAGGTAAGATAAGTGGCATGTGTTGCAAGTAAAATAGAAGTGCCCAATAGACAACGCAATAGATGCTTTAACAGCATAGAAGACACACACACACTCACCTATGCATGCAGTCTAGAAAATATTTAAATCAAGATCCAATTAAATGCGAGTAGAAAATGATAGCCACTTCTTGAAGTGACTCAGAGATTACAAAATGCATGCTGGAGTTGGGCTTAGCAACACTCTAGCGCACACACAGCATGTAAATAAATGCAGAGGACAATGCAATTTGTGCGAATAAAATCTGCTGTAAAACCAAAAGCTGGTACTACACTGCGTATGAGCAACTTGAAAGCGGCCAAGTGGAGTAGAGGAGCAATAAATTTGTGCAAAAAGTTGTTGTTGCATAAATATTGCATGTTGGTGTGAGTGTGTGCAATTTTCGACAGGCGACGTGTGACTTTACAGACAATCGTCTTTTGTATGTGTGTGTGTGTGTGTCGTATGTATAAATAGAAGAAGCCATAACCATCAAGTAAACTCTAATAGACATTTACGTCAGCCGGCGAGACGAACAAGGCAGATAATAAGATTGTGTTGTAATGCTGGCGCTGTAACTATTCGCAACCCTCCCTGCTCGATATGAGATCTTCATATAGATTAGTGGCTAGTAATCAGCAACGTACATTACTGTCGAAAAATGCACATAAATTCTGCTGATTGTTGTATACTTCGGATTGTTGTTGTAGTTTTTGTTGTTGTAAATTTTATTGTTGTTGTTGTGTTTTTGTTGTTGTTGTAATTTTTATTGTTGTAGCGTTTCTACTATTTCTGTTGTACTTCTGGTATTTTTTTATTTTTGTGGGGTTGTTGTTGTATTTTGGTGGTTGTGTTGTTGTTGTTGTACTACCTAATGTTCTTGTTTTTTGTGTCTTTTTTGAAATTCTTGCCTTTGTTTGTTGTTTGTATTTCTGAACTTTTTGTTGTTGTTGTATTTTGCCGTTTTGTTGTTGTAACGCCTTTGTTGTAAGTGGCGTAATGCATTTCAACCCCCAAAATAAAATAATACTACTCACATGAAAACATGCAAGCAGTTGGTGTAGCATGCAACATATTCGCACGCACTAGAAATATATTTCATTGAGCGCATATGTTTAAATGTTCGTGTGTGTGTGTGTGAGAGTGCCTTGACTGGCTGCTTCGTCAATATGCATGCCATAGAAATGTGCACACGTACGAATTTAATCCTTAAATGCGATGGTATTTTGCTTTTTCATTTTTGCTGTGCTTTGTTCTTGTTGTTGTTGTTATATTTAACTTCAGCTGCGGCACCCCAAACTTTTTTCTGTCACTAATAGCTACTACAAAACGTTCGCCTTGCATACATAATTGAAGATTTTAGCAGCAGTTTAAGCGCGGCCGGCGAGGGGAGCGAGTTTTAGACAACAACAACAATAAGAAGAACATAAGTGAGCAAACAACAGCAATCAAAAGTGGGAGAGTAGCGAGTGGGAGTGGTGGCTGGTCGATTTAAGCGATTTACTTTTGTTGTAATATAGTGTTTTTGTTGTAATGTGTTGTAGTGTGTCATTGTGTTGCCCTGTTGCTGGCGGTTGCCCCTGCCTCAAGTAGTTCAGTGGAGTGTGGGAAGTCCATTTCCACACGCTCCACAAGCGATGCAGTCAAGCAATCCACAACCAGCCGTTCCGTTTGCCATGGATTTTTGGTTAAATTAAATTTACGAGCTCATGCAATTTAGCTGGCTTACGAAGCGTAAGTGAGTGATGAACGATTCGTGGAAGGAGCGAGAGTAGAGAAAAGGAACGAACAGAAATTTAGAGCGCAATATAGTCAATGGTGAATGGTGGCGGGGGGGTCAGCACAGGGCGGGCGCAAGTGTAAGTGAGCGTTAAAGTGCACAAATTCATTTAGCTTCGTATGATATGCATAAACTCATATGTTAAGTGAAGCATACTCAGAGCCGAGCACATTGTCTTTATCAAATTATTTGTCGACTCAACTCCTTTTCACATTCTTAAAATTAACTGTATTATTTTAGCTTAGAAATTGAATTATGTTAATTAAAAGTTTTAGGATGTAAAAAGAAGTTTAAATCTCTACTTTACTGTGAAAGCCTCGGGACTTTTTCAGAGAGAGAGAGAGTTAACCTTTTAAGTACTTATTGACCGGGATGCCTATATCTATACGCCTAGACTAGGCGTGACAAGAGAATAAAATAATGCGCCATAATTCTATTAGATAGAAGTTGGAGTATCGCTTTTTTAAGACACATATGCCTTTTTCAGAAACCAAAGGGCACATTTTTGAATGCTGAAAATAGTAAAAAAGCTTTCCATCCAATAATAATGACTGGAGAGCACAACACGTTCATGTGCTCCCGAAGATAGCAGATATTAGACTAAATCCACTACTAGTTGAATATACCCTCATCTAGGGTGATAAAACCATGCTGAGCATAACAGGAGCTTTAAGAACAACTCCAACGGCGGCTCTTTAACTGGTACTAAACCTACCACCTATAGACTTCTTCGCTGAAAATTATAGGAATTCTCTTGTAGAACTTTCGAGCATAGGTCGGTAGATAATGGGGGTTGAGCAAACACCGACTACATGATCCCACTTTTCAACTAGGAAAAAAGGTTCAAAGTAAACATAGAGATTGATGGCTGTCGTAAAGGTATGTTAGGTATGCGCAATGCTCTAAACATCTATACAGATGACTCGAAAATGGACGATGGAGTTGATGCGGGAATATACTGTACAGATTTAGGAATAAGGCAACCTTTTAAGTTGCCGGACTACTGCAGTATATTTTAAGCAGAGGTCTTTTCTATTGCGAAAACCGTGGACAGAAGCATGGTAAAGAAAATCAAAACCCGATTGAACGAGCTATCTAGGTGCAAAAGTCCTGTTCAAAACGGTAGATTGAAAGTACAAATTCATATTGGCACTCGATAGAAGATACTCAGGAACATGATGGGAATACTAACTGGTCACTGTCTGATCACGACACAAGCGCGCCGGATGGGGCTGACAGAACTAGAAGACTACAGGAACTGTCTAGAGCAAGGTACTACGGAAACAATGACGTATCTCTTCAGCACTTGACCCGCATTGGCAAGACTACGCTGTAAACATCTGAGGTCCCCACGGTATGATACATTGGAGTAGGTTTTGAAGTGAGACCGCGGAATACGTTAAAATTAGAGTTTATATTTTTTTGATTAAGTTACGCCCTTATGAGCTATCCATCATCCTAGCATAAGTACATAATATCGAATATGAACTATTTTAAAAACGAACATACTCACTATAACAATAAATAAATTAGGTTAGGATTTTTGGGAACAATTCTTGTAACTCTATGGTACAAAGTGGCCAAATATTACTAAAGAGGAGTATTATTATTCTAACATTTCTTTTAGAAATAAAATTTTCTCTCTCTCACAAATATCCCACAGCAACACATATGTCAAACTCAAAGTTATCATTGAATCTAATCTTTTCATTTAAGTTTTCAATCATCATCACGCAAACTTTGTTGCTAGTTTGATAATAATAACTTCAATTTCGCATGATAAACAGATCAAAGCATAATGAAGGGTACAGTCAAAGAACACGAAAACGAAGAGAACCCTCCACTACTCCCACTACTCGTGCAAACTATTTTTGTGCATAGACACTCATACTACTTCTGGGTATATTGCCTTCATTTCCGCACAACTCGAGTGATGTGAGCAGTTCAAGGACTTCCATGTACCAAGCTGGTTATGATTTTTGCCAACACATGGCGACACAAGAGCTCCCACGAGCTTTACTTTTTCGTATTTATGCATAGAAACGTACATGTATGAAGAAGTTTACAGGGTGATCCATATGATAGTTTTTTATTGGAAATTAAAATATCTTCTCTTATTTTTATGGTAGGTATATTCCTATATAAGAGTATTCCATACGTTATGGTGCAGGATTTCATTCATATGTTTCCTCGGCTTTTATCTTAATAGTAAACCTTCTAACCTCAATGGTGAGTTTAGCTTTATATTCGGAATGGTGTACTAGCACGCTGTTGAATCTAACGATCGGAGAAGTTAATAGACCTCCAGAAGGTTTTTTGAAGTTGACGGAGAAAATTGTCGAGATGATCTAAAAAAATAGGGAATCGGCGAATAAGACTATATTACAGGAAACACTCGTCGATTAAGTTGATGTGTTTAAATTTCGAACACAGAAAACCATTTATACGTATTCTGTAGTCTTCTTAATTGCCCGAAATAGATTTTAAAGGGCTATTTCTAAAGAAAAATGTCAATATAGCACCAACCCAAAAAAAATCCCTTTTACAGAGCGTACATTGATTTTCAGATAACAAGTTTTCTCAATCCAAAAATCAACAATTTATGACTTCGCCTGATGGCATTGAAAGACAATAGCATCTGGACCACCCTGTCTTTAAAAAGTGGTGCGATTGGTAGATATATCCACCTTCAAGTGCTCACTAGCGACTGGAAAGAACGTTTGTAGTTGAAAAAATTTGCATATTTATGAAGAACAATTGGCTTTCCTGTTGCCGGCGTAAACGTAGAACGAGAATCGTAAAGTAAGGCAGCGAAGTAATGGAGAAGGGACCGAACAGTAAGGCAGTCAGTCAGCAAACGCTTTGTTGCATGGCTTTGAAACAATTTGCCTAGCATAGCCTAGTTGTTGGGAATTTAGAGCGCCACAAAGCAGCAGAGCAATAGAAAGAGAGGGCATGAGTAAAAATAGAAGAGGAGGAAACTAGTTGTTATACAATAATAATAACGGAATAGAGATCAAATAAGTAAATGGGGGGAAGTATATAACAAATAGCAGCAGTAAGATAATGTAAAGCAACAAAGTCGACTTGAACAGCGTAGCATGTGGCAGGGTCTTTGACTGCGGAGGTGAAAGGCGGTTGGCTGGGGCACAATAAATACAAAGGATATTCAGATTTCAGCATAAAATGCGTAATCTCTGCAGGCTGATTTGCAAAATGTAAGCAGAAGCAGCAACTGTGGAAGCCTTACAAGTAGCACAATAACAGCAGCAAGGCAGTAAAATTGACAGTCATGGCTGAGGAGTAGCAAAATTCGTAGAAAACTGCAATTTTGCCAGCAAAGCCGTAGCAGCAGCGCTCGAAGTGGCAGCTGTAGAGATTTGTGATATTTAAATTTGTCGTATTTCATACACTTGCACCTCCGTTTACTGCTCACCAATCACTCGTTTCGGTGCTGCTGTCACTCAAGCTCGGTTGCAAGCGTCGGCAGGCTGTGCGTGTTTAGGCGCTTAGTTGCTTGGCTATACTAGCAGCTAGCTACTAAATTGCCAGTAAAATGCAGAGAATGAAATTGTGGAAATAAAACTTTGATGTGTATTGCTAAGCGAAGAAATCCAGGCCAAGTGTCGCCGAGGCAAGTGTTGTCTCCCCTCTCCGTTAAGAGAGTGAGAGCGCTCGGTGCATTATTAACTGCAAACGTTGCCGGATTTCTTTCTTTGTATTCTTTTTATTTTCTTTTTATGCTTCTTTAGAATGTTCGTCCAAAGGCATTGTTGTTGTGCAGCAAATTAGTATGCATACGTCTGTATTAGTGTAAGTAGCTGCAGGCTTTTTGGAAAGGAAATGAAATTAAATTAAATGCAAATTCCTACATTGTAGTCTAATAAATGTAAAATCGTTGCAACAACATAACGTTGGTATTAGGAAAGCGAAATTATTGAAGGGCGGCAGTGGTTAAGGTTAAGCTGTAGACAAATAAAATTCTCAAATAAAAATGATAGACGTCAGAGATCAAGATGGTCAATTATATAAGAAACAAAATTGAACAATTTAAATAATTTGACTTTGCTTATTTTACACCGCATATATCATCATTGCACGGCGTCCACATAGAACCCCAACTCTTACCGAAAGCCAAGAAATTATTAGACTTCTTACGATGTACCCTGAACCAGAGACACCTTGTAACTGCACAGTTCCTGATAGTTGACCAAGACGTGCTGGACTAAGGTCCAACTATCCAGTAGTGCACCACAAGAAGCCGACGAAGCTCCTACAGGTTTCCATTCTGCAGTTATTGACACTGAAGTATCAGTCCCAGCAAGCTCATCAGCATAAAACTTGCAGTTTCCAGCAACCAACCTAATCACATAGTAACTTGATGCAAGAGATAAGGAGTCTAAACATTCTCACACTTGTCTGGAGAAGATTGTCAGTGAGCTCAAGGCTAATATCACTGCCTTACTATATGTGCGTTTAGTCAATATTCTACTTTTACGACAGCCTTTACCGCTTAGAAATCTTTGCAATGATCAGGAATTCTAAAACTGGAGCTGCTGGAAAGTTTTCGAGAATGTACTTCACGAATCGTCCCAAAAGATTTGCTCCATCCGTAATATAACTCACAGACCCTCTACTGAACTCCTTTTCCCTGTAGTTGGGTTTCTAAGAAAGCTTTCTGTCTAGGACGAGCACTACGTACTTAACTTTTATGCGCCGCCAAATCTGGCATAAAGCTACTTTTCTCTGTCCTCAAATTTTGAAGAAATGATCGGTGGAAATCTCCAACGCCCTTTATGAGGCAAAAAAAAAACAATCATAGTCCAAAATTGTTAGAGAAAACTTGGAAGTGCGATATAACCGATGTATCACCATCGATGGCAAACATATTACTTAATAAAATTTTAATTTGACGGGAAAAATTATGTTTTACTTGAATGCGGTATAAACTTTTCAGTCCGTCTATTGTGTTAACTAGTTTATGCCATATTTTTTGAGTGAAAAAATTATATAAAATACGTTTGTTTTTTTCTTTTCAGACTAAATATAAAAATTACTAATTCCTGGACTTGTAATAAATCAGCTGCTTTTAGTAAGGTATGTATAAGACTTAAATATTTTGAGCACTTGAAAACTGGCAACAGTGTATTTTGTAGGAGAACTTTTTATTTTTCAGCAGAAGAAAACATAATTTTTATACATATTTAAAGCTGTTTAGGAAAGGAAAAACACCAAAGAAAAAATTCAAAAGCAGACAAATGAATTGGTTAGAAAATTGGCAACAGTGTATTTTTTTAGAGTTAAATTTGTTACACTAAAGCTGATTAAGGCATATTATATATATAACCATTCAGTGTTCATGAAAGATGACCAAATACTTTATGAATTCATACGCATACGAATTAATTAGTAGCACTATTTCAGCGCGTTAAAAGTGACAACAGTGTATTTTTCAGAATTGTTTATTTTAGAGCTGAAGAAAGCTTAATGTATATAATTATTCAGTGTAGTTCACGAAAGAACACCAAAATCATAAGCATACGAATAAACTAGTTTAATTATTTCCGCGTTTGAAAAGTGGCAACAGTGCATTTATGGAGTGAACTTTTCATACTAAAGTTGAAGAAGCGTAATTTATATAACAATTCAGTGCACTTCATGAAAGAAAAAGAACACGTAAATGAAATAGGAACATAATCAAACTGAACTCCACAAAACATAACCTCAAATCAAATTTCCGTTAGTATTAGCCACAAAGGTTATTATGACGCGCTGTTCAATAAATGTGCGCAATTTATTTGCGAAATTTCAACAAATCTCGGACGTAACCGTTCATTTCACCCACAACCCAAAACTCTACTTACAACTAGTTCCACGCTGAGGTAATGTCCTGTGGTGCCAAAACCTGCACAAACACGCCAGGAAAGCAATTTCAAGCGCACGCTGGCTCACCTGTACCTCGAACACCTTACCAAGTTTTAACGTGTGCGCTATTATTCTCGCATACTTTATGCTCATAAGCTCTCAAATGTATTGTACACACACGCACACATATGCGCGTAATCTGTAATAATTAATTTAGCATCACATTTAATCCCACGCTCACACTGTCAACAACTTTAATGCGCTTTTTACTCAACACTTGAGCATGAAATTACGCTTAGCGTCGCGGTGCGAAATGATTACAGCGCGAAATTCCATTTTGAACTCACGCAAAATTACTCGCATAAATCTTAAGTTTTTAATCCTTGCTGACTTGATTGTGTAGAAGCTCAAGCGCATGTGTGTGTGTGTTTGTGTCAGTGTTTTATGCTCTGTATTATTCGGTGTAAGAAGGTAACTGCAGCGAACTTGTGTTTCATTGTGTGCTTTTCTTCGCAGAAGTGTTAGTAATATGCTTAAGCCCTTGCTTGTAAATCACACGTGCATTTGCATACATACATTTATACATTCTATATACGTATATGTTATACATACTCGTATGGCGGTGTTTTGTTAGAAAGTGTCTATGCAAACCATATTCCATCACTCGCAACAATGTGGCTGCGTGCAATTAGATATCCTTGATTTCGCTAGACCTGACACGTGTGACCATGTGTGTGTGTGGCAACATACCGAGTTCGTTGAAATGCTGATGAGGGTTAGAACAGCATTTTTCAGCACTTCCTGGAATATGTCACACTAACATCAAACACACAGACGCATGCCAGTGAAAAGCAATGTCAATCATCTCAAATTCGGATTTTAAATAAATAACTCAACGGTATTTCGTTACTTTGCGAGCTGTTATTCAAATATATTCAGTAATTGGAAATATTTGAAATAAAATTTTGTAAATTCAAACTAAATTATAAAATGTAGAAATTTGAATGCAGAATATTTCATTTACACAAGAAAACAAAGTGAAAAAGAAATATGGTTTAATAATTCATGGAAATCAGTCAGCGCATGTTGCTAACATTTCAAAATAAAGAATAAAGAGCGATAAATATGTAAATCTCTTCCGAGAAAAATATCATTCCCCTACAAGTACTTACAAGTATGTATGTATGTACACATGGTATTATAACTGACAAACAAAATTAATACTTTTTAAAAACTTTCAAGTTGGATTTAAAACATTGAACTATTGAAGGGTTGCCACACTTTCTTAATTTAAAATTGTAAACAATACAAAATTATATATTTCTAACTTATTTACGTATAATACTTGAGCAGATTTAAAAAACATCTAAAATTTCATGGAGTTGCCACCTGGATGTTAAAAAATATAATACAGTTGAAATTTTCTAACGCAGAATGTGAAATAAATGCAAACGATTCCGTTTAAGTACTATTAAAAATGGAATGGGGATGCCACCCTTTTGACATTTCTAAACTGTTATTGACCTATAAAAGAGAATTGTATGTGTGGTAATAAATCTGACAAAAATAAACTTCATAATATAATTTGTCAGCACAAAAGACATGTCAAACTTTTAAAATTTGAAACTGTTTCAAAACTTGCAGGTTGGGTTCAAAATATTGAATGATTGCCACATTTTATTATTTAAAAATTGTAGGCAATAAAAATAAAAAAATTATGTATTTCTAAGATTTTTAAAATACTTGTGCAGGTTTAAAAATATCTAAAATTTCATGGAGTTGCCACCCGGATGTGAAAATATGCAATACAATTGAAATTTTGCAATGCAGAATGTGTTATATATGTATATATGTATGTATGCATGTATGTAAGCTACTCTGCTTGAGTATTGTTAAAAATGGAACGGGGATGCCACCCTTCTGAAACTTCTAAACTGTTATTAACACATAAATGAAAAAATTCAAAATTATTATATTTAAAAGACTTGAGCAGGTTTAAAAAATTATTGAAAATTTTATGGAGTTGCCACCTGGATGTGAAAATATATAAGACTATTGAAATTTAATAACGCAGAATGCGTAATACATATATGTATGTAAGTTATTTGGCTTGAGTGTCGTTAAAATTGGAACAGGGATGCCACACTTTTGAAATTTTTAAACTGTTATTGAGCTATAAATGAAAATATTCATAAAGAATGGAATGGAATACTATATGTATGACATAAAAACACTTTTCGAAATTAAAAATAACATCATTGCCACCTGGTTTAAATAATTTATGTACAATGCAAAAGATTATACACAGATACATATTAATTTGATTGTACTTTGGGAATTTTGATTCTTTTTTTAATTTAAATTTTTTTTTTAAACGTAAACAAGCTATCTCTATGCAATCGTTTCATCATTTATATGAGGTCCTCTTCCCTCAAGTGGGGTGGCAAATGTGGTAAACTACTAGTACGTTATATAATATATATAGTTTCATGTACACAGCAGATTGACGTTTGCTGATTCCCACAAATACCACTTTTAAAGATATGCTGAGCTGCCACCAAAGGTAATAAAGACCGCTAGTTTATGGATGCACCTCAACTTTAAAATGTTTTAAACTCTTTTAAGTAACACCACACACTGGCAATAAAAAACGCAAGCAAATTTTTAGTAACCACACCTGTAAGAGTCTGTGTGTTCACACACCCTCACACATGCTTAAACCAGCAGCAGCGTGGAGGCATTTAAGCTTGTGCAGCTTTGGAAAATTTCATGCGGCTAACCAGAAACGCCGCACAATATGTGGCAGCTAAAAACTTTCATCACTATTGTCATGCATTGCACTAGATTGTGGCACATTGTGTGGGTGCCTGAGTGTGAGTGTGCGTGCATATGTGCGTGCTTGTGTGGTATAGGAGCTGCAGCGGCGCACTAAATGCTGCACTTGCTAACTTTTTTCTGTGACATTTTCAATGAATACAAATGTTTAATTAAATAACGTTGAGCATGCTGTGTTGGCGAGAGGAGAGTGGGTGGGAAATTGCTTACACGCACATACATGGAAACTTAATTGTGCGCCAGTGAAGAGTTGGTTGGCCATAAAGCACATATGCCGCCACATTGTGTGGCTGCGTCTGAGCATGTGTAATTGTCTACATGTGTGGAGGAAACGCGCACACACACACACCAACACACATGTGTGCGTGTGCTTGAGTTGACTATAATTTATACAATTTTCATGCGGCGCCGGATTTATTTTATTCTGCGCTCGTAAAACATTTAACTATGTAAACGTCACACACACACACATTCATACATAAGCGTGTGTGTGTTACTTCCACCAGCGCCGCACTTGAGTGACGCGCCAGCTCGCAGCTTGTAGAGCATTGCTCATATCATAAATCGCTCGAAAGCGTGCTAGTCAAGGAGGCTGTGAAGGCTGTGAAGGCTGTGGCAGCAACTACGCATATTTTTCAAGCCGCTACACCACTACAAACACACAATTTGCTTTAGTAGTACACACATATATGCTTACATGTAATTCAAAAGCACTTAAGCGCACTCATACATACACGTGCATGTTTGTGTATTTATATGAATTACTCTTGTCTTTCCAATTTATTCTTTAACATTATTCTTCTTCATCTGCGTCAGCTATTTTTAGCACAAATGGTGATCCCAGACGAATTAAGGATTTTAGCTATTATTTGTAGCTAAACGCTGACTGCGAAGCGGCGTTCACAAACATAAGTGTAGCCAAGACAAGGTGGTGCGCTTGCAGACACTGTGCGGAGGTGTCTTGTAATGAGAATGAATGTTCTGCACACACACACACACACACACAACCGTCAGACTAGGACTTCGTTGTAAGACTTTAGTCTTCGTGTATTTTATTGGCAAGATTATGGTGGGATTTCGAGTGTCGCATAATAGCGCAAATGAATGTCTTCAATGATTTTATTGACAACGCACTTTGTAAGGGTGTTGTTTTTTGTTGTTGTTGTGATTTATTGTAAATGCATGCGTATATAGCTTTTCGTCTTTTAAGGTGATATAATGACGAAAAGTGAAGCTGAAACTTTTATGCAATGGAATTATGAGAGTTGAAGTTGCTCCCACTCTGTTAAACTTTTATAAGCTGTAAAAGTTGAGTAATCTGCCCAAAGTTAGACAAGTTACAGGCAGTTTTCAATGTCAAGCTTTTGGTTTGCTTTTGCCTTCATAACATTGTTAAGATAAAGAAAAATATCACTAAAATATTTATTTTTAGTTGGTAAATTTTTAAATAATTTTTTAGCGTAAATGTATATTTTTAACCAGGTGGCAACGTCAAAAAAAAAATATTTTTTGTATTAAATGCAGTCATGTTTGATATAAAAATATTTAATTAATAGTCAAGTTGAATATATGAATTACTTTTATTTTAGATGTGGGAACGCGGTGGCAACTCAGTCCCTGTGTTCGACCATATTAAAGATTATACTAACATTAAATGCTTTTTAGAAACATTGGTTTGGCATTCTCATAACTCATTTTTTTGTTAAGTTCTAAAACAAAAATTAAATAATTTTAGGTGGCAACTCCAATTTTTTTATGAAAACTATTTTCTTCGCAGAGCAATATTTTGAGTTTCGTTATTTTTTTGCTACTTTTAGTAAAAATTTTTTTTTCATTGCAATTGCCTTCCTGTGTTTTATTACAACCTATTAAAAACATAAAATTTTAAATTTCTATAAATTTTAGGCTGTCGTTATTACTGAGTGAAAGCAAATTTAACAGTTTCCGAACCCAATACCATTTCAAGTGATTTGTAATTGACCATTTTTGATATTGTCAAAAGGTGGCAACTCAGTTCTAGTTTTCGAATTGACAAAGGTTTTACTAACATTAAATACTGTGTAGAAATGCTGCTTTGTTGTCCTAAACTTGTTTTTTAAATTGCCAAAAATATTTAAATTAACTCAGGTGGCAACCCCAAATTTTTTTTTACGAAAATTATTTTTTTCGCAAATGCAATATTTTTAAAAACGTTATTAGTTTTTTTTGTTTGTTACTCGTATTAACTTTTAGGAACTAAGTGAGATTTTGTCCAGGTCTTCGAGATATTATTAAGATGAACAAGAGAACACCAATCCATTGAAGGATGGTGTGGTTCATCGCAAAATTTCGCGAAGCCTTAAAATCTCCGTTGGCTTTTTGAGTAAAATTCGTAGCAAAAATGCAGTTTTAACGGTCAAAAATAAAGTAGGCAGTTAAAAAATACTTCAGTTCAGGAACAGGACGTAGTTAGGACCATACAAAGTGGCAAATGCGAAAATGCCATGAGAATGGTCAGAGCCGAAAAAATAAATATTTATTTAATAAAAATAATAATTTAAAGGTTTCTGTATAGACAATTCACAGAAAATTATGAAATGCTGCTCTAAATGTACATCCAAAAGTCAAATGAACTCTTTTAACTGGGAAACACAATAAGAGCCGGTTAAATTTCGCGAAAAAATACCAGACCTAGAATGGAAGTTACTAGGAGAAGTTTCTGTGGTCGGCCGAAATTAACATAAATTGTTTGAGACCGAATGTGTGCGACTGGAACTGGAGAAGCAAGGATATGAAATTGCAGACACATCACGTTAACTCTACCCTGAAGTGTGCAGGAGGCTCCATTTTCGCGTGGCGATGACCAATGATTGTTGGCAAAAATCGAAGAACGGGTAATGGTATCTTATATTGGGATTCTGCACAGTTATTTGCTTGGCATTGAAGGAGACTTAGGTGAAAATGAGTTGGATATTATCTTCCAACAGGACAATGATCCAAAACACGCTGCAAGGCAAAGGACAATAATGTTATTAAGGTAGTTTGGGATCTTAACCGCATCGATTAAGGTAAATAATAACAGTCGGTCGCAGGCGAAATCGATTCGATGAGCGTATTGACGAATTACTTATCATCGTGATAAATTTTGTGAGTCTTTGTATAGAAATTTTGTGGTGATAGAAATTTTAACACATTTCGATTTACAAAACTCGCTTCGTGGCCAAAGGTTCTGAAACTAAAAGCTATGAAAACTATGAAGCTTTTGTTTGTTTTTAATAAATTTTTTACACTTACTTTTAGTGTATTAAGAAAGACAAAGATTCCAAAGAAGACAACCAGACGTAAATCGAAGCCAAATTTGGTTCGAAAACTTCCAAAAAGCAAAAAAAAAATCGTCTAAGCACTAAATTAAGTTAAAGCAAAATTTATTCCGTTCGAGTTGTTTGCCAAATATTTAAATTTATTTTATGCCCGCACTAAATAACTATTTGAGCGTTTCTCTTAAATTTTGCGCACTTAACGGTTTTGGGCTAGCACAAGATATAGTATTCTCACTGCCATTCAGCAGTTTCACCAAACGCTGCCGCCTTTTCTTGGCATCGATCGCCAATGCTCTTCCACTCCATTACTTTGAATTTTCACAGTTTTGCCTCATTTTTTCCTACATTTATTGTTTTTGCCATTTCATGTTTTTGTTGTTTTGTTTTTTTTTTGTTTTTGGTGAAAGTTGAGCGAGTTCAGTCACTTGCTTACGCAACGCACGTTTTCGGCGCATAGTTTCTAAGCGTCTCCGCTCCAGCAACGAATTCGATTTTCCTGCAACGTCAGGCTAACAAGCAAATAACATTGCCAACACTACTTTAACGCTCACACAACACATACACATACACGCATACGCGCCCATATGCAGGCAGATATGCCGCCGTGCTGCATGCTACATGGGAAAATCTTTATTGCTGTTGTCACGTTGTAATTCCACTTTTGTGTGACAACAGCAGAGTGTACAAGCAATCACGCGCACACACACACACACGCAGTTATTTGGCGAAATTGCACATATGTTTGTATGTGTTTGTGTGGTAGTTGTGTGCGTTGGAATGTCTGGCCGCCACTCGTCCCGCACGTGCGCCAACACCTTGAGTCAGTGTGTGTGTTGTTTGTTATTGCTTTTTTTGCTCCACAATTTGCCTGCGTCTATGTATGTTTGTGTGCGCGTATATGTATATACAAAATATGTGTGTGTGTAATTTGGTTAGCTTATCTGTGTTCGTTTGCTCATTGGATTATTGTACATCAAATCTAAGCGAATATGGCAAAAGTAGAACACCCAGTGAACTATATACAAACGCAGAGTACTACATACAAGCACACATACAAACGTTTACATGAGCTCAACCACACAAACACATGTTAGCGTAAGCAGCTCACACGGAGACATATAATACTTTTCAGAGCGTTATTTCGAGCCGACAAATACACCCACTCACCTACAAATTGTGTTTGTATATGTGTGTGTGTCGCTGTAGGTGGTTCAAGTATGTGTAGCTGCCACGTCATGTTGTTGCAAATTGACAGCGAAAGTTGGGCAACTGAATTAAAGTCGATTTAAGTTTCACTGTCACTGACATCTACAACAAAATAACAACACAACAACAAATAGACAGTATGTAGAACAATGTAGACGCATTAAACTATCAGAAACAATGCAACCATGTTTTTCGTTTTAAGTTTTTTGTTTTTGAAAAAATTTCTGCGAGAGTTTAGTTGTTAAACAATGAATTGATATATATATATATATATATTATACATATGAATATACTTATTATATATTTGTTTTTTATTGCATATAAATATGTATTTTAATATTTTTAATCTCACTTCAAATCAAACCTCAAATTTCTACCATTGAAGCACATGAAAATTCCATGTTTTTAAAGTTGAGAGTGATTTCGTTCGTCTCTTAACGTCAGAAGATCCTATGTATGCAATCAAACTGTGAGTTTGCTTATTCCAAGACAATCTTTTATGCAATCGAAGTGAGACTGAATTAAAGTTGTTGTGAACACCGAAGGATTCTATAATTTGTATTATCGAAAGTTCTATTGGATAGCTTGTTAGATTTTGAGGACAATTTTCCGACAGACTCTTATAGAAATCTTAGCTCTTATTGGAAAAAATCTGGAAAAGTTTTTGCAAGTTTCTCTTGCCGCAAATTTTACTCCACCAAAATTATTCGCCGCAGACATGAAAAGATAGTAAGAACTTGGTGCCAAGTCAAAACTATTGAGTGGGTGCATAAAAACGTCTCAACCAAGCTTTTGCAGTTTCTGATGTGTCACTATCGACGTATTTAGCCAGGTGCTGTCCTGAAGGATACAGTTCCTCTCCTATTCTGCCGGCTCTCAGCGAATCAACCACGACCGTTTTCGCTTGACGCTGTCGTAAGCCACGCAATTTTCATCACCAGTAACCAACCACTTCATATTTTGATCGATTTTGTTGTGCTCAAACAGCGAATTGTAGATTCCATAGATCTTGTGTGTTAACTCATGAGGTTGTTCTCCGTTCCTCTTCATCATTGACTTCAACATTACCGTAACGGAATCGACACAATATATAAATGCGCCTGATCGACTATTATGGTGTCAAAACCATAATAAATATTCATATATTTAGCTGCCTAGCTTGCAGCTTCATCTTTATTGAAGAAAAAAGCCATAGCGTGATCAAACAACGTCGAGTCAAGCAATCTCAACAATGTCTTAGAATATTTATATACCAAAAAACCTAATGAAACTTAACAGGTCAGTCAGGAATTCCCAGATCTGGCCCCCAGCGTTTATTTTATGTTCCCATTTTTCTCAAATGAAAAGGTGAACATCGAAACTGAAGCTTATTTCGGAGCAAAGGACCAATCGTATTACAAAAATGGTATAGAGAAGTTGGAGGATCGCTATAATCCTTGTATCATCACCTTTGACGGTAACTATGTTGAACTTTGGAGCACAGTTTTAAATTACAAACATAGCAATTTAACAAATATTACTTAACGGAAAATAGTGCCACACTTAGACTACATCTATATATTTAAAAGAAAGTTGATGTTAGTTACACCATTTATAACTCAAAAATGGCTGAACCGATTTGGCTGAAAATTGGTATAGAGGTAGCTTAGAACCAGGGTAAGGACATAGGATACCTTTTATCTCTTTATGTCAAAATTCAATACAACTCACAAATACAAAAATTATATCTCAAATCATAAGCATTTGTTCAAAATTCATGTTTGTAGGAATCATTTGAATATATTCGTACAATTTTAAACAGAGTCTTCCCAAAAATATTACAATTGCTAAATATTTGGAATAGAAGAAAAGAACTGCAACCAAATACGCAGTGAAATAGATTATAACTGGCTCAGTAATCAGTCGTTGAGTATATATTATACCACGTGCATCCCAAAAGACTGATGTCATAAACTTTCCCGCCGCCTTTTTCGTTTTTCCACGCCTGCGAACCGGTTCATCAGGTTCATCATGTGCAGTCCACTACATACAATGGACTCCAGTGGGAAATGATGGAGTTATTTTCCTCTCACTGACGAAAAATGTCGGCCTTATTCCTATTAGAGAGCACGTAAACACTTCTCAGAATCAGTTATTCGTTGTTTTTGTTTGATTATGAACTTGCGAGGCACCTACTTTGCTCATTTCGCCTGTTTCCAGGTTAGCAAATATCTTTTCAACTGTGGATTTTCCTGAGCCCGAATTCAACAGTATTTTCCCCAAAAAGCCAAATGCTTTATTAACACATGAAATGCTTTATGATCCATTTTTTTGTAAACTAACACAAGTTGCTACACAAAATATTATATCTCATTAACTAATAGTTATAATCCAACTAATAGCAATCATACAGATGGTAGTAGTATTATCTATGTATCAGCCATAGTGAATCGTGGACGGGTCCTCTAGTATCTACTAATTTCTAATTACAAAGTAATCCGAGCGTGAAATAATTTCTCTTATCATATTGAATGATTTGAGTAATGGTTCAATTAAGCGAATTCGATTCGTTCAGAAAAGAAAAGATATCTAAATTCAAAGTCTGTTGTCACTCTACTAAAACACGCCATATTTTTAGAAAATCTTAATAGATATACTACAATACTATAATCACTTTTAGGATTCAGCTAAGCGGAGTAAAAAAAAGTAAAACCGCTTTCAGTTTAGAGAATCGAGCTCACAACAAATTTCATAGTAACCGTTAGTAACCGTGACCGCTATTCAAAGCGGCTTTCTAAGTAACAGATGATACACATATGATAAAATGCACTTAACAGTTGCTTAAAAATAAACTTATTGTAATGGCAGATAGCAGCCTTAATAGCAAATTTGTTCGTATGCACAGATCAGCATTAGCTGGCAGCTTTGTCAAGAAGATGGATTTCGTTTACGTGTATTTTTAATACATATTTCATGATTCTGTCTGGTGGCGGCACACGCCCTCAGAATAAGGCTGACAGGTTGAGATGACAGTAGAAAATGTGTAGAGCACGGCAATAAGGAAGCAATGGAGCATCTCTTGTGCACTTGTTCCGCATTGGTAAGACTACACTGTAAACATCTAGGATTCTCGCGGTAGAATAGATTGGAGGACGTATCGAAGTGAGGTCGCAGAGTATGTTAAAATTCGGGTCAAGCGCAGGAATCCTAAAGGATGACTACTCCTTATGGACCTAGTAACTGAACTCCATCTAGCATCGCAAAGGACCAAAACTGTTTTATGCGTGGCTTATTGGTGTAACAGATTAACCTAACCTAACCTTCAAAATTCCGCGCATAGTGTATAAAAGTAATGTCAAGATATCTTCTTAAAAGCCAATTCAATATAGAATGAAGAAACAGTTAAAATACAGTCAATCCATACGAATTTGTTTTCTTCAACAATATCTTTATTATAATTTCGTCTGGCTAAACTTTTAAAGAGAATAAGTTTTTTAAATATTCACACTTCTTCAAAGTTCATCGAAAATCTAGCTGTTGCGGAAGGTCATAATCCCAAGTTATATCAATCTGGCTGAAAATACTTCTTGAACTGGATAATTGTGCAAGTGTTGCAAGCTCTAACTTACATTATTTGTATGCAATCTCCTCTCTTCTGAAAGCATATGGCTCCAAGAGAAATCTAGAAGCTCTTAAAAGAGTATTGACTGTGAAACAACCACTTAGGTCATAGCTTTCCTAACCTAAATCTATTTTAGGTATTACAAATTTTACTTTTTTAATCACAAATGTGTATATATATAGATTTATATATATATTTAATCTTATTTTTCTCATTACAACTCAAGTAGTCTGATAATGATGTGACATTAAATATTGGCATACATATTTCAGAAGATGAACACGCATCAAATCAAGTATTCCAGACAACAGCCTGCCAACGCACAATGCATTCCCATTTATTGGCATTTACACCCACCCGCTCTGTGGCGCACAAATCTTTAATTGACATTCATACCGTCAATCGTTTTTAAATTGTTTTGTCCTCACATATCCATAATGCTGTTTTGTCCCCCCACCTCCCGTGCTTTCAACAATAATAGCATATTTTCATTCCTTGCGGCTTACAACAATAGCGTTTCGTTAGCGCGCAAAAACGCCCTCAGCAACGACAACAACAACATTATCAACAACAACAATAACAACAACAAAAGTGAGCTAGCCATCAAACACGCGCTTATTAGAAACCAAAATCACGTACCACAGGCAGGAACCTCCCGACGCCGCCCTCAATGTCCTCCAGCTGCAGCCTACATTTATTGCCACAAAAATCGGTGGTCTGGTTGTCCGCTCTTTCCTTTGCTCTATTTGTCAATGCACACCGCAGTACATCATTTTTTATGCATAAACTTTTTATATTTTTTCGATTGTTGAATATTTCTGAATGCTGATACTGATTAATGCTGGCGCTTTTTTTTGTGGTTATGTGCCTAACACACACAAGCAAACACACAGTGCCATACAAATATCAATATCTACTATAGACATACATATGTATATGCATATTCCATTTGTTGTTGTTTTTGCCATTCATTATTGCCGTCAGGTTTTATTTGCGTTCTGCGCTCGGAAATTTAATCACCAATTATAACGGTTGTGTAGGTGTAACGGCTTTTTTGTGTACTCTCCCAAGTGGCAATAGCATATGTGCATGGGCGCCATATTGATTTTGCGGGCGTTGTACTTCATTAACGGTGAGTGTGTGTGTGTGTGTGCTGGTTATTCGCATGTGTGTGCGGTCGGCATTAATTGAGTGGGTGTTGTTTTGCTTTCAATCTAATTTTTGTTGTAAATATTTATTGAAATACAAAAGCAAAACATAACATCAGCCTACTAGTTCGTGTCGGCTGCGTTGTTGGAAAGAGGAAATTTTGGAATTTAACAGTTTTATCATAATTAGAGAGCGTGGTTACCGTTAGCCGCAATGCAATTATTTTGAGGTACTATTATTAAATTTAAAGAGGATTGAAAGCGCACGGACTGTAATGAGTATTTACAAGTGTTGCGTGCCTTAATAATTATTTTGAGATTTCGTGGGAAATATTATTTTTTTTTTTAGAGTTCGGTTATTTTTCGAAAATTTCAAAAAAAAAAATCAAAAATAAAGTACTGCAATGTGAGTTTGACTTACATAAGCACTTGAAGTGATATACATATATTGGCTTAAATTCATTTGATCTAAATTAGGTTTAAATTATTGAATTAAACTTAATTCAATTAAAAATTAATTAAACCGAATTGATTTGAAATAGTTAGTGCAGAATTGGATTAAATTGAACTGAATTCACTCAAACAAAATTTAGTTGAATTCAATTGTTTGGAACTAAATTGACTGAAAATTATTAATTTAATTAGAATGGAATTGTTTTCTGTAGAATTCAGTTGTACCGCATGCAACTAAATACAATTGATTTAAATTGAATCAATATAGGGGCAGTTTTCAACTCAACTTCATTTTGGTTGAAGTTATGAAATTAGGTATTATCGCTATCAACACAATCTGCCAGAAAAAGTGTGGGTTCAAGTGTCGTCAAACTTCAATTTCCAAGTGGTATTATGGTATAAATACAACACTGCGCTAGAACATGAGCATACAATACAACTGTCACAAACTTTAACTACAATTCAACTGAGCGGAGTTGAACACCATAACCGGGGTATCAACCGGACCTAAATTAAGCCCACTTAAAATGTTTTGAGTTAAATTAATTTGAATTGAGTCGAATATCATTAAAACGTATTGAAATGAGTTGAATTAAATGGTTTGAGTTGTTTTTACAATTTCATCATGGAAAGATTTACACAAGAACAACGTTTACAAAATATTCAATTTTATTGTCATAGTAATCGTTTTTCAATCGCAACTTTTCGGGCGCTTTTGTCATGTTATGGTCGTAATAATGGTCCACCTACGCCCACTATTCGTCAAATCTTTGAAAATTTTCAAGCTTACGTTTTCTTTACATAATGTTAAAGTGCCAAAAAGACAAAGGACCGCTCAAAGTAATAAACAAATTGCTGCCGTTCAGGCAAGTGTTGCAGAGGACCGCAATTTGTCGTTTCCAAGACGTTCTGAAGATTTGGAACTATCTCAAACCATACGAAAAAAATATAAAATTGTTCTCACTCAAGAACTGAATCCACTAGATCAGCGTAAACATCGAGAAATCGCTGATTTTTCCTTGGAACAACTTGAGAATGATAACAAATTGTTTTTAAAACATCTTCTCTGATTAGTCTCACTTTCATCTGAGTGGTGCACTTCTTTTGAAATTAAGCTGTTGACACCGTTACTGTCAATGCAGAGCGGTACAGATCGGAGATAGCCAACTTTTTATGACCGCAATCGCAAGAAATTAATCTTGACAACATCTGGTTCCAACATGACAGATCTACGTGCCACTTAGCACGTGCAACAACCGAATTATTTCGAGAAAAGTTTGGAGATTCCATTATATCAAGTAATTGTGACATTAAATAACCTCCAAGAAGTGGTGATTTAACAGCATTAGACTATTTCTTGTGAAGTTATATGAAGTCATTGGCCATCAGCAATAACCCAGGCTCTCTTCGAGCTTTAGACGTCTATTTTGAACGTGATAATCATAATTTAGTCGTATAATATCGTGTAAAAGGTACTACTCATGGAGACCATTTGAATGATGATGCATTGCGTCGCAGAGGGCACTCCTGGTGGCTTTTTCTCTGCTGACTTATCGACGAGGAATATGTGGGTGGGTAAGAGTCGCTGAAGAGGCGGCGCAGTAAGCTTTTTTATGGATGGGTCGAAGCTGGGAGGGAAAGTTTGAAGAAAGTTTTTTGTAAGAAGCTCGCCGTCAGTCTTAGCTTTAGGCTATCGGAAAACTGTAGTGGTTTTCAGCGAGAAGTAGCTGCTATTAGGCGATAAGGTCGGAGGAGGTGAACATTCACTCCGACAGCAGAGTAGCAGTACTAACACTCAGCTCATTAACTGTCAAGGAGTGTCTGTTCTCAATCAAGGAAGGTCAAAGAGTGTCTGTTATCAATAGCATCAAGCTACTTCATCATAAGATTTGTTTGAGTCTCCGGTTAAAGCAGCATTTTTGGCTACTAATCGTTTCAACAATTTTGTGATAGACTTAATATGATTTGCCGATTTGTAAGGGTCTTATGATCTATTATAAAGGAGTTCACCGTACCATAACGGACCATAGTTCCAAGCTGTGCAAGTGAGATCATTATTATTGTCGAGCTCTTAACTTAATTTTTATTGAATTAGTTTAAGCTAATAATGGATTTTATGTTGAATTAAAAATGCGAATTGGATGCAAATATAAATTTTATTAAAATTTACTAAATTGAATTGAAATTAATTGAATTAAATTTCATTAATTTTAATGAATTTGCATTGTAGAAATTAAAATGAAATTAAATCGAAGTGATGTTATTTGCCTTTAGTTGCTCTAAATTAAATGAAAATTAAATATGCTTTAATTGACTCGATTTAAACTCAATTTAACCAGGCAGAAATAATAAGGCTTAACTTAAATTGCATACAAATGAACTGAATTAGATATACTTAAAGTTACTAGTACTGTAAAGTTGGCTAAATTTCTGTGAAATGTTATAAAATTTCTTGAAAACTTAACTTAAGCAAAATTTTTTTTTCAATTCTTAATTAAACTATATTTGAAAATTTTTAGTCAAGCAAAAAGCATTGCAATTTCCGAAAATTAAAAGAGGAAAGAAATAGTACGAAAGTATAGTATAAAAAAAGTTCTAAGCTGTCAGTCCAAATTCCATTAATTGAAGAACTTTTCGTAACGAGCTTTGCTACTTAAAGAGTCAGCTTTCGGCCATCGATATTTCACGGACAACGACGACAGTGCTTTATACTTTTTGCTGATAATATTTCAATATTTCCATAAAATCGGCCACATTTATGTACATAAATAAAAAACAGATATCCAAAGAGCAGTAGAAAAGTTTAATCGAACAACTAAAAGAATGGAGAAGGAGCGAGGAAGCAACAATTCAATAAGTCAGCGATGGCTGCTATGCAAAGTGAGAAGCAAACGGAAGAAAACTTAAATGTAAAGCCATGAAAAGCGTCGAAGAAAGCAAAATAGACGCTAAAAATTCCAAGGCATGTTTTTGTTGTTGTAATTTGAAAATATTTTAAATAGCGCCAGCGTGTAGCAAGCCTGTACAATATAGAGAAGACAACGTTTATTAAAAAGGCGAAACTCAAAACCAAAAAAGAAAATTCACGAATATTGACCGGTGAAAAGTTGAGGGCAGTAAACTTTTAGCAGATCACGCAGCGAAAACAAATAACTTCCACAAAGTTCGACAATTTGTTTTCACGCAAAAGCAAAAAAAAAAACACTCCACAACAACCTTTATGCAGAAGGCGCGGAGACACACAGCAAATGCTGACAATTTGCAGCCCGATACGCGCTTGTTATTTATTTGCTTGTAAAATCGTCAACAAATGGCAACATAATCATCAGTCGCATCAATATTAGCAAGGAAATATTATGCAGCTGTCAGTTAATATACATAATAGGTGTTCGCTTGCCTACTTCAAGGCGCTGTGCGTGGTATGCCGTGGGTGTATAAATAGCATGTCAATAAATTTGTAAGCGAGTTGTTGTGGGCTAACAGCTCTATAAAAGCCTAACGGAACAAACGAATGTTGTGCAGGAATTTAAGGCAAATGGTTGTCATGCGCCTAGAAGTAGGCAATACCAAATTGCTTTAGCTATTAAGTAGTTAAAAGTTTTTACGGTGATTTCATTTTTATTTTTATGATGAAATAAAAGCACTTGTGCGCAAATGTTGGTCGGCTGCGTCAGAAATTATGTTGCTGTAAAATTTAAAATGCCGTTTAGTGTGGGTCATTTGCGTCAATATGTATACGCAGTTGGTAAATATATACAAGCCATACAAAATATAAAAAATATACATCAGTTATATGCAAAAGTAAAAAAAAAAAAATAAAAAAAATATATGCTGCATTGCAACGACAGCGAATATCGATTTTCATTGCCTACATTTATGCGCGCAGCACGCAGGTTACGCTGTCGTATTTTCGCTTTAATTTCCGCGGCATTAATTTTACTATTGAATACTTTTTTGGAGTTTCTTTTCTTCAATTTTCACCACAAGTTTTTGTGTGGATCTTTCTGCGCCTTCGCTGTGCCACATTTATGACGTTGAAAAGCAGGACAAAAGGCACTACGGTCATATTATCGAATGACAATTGTGCGCGCACAATGAGTACCGCTGTGTCTGCGTCTTGCTCGGCTGCGGCTACTCTGTTAGAGCCGCAGGTCTCCAGCGCTGGGTGGACTTGGTGTGTATGCGAGCTTGAACTCCACAAGGATTCGAGCTTGGTTCAGCGCCAACTCGGCGGAGTAAATCACTTTCACTGCCCCCCACGAAAAATGTGCGAGAATTTCAATGAAAAGAAAAATATAAAATATTAAAGGAAATAAAAAGGGGTACGCGCCGGCGCTGCAGAGATATTACGGTGGCAAGAAAAACAAAACACAAGCATTTCTCATTCGTCATTTCGCATTCGCTCGGCCTGGTTTCAACAAAACTGCCTGGACTATGTCGTAAAATTTTAATATCTGCCGCTGCGCTTCGCTGACTCAAAAGAAAAATGAAGCGCGGACCAAAAAGGACGCACGGAAAGCACAGAAACAACAAGAAAAAATACGGCATTCGCAGCGTTCACGAGCCAACGCGCTCAATTGTGAAATTGTATAGTCGGTTGGCCTGCACATGCTGTGCGCCTCAATGTATGCACCAGCCAGTCCAACGCGGTGCGAGTAGGCAAAGTGGTAAATGTGCGTAAATGTAAATGAGGCTTATTAGTGACAAGTGGCCCGAATGTGCTGGGGAAAAAGGCCACGGCGAAGCGCTGAACTAAATTGTGTCAGCGCAAAGCATACTTGTAGGCGTGTTCGCTACCGCAAGCGCGCTTTTTCATTTCACACAATGTACATGGCGCAGCTGTTGAAGATTTTATGATTTTATTAAATTTAATAAAGCGAAATTCGCATATAAAATATAAAAGTTTACACAATTTTATGACGCGAATTTCATTTAACTACAACAAGAAGTGGCACAAAATTAATGCATTTAAGGAAATAAAAATTTGTAATATTAAAAAGTATTTTAAGGAATTTTGTCAGGAATGTCATGCGATTGGAAGCGAGACAATCGTATTCGATGTCGCCTAGCGTTCTAGCGCAGGATCTGCAATGTGCTTGGCAAACGCTGGTCAGCAACCAGAAGTTATGCGACTGCGAGATCTTTCTTGCACAAAGTGAACTTGTAAGAGATCATTCGAACTACTGGCGCTTAGCAAAATAAATCTTGCCGCAATTATAAGCGTTTAGACTGGACATTGTCAGACGCTTTTTGCCTAAGCTGTATGGAGAAAGGAAAAATGGAACCATCTTATCACTTTTCCCTCAATTGCCCGACTTTTGCCAGACTGAGATTTAAATACCTCGGTAGACCCCTTTTGAAGAGCCCAGCGAAGTGGCCCCCTTAATAAAGTTGAGGTGAGCTCAAAACGCTTCGTCTACCTAGGAAGTGATGCATATTAGGGAGTTTTTGGGTAATGCAAGGAATAATTATCTGTTCAAGTGAGATCGAGTGATTTCGGATCAACTCTATGAACTAACCTCACCCTGCATTCCAGTTCGTTGGCGATTAGATATTGAAAAACGAGAGACCTGCTCTCTAGCAGAAAAGGTTTTTGTTGACATTAAAAGTGAGTGGGTGGTGCAGGAGCAGGCGACTCAACAGCAGAACTTTCAACACTTACATTTTCGAAGCAAACATTGCTGTTGAAGTGGGCTCCGAGATCTATCTTTCAGGAGGAATATTGCAGTATTTTTCAGGCAGACGCTTTTTGTCAAAGCTGTTTGGAGAAAGGAAAACTGAAATCATCTTGTCAATTTTCCCTCAATTGGCTGACGGAAAGCGGCATATATGCTTGGTTCTAGGCCACAAGGGTATTCCGGGAAACGAAATAGCTGGAAAGACGCAAGTCGTTAAAACGGGTACATAACGAAATTTTTTAAAGGACTGATGGACAAAGATGACAGGGCTAGATGCAATGCCATGCAAGATCGCCAATGATCATGTGCAAGGGAGCGAGAGGAAAACTCGTAGCCTTTCTACTACACGAGACTACGGTGTCCAAAAGACTGAAGGACGGTTGTTAGCCTTGTCACATTATTAACGATGACTCATGTAGAAAGTGTAGAGAAGTAAGCATGAGAGAAACACTAAAAACCTCCTCTGCTTCTGTGAAGCCATAACTACAACTCGGAGCTGGCAGAGTGGACTGGTTTCGAGATTAAAAAAGCTGAAGCGCCATTTGTAAAAAGCTAACAAATTCAGCATTAACTTGATACAGGTATGGACTGAGGTTGGAGCAACATTTTGGAAAAACTCCAACAAATTATTGTTTTTTGTTTTCCTTAAAAGTAACTTAGCGTTGCCATAACTTCCTCTGTCTTCACCTCACCATTCATTATTATCTAAATAACGCTATCAGTTCTGCAAGCGTCTTCGCTGTGCCATTGACTAGACTATTTGTTTTCGCAACTTTGCTCCGCCACTCAAAACAAGCGCTGAAGACACTTCAAATACGCTTGTCTTCCTCAGCTGCTAAGCGCATTTGCTTTGTTTTTGTCCTATCTGCTGCGTGCTCTCCGTTACTCAGTGTTCACTGTTTTTTGACCAAGACAGTCATGTGATGCCACTTGAAGCACTTATTTATTTCGCACTCGAGTCGCCTGCTCCACAGCCAGTCGCTTCAGCTGTCAACGCGCTGCGCTCAAGTATCATGTTCACAATATCAAAATCGCTTCAAGTTTATTTAGTCGTCTTTTGAGTTGCATAATTCTGTGCTCGTATTCGGCGCTGTTGCTTAAACTTTTCCACTGAAACTCAACTCTATTCAACTGGTTACTGCGCTGGACTGCAGCTAATGCTCACTCGTAGTCGGTTCTTAAGTATTTAAGCGCTTTTGTTGTCTTGACATTTAAATTCGGCTTAGGAAAGTTATAGTGAGTAAGCAGAAGCGCTGTTAAGCGTCTTAAAGTAATTAAATTGATCTGTGAATTTAGTAAATAAATAATAAATTTAGTAGTTAAATAGTAGAACGCTTTAATTTTTATATAAGCAAGGTAGCTATCTAAAGTAGACAAAACTGAAGAATGATGTTCAGTAACACATGAAAATAATGGGGAAAACAAGACATAACGAAAACTCTTTTGGTCTACCTTTACTATTCAGCAGTTTACCATTTGGTTTCTAGAAATTGGAAAATTGTGCTCACTCCAAAATAAGTGCTACGAAACAAGGAAAAAATATTGATGTGGAGATGAGAGATCCTAAATTTTCTAGTTCACGATATAAAGTTTAACGAGATGACTAAAATTTATATCTTTTACTTGACTTTATATAAAAGTGACTGATGTTTATGGATAATCTGAATAGAATCGTCGCCGTTCGGGAAAACCTTATAGAACACTATAGTTATTATTCCGGTCTGAAGGTAGGAAAAAAAGACAAAAATTAATAGTAGATAGTTCATATCTCAATTATATTAAAAATTATATTAAAAGTCAAAACATTTTTTATTGGATAGTCCTTTCGCCTTTCTAATCAATAACCTTCAACTAATTTTTTTTAACTTTTTATACTTGTAATGAAACTTTAATGAACCAAATATGTACCATCTTAGTCGACCACTTTTTGCCATTTTTTCACTAGAGACATTATTCCATCAGTGCAAAACTTTTCTTGTTTTCACGGCTCTGAAGCCAACTTTAATCCATTAAGGGAGTTCTGCATTGACCAAAACAAATGGTAGTCCGATGGTGCAAGATACATAGCCTTGATGCATCAAAACTTCCCAGCCAAGCTCTCCCAGTTTTTGCCGAGTCATCAAAGATATCTGTGGTCTATTGTTGTCCTGATGGAAGACAAAGTCCTTTCCGTTGATCCATTCTGGCCTTTTTTTTCGATTTCTTGCTTCAATCTCATCAGTTGTTGATAGTAAAATGTAAATGTTGTAGGCTGGGCAACGCATAGTGGAGGATTATTTTCCAATCCAAACCAAACACTCAGCATAACCTTTCGAGGCGTCAATACTGGATTTGCGACCATTTGTTCAGCTTCACCTTTTCGCACATTATTGTTGTATTTGATCCACTTTTCGTCTGCTATTACTATTCGTTTCAGAAACGGTTCGATTTCATTTTGTTACAGCAAAGAATTGTAGATATTAATTCGCTCCATTCAATTTTTCACAGACAATTCATGTGGTACCCAAACATCGAGCTTCTTTTTGTAGCCAGCCTTTTTTGAATGGTTCAAAACTGTTTAATGTTGAATGTTAAGTTCTTTCACGATGTTGAAAGACAGGTTTTTTCTATGCTAAGACAAACAATACTTGAAAATTGTCTTTTTGGTATCAGCGAGATAGCGGAGGATCTCAATATCAAACCTAGTGAAAGTGAAGATGGTGAACCACGAACGAGAAATATAAAGTCAGAATATATTTCTACAGCACTTAAGGGATCAAAATTATATATATTTAACTGTATGAAAAGCCGAAATCCAAGGAATATCCTAAATATACTGAAACAGAGTAAGGACTTGTTTACATTTTCTATAAAATATTTAGAGCCTTAATTAAAAACCACTCGTAGCGTTTCTATAAAGAGCAGTGTGGAGCGAAAATAGACTATAATTTATTTAATTTGTATATTTCTCATACATTCTGCGGTTCTTCAAGATGAATTTTGCAACACTTCCAACAACATGCAACTACATGCAGCAGGTATTACACACATTAATTAAATATTTGCTTTGCCAACCGCAAACTCGATTTGATTCGATTAAATGAAGATTCACTTAATTCGGCTAATCAATTGATTATGCAGGCCTAACAACAGCAAGAACAAACAACGTGTAGGTAAATAAATGCAGTAACAAGCAAATATTTAACTAAATAGATTTTGCAATTTTCTTAAGCATTTTCACTGTAAGAGCCAACAAAATGGCAATCAAAAATTTTCACATTAATTTAATGCACTAATTGACCGGATTAGGAAATGCAGCACAACAGTAACAACAAATTGAGGCAAACTACTTTACAATTGCAATTAAACAAAGTGCAAGCACAAAACATTTGACACGAAAGTGCGACTGCATGTGATTAGGCGACCGAATAAAATGTGGTTGGCAGCGGCAATGAGAGAGGTGTAGCGGTGAAGCGAGAGCTGGAGAGAGGGAAGGGCGGATAAAGTGCTAAAACTATGCAAACAAAACGTGCAAATCTAATTTTATAACACTTGCATTTGTTGACAGAAAATCAACAAAGGCAGTTGGAAAACTTTGCAGCCGATAGCCGAGCAAAACGACAGGACATTTGCACGAAGCGCCGGAAAGAGAAAGCGGCGGTGGAAAGTGCGGATGAAAATGTAGTGAGTAGGCAAGCAGAAGTGATGGAAGCGAGGGAGCGCAGTGTAGAGGATGTAAAAGAGGGAGAGAGTGAAAGAGAAAATAGTGAGAAGAGGCAGGAGAGGGAGAGGAAGAGGGAGAGAGAGGAAGAGAGTGATTGAGCGCTTGTGTGCCAGTGGAGCGCAGCAACCGGAAGATAGCGTGTGAAAGTTTGCGAAATTTCGGCAAAACTTAATTTAAATGTGAATTGTGTGCGCGTAGGCGACTGTGCTGTGTGGCGGACGAGCGGCGACAATTGACAGATGATCACAAAAGCAAACACAAACAAATGCTAACAATTTTCCATTATCTTCCAACGCATAGTTTGGGAGTGAAAGCGTTTGTATATATATATATGAGTGCGTAAATGTATGTGTGTGTGTGAGTGAGTGCGATAGTAGGTGTGTGAGTACCATTGTGTGTGTGTGACAGTTTCCAAACTTTGCATTGTTGAAAATTTTCTCAATTTTTAGAAAAACAAATTTTTATGGTCACTTCAACATACAGTGCAACAAAAAAGCACACAAACCGGAGGCGAAAAATTGCTGAACAAATATTTAAATTTGCACAAATTTTGTGGCAATTGAGAGATAAATTGATAGCGCGGCTGTAAGCGTACTTTTTGAAGTGTCATCATATTTACACCACGAGCAAATTTAGTGATATAAACATATAGAGTAGTGTATATGTGTGTTTTTGATTTTGTAACAGACACGTGACACATGGCCGAAAGTCATAAAATTCATATTACGAAAAATGCAGTGCGCTATAATGTTGTTGTACATTTTTTTTGGGGGCAGATACATACTTTATAGTACCACATAATGTCGAAAAAACTATAAATAGTCACCAAAAGGAAAGACCACATACCATATTGCCACACAAAAGTGAACCCTAATAGTCAGGCCACATAGTCACTGACAGCAGCAACATTTTTTTTTGTTTTTTTTTTTCTAAAAATACATACAAACATTTTTGCACAGGCAATTTTCGGACCCTAGTCAACCAAATTGCCGCTGATGAGACCCAAAGATCAATGGCTGTTGGCGCAACGAATGGATTGTGTACGAAATTGAGGTCATAAGTCACTTATGCTTATGATGAGCTAACCTGCTGTGCACAATTTTCGGCGGCGGAGAAGAAAGCGACAGGAGGGTTGTGGGTAATTTTTTCGCAAACAAATACAGATATATGCATACACATATAATCACGCATATATTGGCATAAATAGCTGGGCATATTTGTGTCACACACGCACACTGCCACGCACTACCAAGGCCACTTCAACGGATGACACAAAAAACGGTTTATTTGGGGTAGCGCCGAAAAGTTTGGCCAATCGCCCACACACACACATACACACAAATGCACAAACACGCGTACAGGCTTAACGGTCAAGCAGCAGGCAATTTAGCAAATTATTAGAAAATCATAGTGGCACTTGTGGATATGTTGCAGCCGCACAGGCATGCCACAAATGACTAAGTGGTTGCTGGCAGTACAAAAAAAGCAATAATAAAAAATTAGACGCGCTGTTATGCAGAGCTGACCTTATCAGACATGCCACTTATATTGATTATTAATGCTGTCGCTAATGCTAACAACATATTCACTTATATAGATATCTAAAAATATATATATTTTACTCAGTCCAATACAGTTGTTGTGGTCTTCATTGTAAGCAGAGTTTGTAATTTGGTTTAAGGAACTTGCTGCTGTGGTATATGAAAGAGCAGTGGTAGCGTTATTACTTGTAAGACTTACTACTCAGTTTTCGAAGGGTCAGCTTCAACATACCGAATAGGTACCCAAAGATGTTTGAGCATTTTAGGATCACAATTAACGAAAAACCGGCAAGCGAACGAAAGTATATTTATTTCTTCCATATATTTTTAGCCCAAACGGGCTATTTCACATACCCAGAAGGAAAGGGAGGTCATATTAAATAGATTTCAACTTTTTATTTTGATTATAATAAAAAAACACTCGAGTCAGCCACGGATTCAGAAAGTTGCAAAATCGATAAAACTATTGATTTCACGCAGATGACCAAACTTGCTACAGCGAATCTGTACAGCAGGGCAACCCGTCGACAAACACAGCTGGTACGAGGAGAACATGTCCCAGTGGAAAGGAAGTGGAAGCAGTCTACCTCGCAATATGTATTGCGGTGGAACACGAACGGGGTAGGATAGATATAGAGAGTTGAAGAGGGTAGCAAGACGGATATGCAAACAAAAATAAAGAGACCGAAATGTGTGAGTATGACAAGCTGGCCGACAGGGGTAATACTCGAAAATTCTACGAAAAGAAGCGGCCGCTAACGGAAAGTTTCAAGACCGGACCAACAGGAGTATGAGGTTCCAAAATGGTGATCGAGAAATGGCGAACCCAATTCCCGTATGGATTTGGTTCTCAGCCAGGATAAGACGGAATATCTCCGGTCATCAAGCAAATAGTTATCGCATTCGCAACTTGACTCGAACATCTCTGTTGACAGTCACAACTTTGAAGTAGTAGACAATTTCCCCTAACTTGAAAGAAGAAATATCACCCTTGAAACCCAACGCAGAATAACTCCTACCGACAGGTGCTACTTAGGATTGAAAAGGCAATTGAGAAGTACAATCTCCTCTCGACGAACAAATTCCAAACTCTCTTCATTCCCGTCCTGCTATATGGTTCGGAGGCTTGGACAATGTCACCGACGAGTCGGTCTTAGTAGAGTTCGGGAGAAAGATTTTTCGAAAGATTTATGGCTCATTGCTCATTGCGAATACCGTAATCGATGGGACGATCAATAAGTATCTCTAAGAGAAAAATAAGATTTATTTAAATTGATTGAACGAAAAGAAAGTATAGATCGTACGGCTAGTCATACTCGGTTTATGAGGTGAGTTGGCTCTTTATAAGTAGTGTGAGTGGGATCTGGATTCACAGTCTAAATTTTTCAAATAATTTTTAAAGAAAATTAGCCCTCAGGAGGCAATAATTTCACTTTCAAGCCATGATATTTCTATTTAAGAAAATTCCTCGTTAAACTCTGTAACCAGTCGATGAAGAAAAGTTAGTAGTATTATTAAGAATTCACACTCGGAGTTGAAATTTCGTAATAAGATAAGCCAATCTCTAATGGTTACTCACTATATGAAGCACTTGATATTGTATTATAATCTTTCTTACAACTCATTCGATCGTTTTTCATATTCTACGCATAGCCAAAATAGTTTGAATATTCCATGAAAATTGACCTTTAAAAATAGTCTTCTACATAGTAACCACGATGTAAAGGTGGTATAAAAATACAACACTTAGACTGCTACATATGATACACTTGGCTTTGCTGCTTCAATAAAGCAATTAGTCGCTGACTTTTAGACGCTGCCAAATGATATAACAGCGAAAAAACTGACAAGAGAAAATCAAAAAATTCATGGAGCATATACAAAACAGACTTCGCTATACATAAATACAAAACCAAAACAGCTAAAATGTCTCTTACATAAATGCTAGTACAAGAATAAAGACTGTCTGTTAGCCGCCAACTATAGTATGTGCACACAACTTTATATATACATATGACCGAGTTCTTCTAAACCATGATAGCGTTGGTACATATCATGTGGTAATTGTATAACGGCAAATTTTTTCATGTGTATGGCAGAGAAATATCCTTGTGACGCAGATAAGCGCAAACGATAACAACAAATAAATTTGCTTTGGGTGAAGGGAGATGAGTGCGCGACAAATGGATAGTAAACATATACATGGATGATAGTGAGCGAGGCTTTAAGGCTGCAAGCACAAAGAAATTTGAGGAAGTAAGAATATGCCATGCGCCTAATAATTTTTGTAAATTTGATTTGATTATTGTGCCACAAGAACTTTTTCGTGTCGCATATGTATGCTATGAGTATATCGACTCCTTTATTCGACTGCTATTGATGAGGTTTCTTATTGATTGACTTTATCCGTAGCCAGAAAATAATGGGACGAATGCATATAAGGAATATATACCAAATGCTACGGTTATCACATATCAGAAATTTTATAATAAAGAAGGAATTGAATTTTTTTTTAGAAAATATTCGAAATTTTCGATAAAAATTTTGAAATAAAATGTCGATTTTGCAATTAATCGATAAAAATATAGATTTATTTTTGTAAGTGAAGTGTATACATACATATATAAATTTTGGACCATTTAGTGGGATAAGTGTTCAATTAGTATAATTTTTCATTAGCAATTGGAAAGATAGATAAATTTTCGATAATAAATATTTAACTTTTTTCAATTTTTATCGATAAAAAATATCGATACTTTTAATGAAATACATAACGCTTGGAAATACTGATGTTTAAAGATAAACTTTCGATAAATATATCGATTTTTTATTTAATCCAACTAAATCGATATATTTTTGAATTTTCTTGATTCAGTCGATTTTTAACCTTTTTTTACTCCAAGCATAATAACCTACTAGCAAAAAGTGAAAAACGCTCTTGGTACATCGATATATTATTGACCGATTTTATTTTAAATATTGTATATGTATGCTACGAGTATTTCGACTCTCGAATATACATATACCAAATGCTATGGTTAGGATAAATCACAAATTTTATAATAATGGATAAAAGATTTTTTTTTAGTAGAAACATACGTATGTACATTTTCGAAAAATTGATCGACAAAAATATCGTTTTTTTCAATTTAATCGATATATTTTTGTATGCAGAGTATATACATATGTATATAAAAAGATACATATTGGAAATTTTATCAGAAAAAGCGTTCATTTCATAAAACTTTTCTTAAGCGACAAAAGATATCGATACATTTCCGATAATAAATATTAATTTTTTTAATTTTTATCTACAAAAATATCAATATTTTAAAAATAAAATTTCGATAAGTATATCGATATTCGATATACATACATTTATCGATATATCGTTGCATTTTTGTTTTTTTTTTATTTGATCGATTTGTAATAAAAAGCAATCATTTAATCAAATTTTTCTTAAGCGATTGAAGATATCGATAAATTTCCGATAATTAGTTTTTACTTTTTTTAGCTTGTATCGATAAAAATATCGATATTTTCATTGCAGTACAAAGCACTTCGAAATACTGATGCTTAAAAATTAATTTTCGATACGTATAACGATATATCGATACATGTATATGTACATGTTTATGTATCGATATATGTATATCGATATATCGTTATATTTTTTGTATTTTTTTTATTCAGGCGATTTCTAATTTTTGTAGTTTTTTGCAAGCATATAATCTTACTACTACAAAGGTATATAAGTATGTACATATATCGAGGTATACCTCCGTGGTATATCGATGTATTAATGATCGATTTCATTGAAAAAAAAATTCAAATGATAAATATCGATACATTTTACACTTCAAAGCTAATGCTGTCGTTTGTAGATAGTTGGGAAAAATATAGTTGCAAATTATTAAAAGGTTTAAAATATATATCGATGGAAATCAGTAGATTGATTATTGGATTATTATATATGAGGCATAACGAAATATATCAGATCGAATCAGAATCTTAAAGATTAAATAAAAGTAAGAATTTTGAAAAAAGGCATTAACAATAAAATGCGGTTGTTAATCTTCTGACAAGCTCGAAGAGAAAAATAATTGAAATAACTTCTAAATATGTATTTGTGAGCACACATGTACATAAAAGAACTGCCTTCATATACGCTTCATCAACCTTTGACCCTAAATTTTGCACAAATAATGCTGGTATTTGGCTTTTGGCTATAATTTTATTTAAAGCTGTCGAAGAGATTATATATTTGTATTGAAGTATATGAATATGTGTAGCTGTAAGTTGGAGTGAGTGTGGCTGTGTATAGCTGTAGGTATGCTATATGGATAGTTGCGTCTGTGTGTGTATTCACGCGTGGCTTTATTATTATTTGCTTATGGCGTATTGTGTCACGTATTGCACGCACACATACACGCCCATATGAGCACACATTCGTAAGACTAGCCGCCAGCGAGGTTAAAATTGAAGCGCCGCAACCAAAGCAGGAAATAAAAATCAAAATTGAAAGGCGCACAAAGCAAGCAGTTAACCTTTCAACTGGCAAGCATATTTAAATAAAAGCAAAGGAAGAATTCTAATAAACTAAAACAAAACTGCGAACACACGCACTTACATATATACTTGTGTGGGTGTGTGTGTGTGGCAGCAGAGTTATTTGAAAGGATATTTCCTTGTGTTGTTCCCTTTCACGCACTACTTTACTATTCATTTTCATTTGCCTCAATTTTCAGCCAGTACATTAAACGCGTTTGTTTGCTTAGCATTTTTCTAATACTAAAAAACACACACACACGCATACACATATGCGCTCTCATATATATACAAAACCATGAAAGCAAGCCATCGCGTTACTGGTAGTTTTGTGGGTGAATTTTGTTTATTTGTTTATGGCTTTTGTACGCAATGTGGCTTAGTTTTAGCGAGCGAGCACTTAGAGATTTGCGCTTTCTTCCAGCGTTTGCTTTATCTTGCTCTATATTGCTATTTATGGTATGTATTTGCTTAGGCCTTTATGTTGGCACAAAGGGATTTACAATGCGAGATATGCACACATACATACAGAAATATGGAATTCTAAGAAAGCTGGCAATATTTCTGCGTAAACAAATAAAAATATAAGTATACAAAGTGTTGCCTACATTTAGGCGCTTAAAACTAGTAGTTACACACACATATGCTGGCGTGGTGGGCTTTTCACAAAATTGAAAAACTTTTTCAATAATATATTTGTTTTCATTTTTTTATTTCGCACATGCTTCATAGTTACACACATACGCTCTCACGCACACATACACATACATATATGCGTATTGTGTAAGATGATAGCAGTATTTGCAAGTAAAAGTTGATTTTATAATCTTTGCGTGAAGGCAGCCATTTATGTGCAGATTTGAAATGTATTATGCCGACACATACATTAGGGTGGCACTTATGAAACTAAATTTATATACTTTTTTCAGCGTTAATAAAAAGTTGTTGCTGTTATTTTTATTTTTTTTTATAAAATAAAATCGTTGTTGTTGTTGTCATAGCGATTTTGAAAATTGTGTTAAGAAAAAAATCGTCATTGGCATCATACATATATGCCTTGAAAATAGCATTCTTACATTCGAAATGTAAGACATGTTAGACTAAAGGCATAAAAATACCTGAAAAATATAGTAAAAGAAAAATATTGTAAAAATTTAGAATTCCATTATTTTTCATTTACTATTCCTAAAAAATCTTTAACGTAATAGAATCGAATAAGTGAATTCGGTTGGAAAAAAAGTTTAAGACCACCCGATGAAGATTTTTTGAAAATGTGTTTAAATATTTTCGCTACTTTTTAGAACCACCCTAACTCTCATATACAATATAAAATTGCAGTTGTTGTTATTGTTAACGCAAGATTTTTCGTCATTGACGCCATCTTTGCCTAGGAACAGGCACTTTTTACTGCATCCACATTACATTTGCTTTTGAAAATTGAAGACGTTTAAGGTTAGGGACGTCGAATTGCTTTATGAATTTAAAAATTATATTATTTTTAATTTACTATTTAAGAAATTCTATATAATGTAAATGAATCAACTAAGTGAATGAGATAGCAAAATAAAATTACTAAGGACTACCTTAATGTACAAAAATATTAGGATTGATAACAGAATAAAAGGTTTCGGAAATTTGTTTAAATTTTTTTTTATTTTTTAAAAACCACCTTAATGTAACTAAACAACCAATTAAGATAAAAGTGCAACCACCATACAATTAAAAGTAATTTTTAGGTCATCTAAAATCATTATATCTAGATTTTAGAACATCCCTAATGGGTGTTAATAAAGACTTTACTGAAACCACGACACAATTTTGTGCAGTTTCCATATGTATGAAATGTAGTATTTTTAGATTTTACAACTCCCCTAATGAATGTATATACTTGTACAAAAGTTATAAAATTCGTAAATGAAGCCAAATACCATATAATTTCAAGCATGATTTGAGACAGTAAAAAAAGTTATGACCATCCTAATGCATACAAATAGTATTGCTATATTAGCAAATATTGGCAATCTGATTTAAAGTGGCGCACCCTAATGCTCTTATAATATCATAGTTCTTAAATTATTTTAAGAACCACCCTAATGCCCTTAAAATAGCAAATATTTTAAATTACTTTAAGAACCACCCTAATACACTTATAATAGCCAATATTTTAAACTACTTTAAGAACTACCCTAATGCCCTAATAATAGCACATGTTTTAAATAATTTTAAGAACTACCCTAATGCCCTTAAAATAGCAAATATGTTAAATTACTTTAAGAACCACCCTAACAGCATTATACCAGACATAAAAGATGTAAGTGAAACCGCTCTGTCTCTTACAATGCCTTTACTATAAAGCTGCCAGGGGAATCAAAGGGAAATCAAAAGTTTACATAACTCACAGAGAAAAACATTTATGATTTTTCGCCCCTTTTTATTTATGTACGTACTCATTTTATGACATTTCTATTTTATTTTCACTTTTCTAGCGCAAACCCCACGACTTTAGTGTTTATTACACAACATTGTTGTTGTTGCTGGTGTTTTATATTTAGGTCAACCTTTGAGACGATCTCGAGGGTCGGTGAAGCTAACCAAAACAAGGTGTACATTTATATGTATGTAAATTACTTAACGCAAAAAGGATTGCGCACACACCTACACAGTCATACACTCACCCACACACACTCATATAGGTATTTACCGTTCAAAAAAGAGAAGTGAAAATTTTTTCGCATTTCACACAGACCGCTGGAATGCGTTGTGTCACTTTCACGGCATATTGCCAGCTGTGAGTGACAGCAATAAATGCAACAACATCGACCGCAACAACAACAACACGTGCGCTTGATACCACAAACGCAAGCAGTTGGCGAATCGTATGAGTAAAGGAAAAGAGTGAGATTGCTAAGGTGCTGGAATTTGTCAGCTACGGAGTAATAAGGAGCATAAACTTTTGATTGCAAAACTTTGAAAAGCGATAAAAATCGAATGGAAAGTTAAACGAGGAAATATAAAATTTAAAATAAACAAAAGAAAATTTATTAAATTAAACTTTGATGGTTTGATTTGTGCTGTGCAAAGTTATGCGTGAGTTGATTTCGGTTGACAATACGTTTTATAATAGCTACCAGTTATTTCCGGTTACCCGCGAGAGTTCTTCAAAAGTAAAAAATTTATAAATGATCAGCCGAGGCAATTTACGTATGTCCGTCTGTCAGTTTTTCGATATCGATCTGAAACTTTCCATACGCTCTTCTCATCCCAAAAAGATGCTATAGCTACCATATAAGCTAACCGCTGAAAATGAAGTTTTTGTTTGGAAAACTCTTTTATATGACAAGATATCCTCACGAAATTTCGCACTTTTTATAACCCAAAGCAACGCAATTAGCACCGAACATTAGGTTCAGATCGGACCGCTATAACATATAGCTGCCATACAAACTGACTAATGGAAATCAAGTTTTTGTTTGGAAAACTCTTTTATTTGACAAGATATCCTCACGAAATTTGGCACACTTTATAACCAAAGGCAAAGTTATTATCTCCAAAGATTTGGTTCATATCGGACTACTATATCTTATAGCGGCCATACAAACTGAACGTTCCAAACCTAGTCCTTGTATGGTAAGCTCTCTAAGATATCTCAACGAAATTTCTATTCCTGTATGCAAACTGTTTTATTTGTGAAGGTTGCTGCGAAGTTTAAGCTTTTTTCTCGTTTTAATTTCCATTTAAATTCAAGTCAAAGCTACTCCACTATAACGAAATACTATCAAATTAAAAGCAAAACACTCGCATTCAATGCAATCCATTACACTTAAAATTTAAGACCCTGAAATGCATCAAGTGTGAGCCACTGAAATTGCATCATCACCTTGAACGTAAGGTAAATATTTTATAGCCTCGCTTTAGGCGCACGCTCAATGCATCACACTGCTTGTATGCAAAACAAGTTGTTTAATATGTAATGAGAAGCACACGGCATGGCATGGCGCTGCACTTCCACTTCATTACGAAATTTTCAATTTAGTTGAAAGTGCAATCGTACACAGCAGCAAATATGCACACATATGTATGTGTGCGAAGCTGATGCAACACTCACTAACCCAGTAGCTGATGTGACAGAGTTCAAACTAGCACTTGACTCGTGAGTTTGCGAATGACTCTTCTCAAATGAGTAGTTCTTGCAGTTACTGAGAATCGAAGTTACACTTAAACTAGTTTATTTATGTAAAAATTCGATTTTCTTTGCGAATGCAAAAATATTTTTTTGGCCTACATTTGGGGGCGTAGTTGTATATTCACAGGTTTAGCATATTTTTAAGCGCAGATAACGGTATTCCTTTGGGAAATAAATGTGGCACAGGTGATTAGAAAATTTTGAAGGACAGGAATCATGAAATTGCTTGTTATTGCAAGCTTTTTTGGGGGTACAAATATGGGTATTGTTACTTCTGCGACTCCATGTGGTACGCTACAAGTTCTAGGAGAGTAATTTGTGGCTTAAAAGTAACGAAATGGATGTAGATTGATTTATATCATAGGAGTTAGCAAAACACGCACATGGTGTAGAATTTTGGTGAGTCGCTTAATAAAGAGACTGTATCAACCGCCTCTTCAACTGATGAAAATATTGCAGAGTGAAGGATACGGTGTTAGAAAATAGGTAAATGTTAGAGAGATGGCAAGAGAACTCGAGAACTCCCGCGGATCCGTTCGAATGATTTTGGTGGATATTTTTGGTATGAAACGATTTCTTGCTCGACTCATACCGATAAAGCTAAATTGTTTTCAAAAATAGTTCCGTAAACAGGTCTCTTTGGATCCCACATTCATGAAGAGCATTATAACTGCCGATGGGTAATGGGTTTATAAGTATGATATGCAAACAATTCAACAATTATCGGAATGGAGGGAAAAAGGGAGCCGAAATGGCCGTACTAAGGTGTTTGCCTGAGAAAATCCTTCGAAAAGGCCGAAATTTTGGAAGAACAATTCATGGATTTTACACGATGATAAAGCACCATTGCGTCGAACCACGATTGTGACCGAATTTAGAGCCAAAACGCAAAAAACACCATCGCTCAACCACCGTATTCACCAGATATAACTCTAAGCGATTTTTTGTTTGTTACCCAAACTGAAATTGCCGCTCCATGGAACCTGTTTTCAGTCGATCGAAGAGATAAATCGAAATTCGTTGAAAGAGCTGAAAGCTATCCCAAAAAATGCTTATGAAAATAATCAAACATCTGTGTTTTTGGTTCTTATTTAGTATACGGCTGTCGGTTCAGGTTTTAATTTTTAAGTAGTTGCATCCATTTGAAGGGTAAAAATTGATGATAGACAGGTGTCTGCTTAAAAAACCCCCCAAAAAAAAATTATTAATGCAACAGGTGAAAATAGGTAACGATTGAAACACTATTCGAAATTATAGTTTTCACCAAAATGGCGACTCCCCAAAACAGCTGTTTTCGTGAAAAAATATCTCAAATTTTTTTATGATTTCATAGCGCACCCAGCCTCAGACCTACAGACACTTACACTTTTGCTAAGAGTTGCTAAAGAATGTTGATCAAATTAAACACAGCTGCACTAGAAATAATAAAGCAAACTTGCCTAAACTAGTAATCTCGCCAACTTAGTCAAAAACTGTGCACTCAACTTACAAATAACGGTGCTTTAAAGTACTCTAGTGGCAGGCACTGCATTTGCACAGATAAAATACGAAAGAAAGTTACACTATTGAGCTGAACTCTTAAGTATTTATAGTTAGAGCTTACAGATTACAGTTACATACTGGCATGTGCGAGTATAATGTACGAAAACTATGTAATTGCATGTGGGTCATGAATGAGCTAAAGTGCCGCTGGCGCAGCTGCACAGCATGCGAAGCGAGGAATTGAAAGAACTAAAAAGAAAAAAGGAATTTCTAGAAAATTTTCTTGCACTAAGGCAAGTTGATTACTTGCCACACACGGTGTTTTAAAGAACTTATTGAACTGCTGCACAAATAAGTCAGCTGGTTGCCACTTCAACATGTTGCATGCATGCAAGCGACGTGTAAACTGTGCGTAAGGTGAAAGCAAAAATAATTTCCAGCATTAATTACGACACTTCAAGTGCTTTAAGGCCACTCAAATGCACGTTTCGCCGAGGAAATCTTACAATGTACGGAAGGATGGAGAAATATATGTAAGTGTGTGATGGAGAATGTGTTGTAAACATATACAGTTATAAAGTATGGTTATATATAGTATATGATAATATTGTATGATGTGGGTCTGAGCTTGTGAAAGAAAAATTGGAGAAATTTTAGCTGTGCGATTGAGTACAGAACCGCTGGCGCAGAAGAAATAGTTTACGCTATATAAATATATATATGGAATGAATAGCATATTTGTATATATTATGCAAGTGCAAGAGCAAGTTAACCCAGACAAAAGCAAAAATTGATTGCTAAAAGTGTTCAAATAAGTATGAAAAATAAATAAAAGTGTAAATTCTAAGGACTAAAATAAATAAATCGAAGAAAACAGTTTTATTTATTTAAATTAATAAAGGCTTATGAAAATATTCATTTATTGATACATTGGGAAAAATTAAGAAAATAAATACAAGAAAAAACATTAACATCGGCTACACTGGAGCTGTGATACTCTGTACAGGTGCATTTCTTATATATTTTAATCGGTTAGTTTGAACGATAGCATGTACTATATGCTACAATGATCCGTTCTGAACAATTTATTCGGAGATTGTAGCACTGCCTTGGATAATAAGAGATGCCAAATTTCGTGAAAATATATTTTCAAATGGAAACGATTTTCTTACAAAAACGTGATTTGTTCGTCGTTTGTATGGCAGCTATATGCTATAGTCGGCCGATCTGAACAATTTGCTGAGAGATTGTAGCGTTACTTTGGTCATTCACCAAATATCGCAAAGATATTTTGTCAAATGAAAAAGTTTTCTATACAAAGACATGGTTCTGATCGTTCAGTTTGTATGGCAGCTGTATGCTATAGTGGTCCGATATAGGCGATTTCGACAAATAAGTAGCTTCTTGCGACGAGAAAGACGTAAGCAAAATAAAAATATATTTCTCTCATATTGAACCCCTACTACATGCTGAGTAGAACTGGCGACCTTCAAATTATGTTAACACTGTGAGAGAAAGGTTGTTTCTAGGAAATTTGATAGCAAATCCCACAAAGACCATCATTTTACGATGAGTTCGGCATAATTCCAACAAGGTGGCAATGTCATCATATTTAATTTTTTGTTTAATTTCGCATAGGACACTCTTTTCTACCACATATTGGATTCTTATTCATTAGAAGTTAGAAATTTAAGAAATATGGCAACAAAGCTGAGAAATGTGGCAACATAGCTCCTAATTACTAGCATGTTGCAAGTTGCAGGGCTACATTATTACTCGCTATTTGAGATTAAGATTTTTCATAATACTTCGTTAAACTGTAGTATTTCTTATTTGAAAACATAAAATCGAGCATTTAAAAACGATTTAACCTGAGTACATAAAATAACTGAACGCATTGATTCATTAATCCACTCTTGGCAGACAAAGCTTCCAATTTTACGGATTAAAAATCATAGCTTTAATATTTCCATTATGTTCAAAAATCAAAGAATATTCTCTTGCATCTGAATTGCATAACCGTTGCAACTGTTGTTGAGTAAATAAAGCTGACATTGACGTAAATGCGAGTGACAGCGAAGCCGGCCCCTCAGACATTGAGGTGGCGATGCTAGTGAGTCGATGAGAACGTCTGTAGGTGAAACGCATGGCTGGTTAAGATACGGTATTGCAAGCGGCAGCCAGCGGGCAAAACAGCAAACGAAGCACTCGACACAGCGCAACAGCGGCAATCGAGTGTGCACACATGTAAAGTGGCGTTCGTGAGCTCAAAGCAAGGGCGTGGGAGAACGTGCAGCGAAAACAACCCTACACTGGTGGACAATAGCTGAGCGCAGCTCATCCAAAAATCAACGCAAGTGTGTACACTGACGTCCATGCCTATGAACGAAGTTACCGAGCAAACATGTATGATGAGCAGGGAGTAAGAGGATCGGGTACTGTTGTTGCTGCAATTGTTGTTGAATATGACGACGCTATCAAATAAATACAGTGGCTGATGCAAACGTACGCCTGCAATGCAATACTCTGCAAGGCGCAAGCAATGAAATGCAGAACGAAGCGAAGTACTACAGGGCGTATGAGCAACATAGCTGCCTAGCACTGCGCGGTAGTACACGGCGTATGTGCGACGTGGCATTGCTGTGGTTGCACTCTTTGTGATCTTCTGCAATTTTACTCACTTTTACCCACATTTACTATGGTTCTGCAGCGCCGACTTGGCACTTCTGCAACTTCTAGTAGAGAGGGGTGGGACATTGTGCGCGTAGAGAAGCTTAGTCATGCAAGAAATTACTGCTGGCAACGATGGCGTGCATTCATATTCGCGCTTCCATTTAAATTTAAATATGCGGGACAGCAAAAGAAACCTCAATGGTTTAAGTTCTACAATGCAATAACTGGAAGATAAAGGAAGTAGAGAGCGAAAGTAGTAAAAGAGGCACAATGGCAGGCAGAGCGTAACAGTTGGAAGGGTGTACGGTTAAAATGGAATATGGAATTAATATATTTATATATGTATGCACATATATACATATACATTATACATTGTGTTACAGTTATATGCTGACATATGCGCTTGCATTAAAAATACTAGAGTTGCTGTATATTTTTGCTACAAAACAATAGTTAAATATCGTTGCTGCATTAGTTATAGTACAGTTGATTTAAGGAAGTGGAAAATAACAAACAAATAATGCATGCATTGTTGTAGAATTAGCTGAGTAAAATTCAAATATACATTCATATTTCCAAAGACTACAAGGAAATAAATTGTAAAAATTAAATAATTCTAACTGAAAAGGAATACAGATGTGTTAGAATAAGCTTATTTAATGAAGTAAATCAAACGTAATTAGAAAAATAAGACAAAATGTTAATTTCGGTTACACTGAAGCTCTCTCTGAACACTCTTCACAGGTACATTTCCTCTAGCAACTACATATAAAACTAAATCTAAAACCTCACGCGCCAACAACTTCCATCTCACAAGGAAGCATTTTTTGATATAACCAGCATTCAAGTCGAATTAATCTTACTTAAAAAAAAAGAAAGAAAGCGCTTTATCTTGATTTTTATCATACCGTTTGTATGGCAGCTATATGTTATAGTGGTCCGATCTGAACAATTTCTTCTGAGATTATGCCGTTGCCTTGAATAATAATCCACGTTAAATTTCGTTAAGATATCTCGTCAAATAAAAAAGCTTTCCATACAAGGACTTGATTTTGACCCATCAATTTGTATGGCAGCTATATGCTACAGTTGTTCGATCTGAACAATTTATACGGAGAAACCAGCAATGCCTTAGACCATAATCCATGCCAAATTACGTAAAAATATCATTTCAAGTAAAGAAATTTTCCATTAAAAAAACTTGATTTTGTTGGTTCAGTTTGTAGGGCAGCTGTATGTTATATAGACCGATATCGGCGGTTCTGACAAATGAGCAGCTTATTGGAGAGAAAACGGTCTCTAAAAATTTTGGACCGATATCTTAAAAAATTAGCCACAAACGGACATTGCTTAAACTACTCAGCTAAGATCTGGAGGTACAAACCTTGCGAAAGCTCTGTGTTGCTGAGCATTACATACCCTTTATCGGAGTTGCGGTCAATCGTGTGCTCATGTCACATTTTTTCGATCTCATACTAAAGTATATCTGATATTATACGTTCATTTCATCTTTCTAAGGTATCTTATATATTGACTGATATATATCGCATAAAGCCCAAAAACCAGAAATTCGATTCATTATATGGGGACTACGGGAAATATTGCCCCCATTTCATACGTTTTAAGAACAAGAATACAGTCTCATTTGAGAGTCTCTGAATTTCTTAAAGATAACCGGAAGTTCAAAAACTTCTATATTAAATATATGAAGGCTAGGCGAAGTATTGAAACTGAGGTGCATTATTCTTGGAAGAACATACTCTCCACATTCCAATAACATAGCTTATAGATTAAACAATATTTTCGGTAAGGAGCTAACCATAGGCACTGAAGTTTACATATTCTGCATCTGGAGGCTTGAAAGTTTATGGCTTCATTTCGAGAAAGTTTTAGATGTGAGTTAGAAGACCGTTAGGGTACAGAATTTGTGCACAGTTTTATTCCGATATTATCATTGGCGCTTGATTTATACAAGTAGACTGTAAAGCCAAAGGATCTGATGTAAATTAAATTTATGCTATATGTATAATGACCGAAGTGGATTTTAAGGAAGCTGTTACCATCAAGGAGTTCATCGGCAAGTTCTTTGTTGCTGCTGCCTTTTCTTCAGCTGCTGGCGCTGGCGCTACTGCCGAAAAGAAGAAAGCAGCCAAAAAGGAGGAGTCGGAGTACGAGAAAGACGACGATATGGGTTTCGGTTTTCTCGACTAAAGAACTCAACACTAAAATACGAAGAGATGATCGCGGAATTTCTTTGAAACATCTCACACCTTAACCAATATTTTAGATGTATTTGCTTTTAAGCTCCAACCAGAATTAAAGGAAGTACTATGGTATATATATTCGATACAAAGTCAGTTATAGAAAGCAAGGGTCTAATATTCGGTACGTGGTTAAGTAAAGTGAAGTCATTTATAGTTCTATATATATACATATATATTTTTTTTTTTGAAATGAGAGTTAGCAAATCTGCGAAGCTCTATTTCTAGTATCTTTATTCTATTTGATTTTTGGATCGGTAGTACACAATATCCCAGAAATTGGCTGTGCCACGTCAACAAACCTTACAAAAAAAAAAAAAAAAACAAAAAAAAAAAAAAAAACATATGCTCACAGAATTTTGCTTATGAAAAGCACCATTCATCATCTCCAGTAAAGTAGAAGTACCACATACACTTAAGACTCAGCAATGCGTCCACTTTTATTGTCCATGCGTGGCACATTTGTTTACCAAAAGTATACCACGCAGCACTTCAAAGCAACGCAAATCGGTTTTAAATAAATGCCAAACCATTACCGAGCATTAACCGAATCTAGAGCGACCATTAGGCAATAAGCTAAGCACAACCGATCACACACACACGCGCGCACATCAATCACTTCGGAGTAAAGTGCCCACTGCGCCTATAAGTATGCTACAACATTTGTTTGGCAACCCCATAAATGTTGGCGAAAGTAGAACGCCACATGAGCAAATATATCATAGCTTTCCACCTTTCTATGAGAGCACGAGCAATATTTATTTACAGTACTTGGACGGCGCTACTTTATTGTTTGTTTGTGTATGTGCAGATTTGTGTATATTTTTAGGTCAGTGCAGTGGCGCTCACTTCAACAACAGCAACAACAACAGCGGTAGCACAATAAATTTCCGGCATGATATTACACGAAAAAGCCACCTCAAGTAAGCCACACTTTGCAGCAAGAGCAGTAGCTCAATTTTATTGAGTCATAAGAGCCACATATTTTCACATACATATATCTGATTGTGTGTGAGTGTGCATATATCATGTTTATGTAAACCAGGTTAAAATGTCATTTTATAGCCAAAACAAAATTTGCGCCGCAAGTTGCCAGCAGCACTGCTACCAGCACCACTTTGTGTTGTTGTTGCTGCTGCCACCTTTTGCGGCAAAGGCAAGTATGTCAAGCAGTGTTCTGTTGTTGTTGGCGCCGCCTTTGACTAGTGATTACACTGTCTTGCTGCCTTGTTTGCCTGTGTGTGTGTGCTTTGATTTCTCTCGCTTGACTGTTCATTTCTATGTCGCATTACTTCTCGATAGACAAATGTGTGTGTGTGTGTTTGTGAGCGCTGAATAATGGCCTGAATTTATTGTCATTTTGTGCAAAATTTGTGATGCTGCAAAGGCGAATACCAAACGTATGTGAAGCTTTCAAGCAAGTGAGCGCATATTTGTGTGTGTATGTATGTGTGTGGTATGCCTTCATGTGTCTGCATGTGCGTTTGTGACTATTATCTGTCATCTGAAATGAAGTGAGGCCACACGTGCTTTTTGCCTATCGCACAACCCATTAAGCGACCTACATATGCAAATATATAAAATGCTAACGGTAAAATATTATTAAAAAAATATACAAAAAAAAGAAAAAGCGTTAACTTCGGTCACACCGAAGCCATAATACCCTTCACAGGTGCACTTTTTATATCATAAAAGGGAATAATAGGATTTTTTTCAGCATTTTGACCAGTCAGTTTGTATGGCAGCTATATGCTATATTTATCCGATCTGAACAGTTTCTTTGAAAATTATAACGAGAGCTTGAATAATAATCTATGCCGAATTTCGTAAAGATATCTTAACAGATAAAAAAGTTTTCCTCACAAGGACTAGATTTTGATTAGTCAGTTTGTATGGCAGCTATATGCTATAGAGGTCCGATCTGAACAATTTGTTCGGAGATTATAGTGTTGCCTTAAATAAGATTTTGCACCAAATTTCGTTCAAATATTTTGTCAAAAAAAAAGTTTTCCTTACAAGTACAGGCATTTGAGTGTTCAGGTTGTATGACAGCTATAGGCTAAAGTTATTCCATCTGAACAATTTATTCGCAGATAATAGTAATGCATTGGACAAAAATATATGCAAAATTTTGTTAAGATATTTTATCGGGTAAAAAACTTTTCCATACAAGGACTTGATTTTGATCGGTCAGTTTGTATGGCAGCTATATGCTATAGTAGTCAAATATCAGCGGTTCCCACAAATAAGAAGCTTTTTGGGGAGAAAAGTACATATGCGAAATTTCAGATCGATATCTTGAAAACTGAAAGTGTAGTTCGTGTAGAGGGTATGAAAAATAAAACTCTAAGTAACCCACATACACATATACAAAAGTAAATAACCTTTCATATATAATGTATGCTGCAACTTTTTCTGCATATCAAAGCAGTTTCGCCTACCCCATAACCACTCTGAAACCGCTGCCACCCCCTTCACAGCGCCTTACCTTTGTACAGCGATCCACTTCATTTTCGCTGTGGCATCCTTTTTCCCTTTTGATGCCACTTTTATTATTTATTTACGTGATTCATGCATTGTTTATAGCCGTGAACATATGTAAATGGGTGTTTCGTATAACAGTACAACAAATACAAGAGCATACCTGTAATAAAAGAGCGAGAAAAAGGAGGTTATTTTAATACATTTATATGTAAATATGTATGTATATATATTTGTATATATTATATACAAAAATTTGGCCATAAAATGCAGTAAAAAATCCGTAAAAGCAAAATAATTTAAATTGAAATAGTGAAAATATCGAAGTGAGATGAATTAGCTTGCCACAACACACACAAACGCTGACAAAAGACGCAGGAGCTTCACATTTTTCATTTTTTTTGCCATTATAAACTCTTCCTCTCCCCTTACACATCCTACGCCTGTAACAAAAAAGGGTTCCATCAAATTTTGTATGACTCACAAAAGTGACCCGAAAGTGTGCCAACACCGGCCGTTCTGCTTTTATCTCATTTGTTATAGCGGCTTTGCCAACCGCCGCGCTGCTCTGCTTCATGGCATATCCTGCCGGCGCATTTGGTCCTTTCTGCTCTCAATTTTTGGCAAGCAGCATGATGAAAAGATTTAGATAAATTATGTATTGCGCATAATTGAAAGTGGTAGCGCTCGTTTGCCTCTTCGTTCGCCGTCGCCAAGCAGCGATTTGATAGAGAAAAACATTTCTTAGCCTACTTTAAGGCGTCTACACTCAATTAAGATAATTTTGTGCATTTTAGAGCGGTTGGGCACATTTAATTTGAAGCGATTAATTTGCAATTTGCATTTATTTATAATTTGGAACGCGCTCACCACTACAGGCACAAATGAACGGGTATAAATAATGCGTTTGGGTGGTACTCAGTTGCGATAAGCGCATAAATCGTTGTTATGAAATTATTATTAGCGCATTTTTTTGATAAATTGTTTATGCTTTTAATTATGTTTAGCGACTTTGAACACAGCTAAGCGTGAATTATTTAAAACGGCGGGCGCCACACATTTTAGTGAAAGGACATATCTCAAGACTTAGTGGAACAATTTGAACAAAGTTCGGCACAAAGTACTTTGCTGCCATCCCTATGTTACAGCGCTAAAAGGGAGAAATCGAAATTTTAAAAACCATCGGACTATTTCACTTTCCATTATAGCAATCCAGCAATAGTAGATATATAGAAAAATATATATATTATATTATAGAAAATTTTTCACGAATAAAGCCTTTAAATTGTGCCATCGTCTCACCAAAAAATTGTCAAAATCTGTTAAAACAGTTCCAGCTAACAGATAACGCATACATATGTGTACTCCAGTTCTCCCTTATTTCGTGTAGTACATTGGGTAGTCTAAAAAGTCTTTTCGTATTTCTAATTCAACTTTTTTTATTTTACAATCATTATAAACTTTAATGCACCAAATATGTACCATTTTGGTCGACCACTTTTTGTCATTTTTCCTATAAAGACATTATTCCATCAACTTTACTGGTTTCTCAGCGAAAAACTGTGTCAAGTAATTTTCAGAGGATTCTCTTGAAGCCAACTTTACTCTATTAAGAGAGTTCTGCATTGAACGAAACAAATGGTAGGCCGATAGTGCAAGGTCAAGGCTATATGGTGGATGCATCAGAACTTCCCAGCCAAGCTCTCCCAGTTTTTGGCGAGTAATCAAAGATGTGTGTGGTCTAGCGTTGTCCTGATGGAAGACGAAGCGCTTTCCGTTGATCAGTTCTGGTTATTTGTTTTTCGATTGCTTGCTTCAATCTCATCAGTTGTTGATAGTAAAATGTAGAATCAATCATTCGGCCAGACTGGTATAGTTCATAGCGGATGATTCCTTTCCAATCCAAACCTAACACTCAGCATAACCTTTGGAGGCGCCAATACTGCCTTTGTGACCATTTGTTGAGCTTCACCACGCTTGAAGCATGATATTTGTCGCACATTATTGTCGTATTTGATCCACTTTTCGGCTCCTGTTACTATTCGCTTCAGAAATGGTTCGATTTCATTTCGTTTCAACACAGAATCGCAGAAGTTAATTCCGTCAATTCAAATTTTCACAGACAATTCATGTATTACCTGAACATCGAGCTTCTTTTTGTAGCCACCCTTTTTTAAATGGTTCAAAACCGTTTGCTGATGATTGCCAAGTTCCTTAGCGATGTCATGGCTGCTTATGTGACGGTCCTTTTTAAACGATAAGTCGACCAGAGCGAAGAAGCGAGCGAACCATTGTTGTGCTACACGAACTGATAGAGCCTCGTCTCCGTAAACTTCAAAAATTTCATTGGTGGCTTGCGTGGTATTCTTCCTTTTTTCTTACAAAAATTTCGACTGCAACGACAACTATTGACAAAATACGAAAAGACTTTTTCGACTACAATAAATGCTTGGGTAAAGTGCCCTACAAATGTAACTAAAATTGGATTTAGCAGAATTTATGTGAGGAAACTTAAGGCTATCAATTGCTGTTTCACTTATTGCCTTACTAGCACTGCGCTCTAACTGTATATAATATAGCCTTTTATATACAGGAAAAGCGAAAACTAACTTTAGCGAGCGCTAAAAAGCACGGACAATAAATAAACGAGCGCTTAATTTTGTAAAGCGCGCGCTTACAACTCTAAAACAACAAAAACAACTAAAAGTTTTAAATTTGCGAAATAACAGCTGAAAAAGAAGGGGGGTGGGGGTTAAATAAACTAGAGTACAGCGCAAAAAAAAACGGTAATTTTAATTTAACTTTTAATTTCAACAACTCGGCGCCAGGTGTGCGCTCGGAGAACTTTCGCGCTATCACGACTGACGCTACTAATTACAACAATTTATTTCACATTTCATTGCAGATACACTGGCAGCGGCAGATAGCCAAGAGCGCGGGAAAGCAACAACAAAAAAAATAAGAGTAAATAACAACTGCAACAACAACAAGACCCAAACATAAAATACCAACGTGATGGCATGTCTACAAAAACAACAAGTGCAAGCAACAGCACACAGTGACACGTCGTAATGATGTTGCTTTATGCCAAAACAAGCGCAAGCAACCACAACAACAACAATAATAACAACAACAGCAGCAGCCGCAGTAAACACTACCAGATAACAAGCGACATTAAAAACCAGTAACAGGCACTTGACATTTTTAAAATGTAATCAAGCGTCAACGAGCACAAAGCGCACGCTGCCACTGACACATTGCCTGACATACATTTAGGCGCACATACAAGCGCTTGCTTTCACGCTTTTTGCCGCGCGTCCATTTGCGCATTTTACGAGCGTTTGCCATAAGCAAATTAACAACAAATGCGAAGTAGGTGTGGAAGAGGTTGAAAATGAAGAAAGCGGAAACGAACAAGCAGAAGGAATAGTAGTAGAATTCGAAGAAACAGCAGACAAAAGATACAACAACAAGTAGCAAATACGGATAACAAGAAAGCGCACAGCTGCCGCCTAAGAGGCATGAAAACGACACGAGGAAATAAAATTTGAATAGACAACAGCCAAGTGGACGTGAGTGCGCGCCTAAAAGCAGACACGACTGCTGCTTCCCCAGGCGACCTAATTCAATTGCTGGCGCGTTGAATAACTGGACGTGAAGGTGACAAGACAAAAGCGCTAAAATAGAAAAGATACCAACAACAACAACAAAACTACGCTTACACAAAAGAGTAAAAAGCGAGCTGAAATGCAAATGTAAACAAGTTGATGCGCAAATGCCTGTCAGCTGGAATTTTTGCAAATAAATAGCGTCGTTATATATTCCCAACTACAACAACAACAAAATTATTTATAATTTCAAAGCACAAATTTATCTACTTTACCGCGCTTTGGCAGTGAAAGCGTGGAACGTGACACAAATTTGCAGCGGACAAGGCGCTGGGTATTCCAACAAGCTACGCGCCGGAATTTCCTGCATACCTGTCACAAAAAACCGTTATTACAACAAATAAGGGGTGAAGAAAAGCATAGAAAATATTCTACAATAAAATGTACCAAAAGTAAATGCGAGTGAAAAAAGTTATTTGTGTATGTTAATGATTGTGTCAATAACTTGGTGAATATTTGTTGCATACATTTAGGAGCGCGCATAAAAAAGTGGCACGGCAGAAGGAATGACGGTCAATGAGAGCATTTTTTAAGGTGTAGCATACTTTTGTGCTGATTTAAAATAACGCATTAATAAAGAAACATATTCTTAGGCGTTTAAGTTACGCGTTAGCAACAAGAAAATTAAAAAAAATTTAAAATAAAGATAAAAAAGTGCAGCATACATTTTAGCGCAAAAGCTTAAAATATATATATGTCAGATCCTTTACAGTGAAACCGAAAGCTAGAAAAAATTACAGTGCAGCCTCCATTTAGGAGCTTAAACAAATATCAACAGTGAATAAAGCACAAAAAGCATTGCTTAACAAAAATTTAGTATACCTTTAGGCATTAAATAAATAAAAATTTTAAAAGTACAAGTAAATACAAGTTCTAGAAAAAAGTAAAAAAAAAAACATTAAATATAAAATATTTCATCAAAAAGACCTAACAAATTAAAATAAAACAACACCATACTGCTTATTAGGCTCACACAAAATGGTGCCGAATTGTAGAACGCGAAGAAAAAACTACGCCAACAGCCGAGCTGCCAGTCTTCTGCTGCTTAGAAGAGCGCGCATAGCAGACATGTTGCCAGCACTCTTGAGCATCACTCTGATCGCTGCCAATATTGGCAACGCAGCGGCGAAGATGGACACCGAACTCTTACAGGACGATGAGCTGCTGATGCAGGCGCCAAAATCCGCGCAAGTCGAAGCACTCGAACCACAAATCAGTCAAGTAGGCAACGAGGACTCAAATGAACATTACAATCTATATCGCAGTGAGTTGAAACGACTTTCCTACGAGACCATACATCGGATATTACGTGATGAAAATGAACCGATCTATAGACGCGCGGATGCGTCCTATCGCTATTATAAGAAGCGTGCATATCAGCCGACACACGCGGTGGTACGACGTGCGATTGCGGCAACGTCGGTGAACAATGACGCGCCGCAGCCACAGGGTGTGACGCAGCAGACAGCGGTACAACACGCGTTAAGAATCACAAATGCCCAATTGCGCCACTACGATGCAGCACGCGATTATCATGGCAATCACAGCGCCATTAATACGCTCGATTTGAGCAACAATCTGCTGCAAGATGTGAACTTGAGCGCGTTTACGGCGCTACAGCAAGCGGAACTGGCCAACAACTCACTCACCACAATACCACTCAATCAGCGCGACGCAGCGTCAAGCAACATTGTATCACTCAATCTGAATGACAATCAAATTGTGCACGCAACAGCAGTGAGTAGCGCCAACTTACGAGAGCTGCACTTGAGCGGCAATCAAATCACGCAATTAGCGCATCTCAATCTCTCCATGTTGAGCGCACTGGAAACACTTGATTTGTCGTGCAATCAAATTTCCGAGCTCGAGACGGCGTTCTTTCCACAGCGCATGCACTTTCTGAAGCACCTCAATTTGGCTTACAACCGCATTGGCACTATCTACCGTGAGACTTTCTACAATTTGCTCAGCTTGAACACGCTGCTACTGAGTCACAACAACATTAGTGATATAGATTATGAGACCTTTCTGGCATTGCCGAATCTACAGTTTTTGGATTTGTCGCACAATCAGTTGCGTGGCGAAGCTATACGTGCGCTCCAAGGTATACCAGACTTGGTGCGTCTTTCGATTGCTTACAATCCCGAGGTGGGCGCAGCTATGCAGGAGTTTGTCGCGTCATGGAGCTTGAAAGAATTGGATGCAAGCGGTACGGGCTTGTGTCAGATACCGGCGGCCTTGGCACAGTCGGTGAGAACGCTTAAGCTGACCGACAACTGGCTGAAGGTGGGTACATTCAATTTTTTATGATATATTTTAGATATCTATTTCTATAGTCAAACCTAAAAATCGTCTTCTTAGCGATAAGACCTCGTTTTTTAATTCTGTACATTTCTTTTTCAAACTAACATCTTTGAACTTACTTCCAGCAGAGTTGATCGATTTTATCGGTGCTTGGTTAGTTAAAAGTGGAGACCCACGGGCATAAGAACGCAGACGACTCTGCTTTTCGCCAATTCCACTTTTCCAATTTTCTATAGGTCGTATCTTTATTATAGATGCACTGTGTTTGACCTTTACGATATTACTTGGCTCTTTGCTGCCTAGAAGCTGTTTGGTCTGTCCCCCAGCGACCCAAAGTAACTTTGTGGTATGCCCTATCCTTCCTTCGAGTTCCAAGAGCTAAGGTGTACCTTTAGAGTCCATTGCTTCATACAATCTTTGAAGGAGCTGAATGATATAGGACAGCTTGGGGCAATTAACCGAAAGGACCAACTCGTCTGCCTCTTAGTTTCCTTCCGTTCTTATATGACTGAGTACGCAGATGATACTAACCATTTATCAACAGAGAGTCTAGCTATTGCCTGTTTCCATAACCTAACGCAGTGAGATTTAATACAGGCGCTACGGATAGCGTTAATGGCCGAATGGATGTCCAATAGTAGATTTATGGACTTGCTGGTTAAAGCAGAAGCTCACTTGGAACCTTCTGCTATGCCAACAATTTCGGTCTGGAAGACTGAATTGTAGACATTTGAAGCTATCTTTGATCTTAAGTAATGGATAATACTTCATTTAAATATGTTTTGGATAGATGTGGCTTGGCTGTCGACCAGCAATCTTTTCAAATGACCATAAAGTTCACTTACTAACAATCTGCTATGTCCACAACCCCTGGCAATAATATTGAACTTTAGACTATTCTAATCTGTAAGTAAGTTTTTCAATAAGAGCCTACAAAATTTTGGGATATCAATGCAATTATTTATTCCTGTGAAAGTGTATTCGATGCCATTATGTATGGAACTCGACTTCTTTTACATGGCCACCACGAGTACGCTTGCAGAAGACCAGACGCAGAACCCACTTCTGGACGGTTTTCAAGCATAAATCGGCCGATAAGACTGCACACTTTCACGTTCGATATTCGTACGAAGGTCGTCGCTGGCTTGTTGGCATAGACCACAGACTTGACGTAGCCCCACAGGTAATAGTCTAACGGCGTCAAATCTGGACCATCACAAAACTTGTTCTTCAATAAATCGACTGCGACATTCGCTGCGTAATTTATGGCGCCGTCTGGTTGGAACCACGCATAGTCCAAGTCCATATCATCTAATTCGGGCCGAAAATATTCGGTTATTATTGAGTGGAAGCGATTCCCATTCACAGTAACGTGTGTGTCTTTATCATCACGGAAGGAGTACGGCCCAACGACGTATCGTATATCTTTCCATGATGAAATGACAAGTCTTACCGAAGAGAATTGTAAAAAGAGCGGGAAAAAAATGGCGTCGGTAATACTTAGAATGTACATATGTATCTGATTCTGTAGAAAACAACACCTAAGACGCGCCTGCGCCTTATTCTTAGTTATCCACTCACAAAATTACTTGGAAAACAAGCAAAATTGTGGATTAAACCAGGATAGGTAACTGATACCAAGCTGGTAGCTATATTCCGTTTCCTTCTTTAACAACAGCTATCATTTCTAAGTGTCTCGTTGCTTATAAGATACGTCACCAATGCCATTGTCCTTCACTTTGCAGTGTTAAAGCAAATTAATACCGAAAAGTTCAACAGCAAACGCTTTAAGAATATAGAAACTTTGTTCAGGCATTCTAATTTAGCTGACCCCAACAGTATATTTGTAACACCAACAAATTAAATTTAAATAAAAGCTTCTAAATCAGGCTCCCCCTTAAAGTATTAACGAAAAAATATTACGGAATGATATTTCATAATATACACCATCTCCTTAATACACATTTCTATGGAAAATTCATTTTGAAAATGATTTCCAATTTAAACGGCATTTATGGTTTTTTCCTTTGGCCAAACAAGCATGAAAACGCTGGAGCACGCCTCCACGACATAACGCTTCGATTATCACATCCACGACCAATTGGGTGCCGCGGCATATTTCTCCCATGCGATAATCAAATGCCAAACGAAAAAAAAAGAATCACCTTAAAGCCGGGCTGGTGGCACCCACAACACAGGCAGACACGCACACTAACGCGCGCTTGCGGAAAAAACTTCTGAATGGCGCGGCGCGTCTGCTGGTGGCAGCGCATTTGGCGGCGCAACTGAAATTCAAACAGCAACTGTGAGTGGCATTCGAATGTCAAATTCGCTTTTTCTCACATTTGCGCTGGGAAATTTTTTATTTTTGGTTGCCACCACAAAAGCAACGAAAAAATTTTAAAAAGTGAAAAAAAAAATTTGCTTGAAAGTTGTTTTTTTCTATATTTTTTCACTAGTATTTTCTCGCATATTTTTCCATCATTACTGTGTGGGAGAGGACAACAACGCGCGTGAGCTTTACGCACAAAAATCGATAAATGAATGAATAAATGACTGAATGAGCGCGCATCCATCAAAAGCGTCTTTATGGCTCTGATAAAAAGTCGCCTGCGTGGCTGTGCATAAATGTTCGTGTGTGTGTGGGTGTGGGTGTTTGTGGCCATTGAAGCGCGCACAATTTCGGCGCTTTTACAGCAATTAACAGCATGTTAACACACAAACGCAGGCGCACACGCACACACATACTCGCAGTGAGGGAAAAGTTGGGAAAAAAACTTCAATCGAGTATAACGGTGAAAATGTTCGCAAATATCAAATCAACGCATGAAAATGATGAAGTACAACGCACACAAGTGTGTGGCAAGCAACGAAGTTGCAAATTTTCGTAGCAGCAGCGCACACACACATGCACACAGATACTTGCACGCTTGTTTCACGCATGAATTGCCGGCCATGTGGGTGTGTGATATATATCCACATACCTATGTACATACATACATATGTCGATAAGCTTAATAAAGCGTAACGCATTTGCTGGAAAGCAGAATTTTTTTTTTTACATTTTAAACACACACATACATGCATATGTACATTTTTACATACCATATGCTGTTTGAATACTATATACGCTCGTTCCAATGACGGTGCTTAAAAAATGCGCTAATGCGAATATAAATCAAAACGGAATTCGGAAATTGAATAACTGCGACTTGTATATACTTATGTATATCAGATTTACGGGAATAATATACCTCAGCCTCGGATTCGTCTAAAGCGGTTTCTGACTTTATCAACTCGTTTGCTATTTCGTTGCCGAAAATGTTCCTGTCAGCGTAAACACAACTTTTTGACAAGTGAAGTGGACTTGCCAGTGACCTTCAAGTCTTCTTACATTTATTGGCTACCCTGGATTTTATCTTTGGCAACGTCAGTACTATCAATAATATATGATAAATTTTTTTTTATCCCGCCGTAGTTATTTCGTAGAAGTCCTTCTTTATGCCTATTACTTCCAGTTGGAAGCTGCTAGCTAAGTGTGGTAGACGGATAGAGAGAGATATCAGGATCTTCAGAGTATATTCTTGTCCATACACACCAGTCCGTTTTGAACCCATCGGTAAGGTGATATCCTCCTCCACTTCAAAACCACTTCTTCATTCACATTTAGATGCTAACCTCACCCGAAAGTGACTATTTCAATCCAACCTGAGGAGAATATAGTTTGATCTATTTAGATTTGTTTAGAGCTGGTTCAGAATATCGTTATGTTCATAACTCTGCCTGAAAACATCTATGGGCCGTTTATACAGGTCCATATTAAGCGCATCAGTCGCACGTAACTTAATAGTCCTAGTAACCCCTGCACAGACTGTGCTCTGTGCCATTTAATTTTCTAATATTATATTGCTTCTTTAATGGGGACCACGAAACCAGTGCTCCATGGTAAGAATTGGCACAAGACTGCCGTATACATCCACATTGCTATATTCGGTTTTAGATCCCAATTCAGTTCGTCCGGAAAGTAACAGGACTGAATCGATCAGAAAAAAATTTATTGAAACAATCCCTACAATTCTTTAAAAACATTCAAAATAGGCTCTTTCTGCATCGATGCAGCGCTGAGGGTGCGATTTCAGAGCACTGACGGCGTCACGGAAGGCCTTCTCCGGAATAGTCTTGAGACCCAATTTGCCTACTACTTGGATCTCCTCTGTTGTCTCAAAATTCTTGCCCTTCAACGGCCTTTTCATGTAAGGAAATAAAAAAGTCCGTGGGGCCACATCTGGGCTGTAGGGCGCCTGCGGTAGCGTTGGGATGCCGGTCTTGGTTAGGTAGTTGTTCACAAGAAAGGCGGTGTGAGCAAGGGCGTCGTCGTGGTGCAACTTCCAATCGGTTGCGATGCCTTGTCGGACCCGATTGACCCTTCGTTTGAGTCTCTTGAAGACTTTCAAGTAAAACTTGAGGTTGACGGTTTGTCCAAGAGGAACAAATTCATGGTGGACAATGCCTTTGCTGTCAAATTAGACAATGAGCATCGTTTTCACTTTGGATTTGCTTATTTTTCTTTTCCCGGCCCTCCAAAAATAAAGCAAATTGCGCATTCCAGCTTCTTAATTTTATTTTACAGGCCTTTCGTCACTCTTTCTATGCCCCTTGGCATCACGTAGTTTCGAAATTTGCAATTCAACCCTGCGGTGCCCACTTTCCATTTACTGTTATTTTCGCTAGCATAAAAAATTCTCAGCAATTATCGCGCTTCAATCACTCTAAAATAGCCACGATTTCTTTCTTACGCTCGAGCGCACTAAGCCCGAGACCAAAGTGAAATGCGCTGAAGCATCATTATTTAATATTTAATGGCGATTGAGTTAAATGCGAAATAATTGCTTGTATATCTTTGACGGCTTACAAGCTAAACAAAACATTATGCTGCTCATTACTCTTGTGCGCTCAACTTTTTATGCTCAAATATAAATATCAGTATGCGTGTGTGTGTGTGTGTGGTAGCGGTGCCGATGAGAGCGCGTGAGTGAGTGAGGTGCGTTCTACACTCGGACGCAGAAAAGGCGCCGCTGACGGCTGGGTTTGTTTGCTCAAAGTCAATAGAAATAAGGCAGAGAGAGACAACGGCAAGGCAGGGGATCAGACGATTTACGCTAAGTCAAATCGAGACTCATTAAATGAGTAACAAAGCAACCATAACAAGAAAATTACTGCTGGAAATGAGTTAAATGGTGAAGCCAGTGCAAAGAATCAAGGCAAAGGCTGCAAGAAAAAGTGGCGAAAAGCCTGAAACCTAAAAGAAATTTGCAAATAAAAATCAGGAAGAAGATAAGGGAAGCTATAGGTGTTGCGGAATTTGTCTTTACGACGAATCTCGGTAAGAGCTGGTCGAGGATATTCAGCTTTATTAACCCTTAAAGGGTATTTACATATTTTGCTGATTTTGCTTCATATTGGTTAATGGTTGTTGCAAGTGCAAATAAAAAATAAATTAATTAATAGACCCGCCTTTGAATTGGACTAGATTGGTTTTTTCGTTTGAACCGATTACAAAAAGGTTGACGTGATTTTAAGAAGGCAACACATTTATTTGTCTCGCTTCCAAAGGAGCACTAATGTATCAAAGATTTCTTATAAGCCGTTGGAAATATTAGTAGGCGCTTCATAGACCCACATTAGGGTGAGGCAATTTTCTTTGTAATTACTTTTTTAAGACTTTTTTCTTTAAAATTTTTTTTTGCGATTTTTTTCAATGGACTTAAGGAAAGAAAATTTAACATATAAATTTAGTTTGTAATTTTTTTAGAAAAGCTTTTTATATACAGAGCTATATAGGCACTGAAAAAAAGTTTATAAATTATTTATTTATTTCTCAGGCATTTGTTTTTAAACTTGATATGGAACCGACTAAATATATTTTATTATAATTGTCATAAGAAATACTAGAAACTTTTACAGAAAGCTTTTACAGTAGGTGGCGCTAAGGTTCATGCAATCGGAATTCCTATATTTACGCTTACATTTTTGTTCTTTTCGGACTATATATGCTTATATTTATATAAAGTATATGTAAAAATATTTATTTTTGGGAAAAAACTTTTAACGTCCGATAATTCAGAAGTCAAAATTTTACAGAAAACATGTTTGTTCATTAAGGTGCACCCATTTTAAGTAAAATATTTATAAAAATAATAGCCAATTTACTCGAAAATATCTTCACATTACTCTTCAAACACACAAAAAATTATAGAGTTAGACCTGAAAACCCCAATTTCAAAATTCCCTTAACAAAATCGCAAAAGTCAAAATGACCAATTAAAAATCCCTGAAAAATAAAATAACCCTAAACGATCCAACAACAACATATTATCTGTTCTTTCGCGTAGAGTATAGTTTTGTAGACCATCGGCTGGGCTTTAAAAAATGGCCAAACAAATACCGAGGTATCATCAGTTCTTTGGCGTAGAAATCCTTTTTGGGCATGCAAATCTTGGAATTTTGGAATTTTGAGTTTGGGACATTTTTTTTACATGGGAAACTGAATTTGTGGGCATTTCAAGCTGCTCTCAAAATAAACAATATAAATATTTTTTAACAAATTTTCAAAATTAACATTAGGGTGAGCAACTTTTTTTTTCTACAAATCCCAAATTGTTTGGAATTTTGAGTACTCAAGTCAAAAGAGCTTAACTGATCGAAATCTTTAAAGTAAAGCGATTTATATTTTTATAAATTTACCCACCCTAATGTCAAATATAAGATTAACAGTACCGACAAATGCATGTAAATACGTTTACACACATCAATACTAATAATCAGCAGATACTCGCAGAACAAAGCGAACAAAAATCTCGGCACCGTCAGTCACATCAGCCAAATAGCAAAGAAATAAGCGCAAGGAAAACAACACCAAAGGCAACAAGCACAAACTGCTCGCAGGCATTTCTCTGCTGTCTGTCTGTCTGTCTACTTCCCATACACATCCGGCGCTGACAAGTAGTCCCCTTTATGAGGAGCTCCTACACACAACGCCTAAAAGCAGGCTTATGTTTTTATAACACTACTCGTTCTCGGCGCCGACGACGACGGCGCAGTCAGCGTAGTGCCGGTGGCAGCAGATTTTCATTGTTATTATTGTTAGGGTTTTGACGATTATCCTTGATTGCGTTGTTTTTGTTTTCATTGCGCCGCTTCTTGTTTGCTTTACTCTTTTCAATGTGTGCATATGCGAGTGTGTGTGAGTGTGCAAATACCCAGCACTTTCTATTTGCTCGCTTGCATTTGTATGTTTGCCAGCCGTTGCTTAGCTTGTTTGCATACGCTTTAGCTTTATCGTTATTATCCTTATTCCAATTATACGGAATTATAAATGCCTGCCAGCCACCGCCAACACCATCGCCTAAGCCGCGCTCCTGCTTCCCGCCTCGTTCATGCTCGCATTCATTTGTTCGTTCATTTGTTTAGTAGACGCCGGGTAGGCAGTTAAGTAGCAACGGGTGAAAAGATTTTCTCATTTACACCCGCTTTGCACCCTCGATCCGTCGCTGTTTGACTGTCTTTTGTCTCGTCAGCCGCCGTTATTACTGTTATTTCAGCCGCCTGGCAAACAGATTTTGCTGTTGTGGCAACTTTCGCACTTTATGCCTTGGTGGCACCATCTTCACCGTCGGTGAGTTGGTGGCTTTAAAAATGTTAGTCGCTTGGTGGGGTTGGCTTAATGCGAGCTGCTTAGTTGAAGTGACTGTGATTAGTGTGAAATCACTTTAATTTTATCTGGACTGTTCTTGTTTTTACTTTAGCTGCCGGCAAATCGTGCGAAAATTAAAAAATTGTTACTTCAGATTAGTGGGAAATCTGTTAAAATGGAGCTGGATTTGTATTTATGGTGATGCTATGGGAATAACTTTGAAGTAGTAGTAGTGAAGTTAGTAGTCGTTTACAGTTATAAATTGGCTAAACTGAGATTGTTTAATCTACACAGTAAGCTCAGAGGCTTAACGACTAATATCTAATAAAAATTGTTTCTAGTATTTCCTGGAAAGTTATTTGAATTAGGATATGAACCCACGATTCAGCCGTCGTAAGTACTGCATCCAACATGTCGCTGACCGCTAAAGAACCGTTCGCTCATTGACAACTTCAAGTATGAAAAGCGGATCATTAATTTGATGAGGGTCTCATATACTTTAAACGACCTGATCTTTCTTCACTGTATACCTTTCTTTTATCTTTTGTTCAATTAAATTATTAACTCGAGTTTACAGGCTATTCGGTGCCGCTCACCAAATTTCACCACTGCTAAAGTTTTGTTCGACTTTGACGTGCCAAAATTGAATTGTTGCTCAGATCAAAAACCTGGGAAGACGTTCTATAGAGAACAACAGCAAAAAAAACGGAAACATTTACATAGATAGTAATCGGATAATTTATCTCCGAATAATCAGGAAAATAGTTTTGAAACGACGGTTTACACCAATGACCCAGTGGATAATTTTGGCAATAGAGTGCTGAATGTTTACTTCGAGCTCCTCGAGCTTTGATTTTATATAGATGGATAGAAAATAATTGAGGTTTGGCACTGCGACCTATGGTCTATTGCGCCCTTTCCTATATCACATATGGTCATAAAGGTCCAGCACTCTGAATAATTCCAGGAACTTGCTAGGTGCGATGGAGATAATGTGATCGCTTTCCATGCAGATGGATCCTAGGACCTTAAGCCTGCTTCTACACATTGCTGGGCAATCTAGAATCAGGTGTTCTGGAGTTTCATGTCGCAAAACTGACAGTTTGAGCAAGATACTATGCTCACGTTAGCCAAGTGTTTCTTGAGCCTGCAGTGCCCAGCAAAGAGCGCGGAATTCGTCTCAGGGGAGGTTGATCATTTCCCTAAACCTAGCTATATTGTAACCTCTCAATAGTAACTTGGCGAGGCATATGCTGGTTGCCTGCTGCCAGTGCCGTTCCCTCTCCACTCTCTCATCCATACGGAGCTAGTTCGTAGGCCAGCCCATTGCCGATTACCCCATTATGTTCTGGCACCCAGATCAGCTGTACACGGTTGCAAATTAACCGGCGGTTCAGCCTTCATATACACTCTTCCACTAGTAGCGATTTAATTTAATCAGCTGGGATCGTTTGTAGTGCCGCTTGATTATCGCTGAGTACAGCGATTCGCTGGTTGCGTTTGTTACGTTGGAGATTCATTTCTGTACACAGACTTATAGCAGAAACGTCTGCTTGAAAGATGCTCGGAAAACATCCCATTGGTATGGATAGTTCGGTATGCGGTTCCGCAATGCCTGTTCCAAGGACTTCAGGTGATTTCGAGCCGTCAGTGTACCAATAGATAGTGCTACCCCTCATTATTAACGAGGAATCACACCATTCCGTCTTACTGTCCAGAGTAACTTTAAACTTCTTAGTGAAGCGCTCTCTTAGAACAAGGGTAGTTGAGTTTACATACCCCAGTGAAAATAATATAAAAAGTCAGTTCACATCGAGTTATAATGCTCGTTATTGATGGTAACAGTATTTCGTACTTCATTTCGAATACCGACTTACCACAAGCCCCCAGGTTGTTTTTTAACGAAATAATTGAACCAAAAATTGGGCTCAACTGAGGAGAAGATTTTTCAATGAACTTGAATTTTCATAAAATGCTTGGACAACTTCCAAGCGATGTACCTAAGTGAAATGTGACATGATGAAATGGTAAACTTTACTGAATCACTGAAAAAATTTTGAGACAAATCTGTAATAACAAGATCGTCACGAGCTGTCAATATGAGGCAGAACAGCTGCGAAATGTACAAAGGATTAGTGGGTTAAGTAGGGACGTTAAGTCCTATGGTTCTTGTCAGTATTTATATCTCTATCTCAGTTTTCTCTTTTACCATCAGTCCGAATCTGGGACTCCCAAAAGGTTAAGCGAACAATAGTTCTAGAGGAAAATACGAGTAGTTCCATGAAATCAACTTTACTCGATTATCGTATTTTTATCATTTATGTCATATTCTGGTTCGTTTCGATTACTTGTTAAACGTGGAAGCACTGTAAATGTTGTATACCGTTTAAGCGAAGTTGTCGGATTATTTTCTCCGATTTTTTTAATATGATATGATCAGTACGGATTGGAAACAGAAGTATTGGTTGATAAGCTGAAATACTTATCAATAGTATATGCATATACTTTTTCTAGCATTGACGGGAGGAGTTTCCAACGGTTTTTAACCTCATGAAAGCGATATAATAAAACAGCATGCCATTAGCATTTTACTAGTGAATCCATCCAATACCAAGTCTATGATAGTGATAAAGACTTCATCGCAGAAACTATAATTTATATTGATTTCTCACCGCACTTAGTCCGATATTCCGCTTACAAGCACTTACTTAAATTATATTTCCCCCTTCAGCGCGCATTAATTTCAATTAATTCGCTCACTGCGCGCAACACCAATTCTCGGAAGTATAATAATTTCTGATTTTCTATGCACTACTCCTTGCAGATTATCAATTGCGGTGACTTGGATAGCTACCCGTTGCTGCAGTATCTCGACCTCTCGCACAGTCGCATCGAAGATATTGAAGACGATGCGCTTGGCCGCTTGGAGATACTCGAAACGCTCTTCCTCGACCACAATCGCCTGCGCAAAGTGCCCGTCAGCCTGCCCACCTCGCTGGAGCATCTCTTCTTGCAGCACAATGAAATCATGGATTTGCAAGCGCAAACCTTCCAAGGACTCAATAATCTGCAAACGCTGGATCTCTCGGGCAATAAACTGCTCTATTTGCCAGCGCTGCCGTTGCCCAAATTGCTGACACTCAATTTACGCGCGGCCGGCTTGCGGGGCGTCAGCCAGGCCATGGTGCACACGTTGCCGCGTTTGCGTGACCTGCTGCTCGATGAGAATCCAATTAAGTGCAGCGATTTGCTGAGCATTGCCGAGTGGGCGACTCCGTGTAGGATTGTGGAACGCAACGGCCCAGCTGACAGCAGCAACATTACGGCAGAGGAGAGCTATAATATCGAGCGCAATAGTATTATGGGCGATTTGGGTGAGGAGCAGCAGCAGCAGCAGCAGCAGCAACAACTGGACGGCGATAATCGCATTGGCAGCATTGACGACGGCGAGGAACAAGTAATTGCCCTGAGTGCAAGTGCAGCTAAACTGGGTCAGCAAAAACGCGATGAAGCTGCGGCGACGGCGGAGGCCACGGATGCGGCGGAGGCAGCCACAAATATCGAATTGAAGCAGAAGTTTGTGCGGATGCACAATTTTTTCGAAAAGTTTAAGAGTAATTGCAACGTCAAAAGACAAACGGCTGTACGCGCGCCAGCGCCCGCATCCACGCCCACACCCGATTGTGCTGTTGAGTGGGAGGCAAGCGGCGAGCAGTCGTCGACCAGCGAGCTCACATTCAATTTGCCAAACGAATTGCGAGCGCAAAGCGAGAAATTAAATGTGAAAGCAACCGCAACAGCAACAACAACAACAAGTATGCCAAGGCAGGATGCGATTGGTGAAACTATGAGCAGCAGCGCGCAGGCGAAGGCCAAAGAGGGCGCGCCGCGCCAGAAGAAGTCTAAGAAGGAGGTGAAGAATGTTAAAGCTGAGATGAAACTTTTCAAGTTTAATCAAAAGAATTTTACGCCTGAAATGGCAGAAAGTTCAGAGGCAACAACAAAAAATATGAAAACAACAACAGCAGATGGTACAACAGCAACGCTTGCAACCAGCGGAACGGAAGCACCATTTGATTATAAGACACAAGTCTCTAAAACAACCGCAACAGCAACAACAACTACAACAAGACTTCCAACAATAATAAGAACCAGAGCAACAACAACACAAACAACAAGATTCCCAACAACAATAAGGACAACAGCAACAACAAAATTTCCAATAACAGCAAAACACACAACAACAGAGCTTCCAATAACAACAACAGTGAAACCAACAACAACAAGAAAAATTACAACAACAAATGAGCACGTAAACTTAACGCTACGAACCACAAGGGGCGAAAGCGGCATTACCGCAGCTACAACAACCACAACGGAAAACCAAACAACAGCTGAGGCAACTACAACACCGGCAGTGGTAGAAACTTTGCGGCAACTTGCAACTGTTGCAACAGGAAGTGGTGCGGCAAACATTGCCAATTTATTGAGACAACAAATTACTGCAACAACAGTGCCTGCGTTGGTAGTAAACGGCAGCACAACAACAAGTATACTAAAAACGTTACCAACAACAACAACAGTGACAAACATAGCTGCAGCACCCAGAGTAGGAGCAAAAACTATGCTTCTTGCAACGTTGCAAGACCCAGATAGCGACGTTGAAGCGAGTGATGCACAAACAATAACAACAACAACAAACGTGTTAAATGCTAAACTGACAGCGACGTCATCATTAAATAATACCAAAGAGATTTCCGTTAACGAAAAACAGCAGCGACTAGATAATGCAGCTGCAACAGCTGCAACTACAACAAATAGTGCTGATGTTGCAACTTCATTGGAAATGGCAAAAAATGCCAGCACAGCAAGAACAGCACAACAGCTGTCGGAGCGAACTTCAGCAACGCCAACAACTGAAACCAGCAACGACAATACTTACATGAAGACAACAAAAGCAACGCCAACAACAACAACAATTTTACAAACAGCAACTACAAGCACTAAACTTGTAGCAGCAAGATACTTACAAATGAAACGCTCACAAGCCGTGTCAGGCGCACGAGCAACGCATGCAACAAAACGTGTTGCAGCAACAAAGTTGATAAACGCGGACGAAGCAACATTTGGAGAAATGAGGGTTGGCGCGTTGCAAACAGGTCAGAGTGAAGCGGCAAAAAGTGAATTGACAACACAAAAGGCAGCACTGTTAGTAGAAACAACAACAGCAAAGGTTATGCCAACAACACAACAACTGTCAGAGGCAACAATACAGACAAAGTCAGTGACCAAACAGAAAGTAGATAACAATTTAACTCGAAATGACAGCGACAATGACGGCCATAAAGTGCAGGCAAACAAACAAGAAGCGGCGGCGGAAGAGGAGGAGGAGGACAAGGAACAGAACATGATAGCGGCAGCAACAACACTGGCAGTAAACGAATTGGCAAAGCCAAAGACAACACAATTTTGGCAGCAACATAATTTTAAACGGGCAAATCCGTATCCAAACGACATTTCCGGTCAGCGACGGCACTCGGCGGAGGAGCCGGGTGTGGCAGCTGGAAGCACTACTGAGCACAACATAAAAATAGAGACCATAATGCAACCAACAACAAGCGGCACACATGCGCCAACACACAAACACGAGCCGCTACAACTGCACATACGAGATCGACATTTAATTGGAACACCGCTGCTCATGCACCGCGGCCAAAATATGCTGGTGGAGGCGGCCGAGGTGCTTAAGCAAACCACTGTGACGGTAAAGTCAACAACAACAACCACAACACCAACACTAAAACTCAGCAAAGCAAGCACTTTGAAGATAACAAACGAGCCAGCTTTGGCCAAAAGCCAGCCAACGGAAGCCGAACATCAAGAGTACAGTCACCCCAGCGTGGAGCAAGCAGTGGCGGAGCAGCAGAAGAGTGCAGTGCAGGCACATCAGCAGTCGAATAACTTCACTCATACAGAGCGCTCACAAGCGGAAGCAATAAACGTGCAGACAAATGTGACGCCAGGGCTTGGGATTGGCGGCGCGGAGATCGAGGGCAAACAGCAGCAGCATAACGATAGTCCTGCAGATAAGCAAATGTTGGCAGGAAAAGCAGTGAATACAAGCAAAACAACAACAACAGCAAAGTGGATAGAGACCACCGCCGCAACCACAACAGATAACATAAACAACGAACAGCATAAAGTAAAAGCTAGTGGAGCGAACAGCAGTGGCAGGCGGCATGAGCTGGAGCGCAAAGCGTTGCCAAGGAAACACGACGATATTGGCGGTGGTGGCAGCGGGGGCGGCAGACGCAAACCCACTTTGATTATGAAGAAAATGACCATACAGACACAGCACACCAAACACACACAGACGCCACATCAGCAGGCACACTACATGCTCAATACGCCGCGCGAAAATGAAGCTGTGTTACGCGACCGCAGCGTTGCGGCTGCAGCAGGTATACCACACGCGCTGGCGGGTAAACTTTTAAAAGCGAATAGCGAGGCAGCAGCAAATGGCATTACACACAACTGGTTTGAAAGCGGCAGTGAGCTAGCGGAATTTGCGGCAACGCATAACATAGCGCAACATAAGCATAGCACCGTTAACACGCCCATCATTAGAGATGATAATCACGCGCATTTGCTCGCCGCCATGGATGAGGTGGCTGCGCTGCAAAATTTGGATGCGCCCACAGCACAGCACTCGATCAGTAGTCCGCGGCGCGACCACGAGCCACTGCAAGTACAAGAGCGCGCCGCCCTACACTCACAGCGACAACAATGGTTGGATGTGCGCGAAGTGGGTAGCGGCACAACACATCCAGGCATTGTGCTGTTACTCTCCTTTTCACTGCTTGCCGTGCTCTTAATCGGACTGATGCATGTCTATCGCTGTGATGTGTTGCCATGGCGGCGACATCTGCTGTCACATCAACAGCGACCACATTTGCAGCGCCAATTCAACGGCGGCGCCGATGATGACGCGCACAGCTTCTTGCATTATCACAACAATGGTGAGGGGCAACAGCAACAGCAACGCGCACAACAACCGCCGCGCTGGCATCATGGCGAGCGCACACGCGCAAACTACAGTTCACCCTTGCACAACTTACATGTGCGCGAGCTGCAAAAGACATCCGCCGTGGAAGTGGAGGCGGCAACGCGCATCACGCGCAGCTATTATGACGTACGGCCATTTGAAAAGTCCACTGCGGCCGCGCGTCGTCACGGTAGCGCTGGCAGCAATGCGAGCGGTGGCAGTGGTGGGATGTCGCGCAACAGCAGCAGCAGCCTGAGTAGCACACGTTCGTCCTCGACAGCGGGCAGTATGGAGGCGGATGATGCTTTCTATGTGGAAATGGCAGCAGAGTGCGGTCAGCTGGGTGGTTGTGTGAGCGCGAATGATGCCTTACACAGTGACATGTTGCCAATGGAGTTGTTGACAGTTACAGCGGCGTGCAAGCGCAATGATGAATGCAATGCCGACACAGCGTTGCATGAAGCTGTGAGCCAGCGCGCGGCGGATGCCAATATCGATATTGAGCGGAATACAGTGATAGGTGAAAAGCAAGCATACAAAACGCAGTCATGTGCTGGCAATGGCGCGCCGTTAATCAATGACAGGCGAAGAAAAGTGAGTGCCAAAACAGCAACAGCGTCATCATCTACACGTAAATTCGATCTGTGGTGACAGGCGATGTTCCAGCGACAGTATGCGCCTTTCCAATAAATTTCAGCAATGGAGAAAGTGCGACCAACGCGCGACAGAGTACGAGAGAGAGAGTGGACATATGTGAATGAGAGCAAAGGCCTAAACAAAACAAGCAAATAACACTTGATAAGCCAGTGAAGCACTGACACCTGTCAGTTGACAGCTGACAGCTGACAACTGTAATTGAAACGTAATAAGTAGCAAAAAATTGTGAATGTTTAAATTGGCGTTACTTGAAGGACGTTCTAATGTAAGTACATAATTTAGACAAAGTGTTAGTGATAGCCTGTTGTATAGCAGTTAGTATAGGAAACAATTTAGGATATGTTAGTTTGAAAGTATAGTGCGTAAAAATGATTAACAAATAATAACAATGAAGAATGTTTGTAGCAATAGAAAACTTATTTTAAGTCAAAACATAAAAGAAAAAATAAAAAATGGTCGCAAAGTAAACTTCCAATTGCCAAAAAGTTATTTTCAAGAACATCAACTTGGAAAATAAACACAATGTAAATATAAATATCTAAAAATAATTGAATTCAAAATCTTTAAAATGAATTGCAGGTAAATTTTAGTAAAAATTTGTTTCATTATTTTCACACTAAATGTTTGAACTAGAAATATAAAGTTAAACAAATAATATTATAAGAATAATAATAAGATGTGTCAGAAAATGGACACAGGTCGGTCTGTCACCAAAACACTAAAGCAAAAATTAGTGCAGTTTTGTTAAATACCGTTAAAGACTTGAGAGCAATTGGGTTAAGTTTTTTTAACACAAAAAAAAATTAAAAAATCTGACAAAATATTTCCAAAATGTAAAAAGTATGCTTAGAACGCCTTCCTAAATTCTATTCTAACATCAAGAAAACATGCAAAAATGTGACCGCGTTGCCAAAGTATGCAAGCCATCTTGTGTAGAAGTCAATATATAACAGGTTTTTCAATAGGGATGTTACAAAATAGACCGATAGAAACAGCAAACGACGCCATATTTTTCGCGCTCCTTTGACATTTCTCTTCACTGATGTTTGCCATTTTATCATGGAAAGTTTACGATCCAACAACGAGTCGAAATTATTTAAATTTATTACAGAAATTTGGAGGCAGTGGCCTCAATTTTAGGAGTTATCACGCTCGGTTAGATCTTTCAGCAGTAACTTGTTGTGTCCAGATCCATTTTTAAGCCGAAAAATGAAAACGTTCTACGAAAATTTTAAAACATCGTAAAGAATTTAAAAGAATAATTTGAAAATAGGCTTTTCAGAAATTAACGTTGGCTCCCGCTAGATGGGATAACATCGTTGTTCACCAGTAGCGGATGTAGAATTTCTTACTAGGGGAGTTTTCTTTTCAATATACATATGTATTTTGTCAATTTGACGCTCAAAACGCGATCGTGAATCTGCCACTGGCTGTGACTCACTCTAAATTCGTGCTTGGTTCTGCTAAGTCTAAAAATTATGAACTGAGTTGGTATGGCTTAGTCTTCGGACAAAGTATTTCTGATACGAAGGAAGTCATCAAAACTTTAATAATTGCGGAAGTGATTATTTTGATTATATCAATATAAATAACACATTATGGAAGGAACGAAATAATTGAGATTGTATGAAATTCAAGGTTACAATGGCTGTCACGCCACACAGAGACCTATCGGTTAACTGTAATATCAAATGGAGTTTCAGTTTAACTCGAACTGAAGCACTGCTCATACAGAACGCCAGCGCTTTTTGCATAGTTCAAGAGCGCCTCGGTATATAACTTTGATATTTCATCTAGTCCTTTGAACACTAAGATATCTAAGACGAGTTCTAGATAAGGCCGAACAGAAGCAGAGGTTCCAACGGTAGGCCCAGAAAACGTGCTCCTTCGGAGAGGTAGGACCAAAGGAAAAAGGGTGTCAGATGTGCAGAGTGTCCCTGCTTATTCAGAAAGCATGTGATGCCTGTAAGTTCTGACCTGTTACTAGACACACAACCATTCCACAGTCTTTTTGAGACCGTATGAATAAAACGTATGAGTACTTCTATTCGATTCCCTTGTACATGAGTGTGAAATCCAAATTATTATGAGTTTTATATACATTTTTACGGTCGATCTGAATTATATGCTAGAAACCAAAAGTTGCAAATCTACACTGATTCTCTTAACTGCTTAAAAATAAGCATCAGATACTTTTCGCAGCTCTATTTCTTCTCTCTTCCTTCCATTGAAATGATTTTCAAGAGCTTTGTGCGATCTCTTCGTCCACAGAATACTAAACACCTTAAACTATTCGTTTATAAGAAATGAAAAGCAAAACTCCATGATTATAATGAACATAAACTTTTTGATTGAAATGCTAGGCTCTTTAGACTCAGTCGGACTGATTTAAAGAACCATGATTTCAAGAGTTTTTTTAATTGGGGGGTATTTTTTACGTGGCGGGTCCCCAACCCAGCACACGACCTAGAAAAGGGGTGAGTTTCGGCAATAAAGAAGTAGATTTCATGTGTTAGAGAAAAATCTCGGTCGACGGTCTCAATCGAATACAACTTGATCCCACAGCAGACTTCAAACATTCAGTGAAATTGAGCCACCTAAACATTTCTCCTAAAAACAAGCCAACCATCCCTGATTTCGAACAATCACTGATTAATGAAGCTTCGCCATAACCTATAAAATGAAGAAGACAATTCATTCGCTTCACAGGACGAAGCATTCAACCAAAAGTAATAAAAAATACAAATCTGCCATGAATCTACTATCAAAAAGGCTAATCAAATAAATCAAAGCCACGGCTATTCCACCAAACGACCAACCACAAACCGTACATTTGGGTGCGACAAAATAGTTTACTGCACATAAACAAAATCGCAAAATGATGAGAGGAACGCGTGAAAAAAACTACAACAACAACAGCTGGAAATAGTCTGCTACAACAACAACAGCTGGTTAGACTCCGCATTGTCAGCTGGAAAAAAGCTGAACCCACAGCGCTTGAAAAACTGCGCCACTTTGGTCAGCCACCTCCACAGCGCTCTCTAAACACCTACAAAACGTTGGACCAGTATATGAATGAGTCAACAAACGTTTCGCACATAAAATTGTCTCTGAAGTGCGCTGCTGCTTTGGTCAACTGATTTATAGTTTTGTATGCGTTTCACGTACAGCAACAATTTGTCATAAACTTTCATATTTTCGCTTTCTTGTTTGCTATATTCTCTTTTCCTTTGACTGACCTAGTTGTTTTTGTTGATGTTGCACTCTTACTTGTTTTATCAGTCACTTTCTCTATTTGAATCTAGCTGCCACAAGCTACATCAGTTGCTTTGCACATCAATAAGTGCTTTAGGTGTGTGTGTGAATGTGTGTGTATGACGCGCTTCAGAATTTATGGTTTATTCTTATGACTTTATGTGATTCCCGGCGTATTATTGCAGTGCCGGATTTGCCATTTATGGGTCATTTTGGCGAGCTTAGCCTTAAGCGATTCCCCAGCAGTTTAAATCATTTGGAGCATTATGGTAGCATTACTACGGACTTGCTGGTGGCAAGCAATCTTTTAAGTGTGGCGTGTGTGTAAGTAATGTCAATTATTTTAGGTTTCTGCGAAAAGTTCTCAGAACGTTGATTATCGCTTTAAGAAAATCGGTATTTGGAAAGTTTTAGGATCTCCGCTCTTACTTTTTTAACATCTTTCACTTGGTACTGAATTTAAGCTAATCCTAGAGAATATAAATGTAAAAAAATGCTTTGACCTTCAATTTTCCAATTTATTTTAACTTTTTTTGAGGAAAACGATTAGTTTCTTGAACCGTTTTGTAGTGAACTCTCCCAAAAAGAGTCTCGCCTGTCGAAGCCCGGACACTAGTCGCAGTGGCGTTTGTTACTAGTCTTTTCTACTTTCCGCAGCTGCTCTCCTAGAGTGTCGGATCCCACAGCGTTGAACGGTTTCGGTGCAATCGAAGTATCTTTCGCTAGATGATTGACTAGCTTTCGTGCATTATTCGTTTCGTTGATGCCTCTATACGCATGGATCCATGGTAGTACAAACTTTTTTTTCGTGGCATTTTCATGCACTCCAGTATCATTGATGATACGAGTATGATTTCGATGAACTAGTTTACCTGAACTGCCGCTTGACTATCACACACAATGACAATCGGTGCCCCTGATAGGTTAGTATAGATCTCAGATTGAAAATGATTTGGAAGCCTGCAGCTAGCGTTTCTCTCTCTTCTTCTATACCCAGGTGTTCTAGTAATAAAAACCAAAAGAGCATATTTATTGAGTGGACTCGGCTACTACCAGATTAGTTGCTCGGTGTCTCGAACTATTAGTCCACTGGTGCTTTAAGCAAGTGACGAAGTAGCTTATGGTTATAATATCACAATCTCAATAACACTGTTGATGTATAAATATAGTATATCGTACAGCTTGAGCATTGGATCAGTAATTAAAGCTTTTTAAGCACAGTGTGAAAGATTTTGTCAAGCTTTCCAAGAGTTGTTCCTTTGTACAGTCTTTTAAGCTCAGTGATAAAACTTTTCTTAAGCTTACCTGTAGTTGTTCTTTTGTGAAGCTCGTGTTTCTTTGCTGACTCGAAATTACTTAGACATATATTCGAACACTTCGGTTACGCTCATATTTTTTTAGTGAAGTTCATGCAAAGAGAAAGTCAGAGCACGAAATATCATACTCACTACTCGCTAATGCTATATACCATAAGTCGGTAATGATCCGATTCGTGTAATTATTCTATATTCATGTGTGAAACAGTTTCAAAACCATGCAATATCTATCTATTTATATTGCCATCAATTAAATTTCCAAGAGTAGACTTTTAAAATTCTGAAATACTCCGTTCATAATGCTTTAAACTGCCACTTCTCAGCTTATTCATCTCCACATATTTTCTCACTTACTCTATAATTACAAAGCGCACAGCATACAGCAAATAGTACTTAACTCCTTTGGCAGTTAATAGACGTGTGTAGGTATTTTATTGAGCCCACAAACAACAAAAGCAAGAAAAGTTAAAGGCGAAAGGAGAAGGCGATAAATTAAATTGCATTTAGTGCAATTTCAAATGCCTTTCTAGCACATTATTACTCGTTCAACAATTATCAAACCATTTTACCACTTAGTGTCTAAGAGTAAAAGCCAAGTAAGCTGTAAGAAACCCACACACTCATACCTGTATAGAAGCGTGGGTGAGCTTAGAAGCAAATATATTTCTAATAGCATTGCTGGACAAGAGAATTAAGGCGCAAAAAACCTATCAAGAGGAGAAACACACAAGAGCAAAAAAAAAGGATAATGAAATACCAAGCGCGCACACACACAGAGAACAAAATATACATACACGCAGAAGAATGTACACAGACAGAAAAATATACAACCATAGAGGAATATATACACTCATAGAAGACTATACATACTCACAGAAGACTATACATACTCACAGAAGACCCTACACAAACACAAATATAGAAGAGTTCACACACAAGCACAGCAACTCCTCCACCCAAGTCCAAGCGCTGAGCGAATGCTTAAGTATGTTGGAAGAAAGCCGAGTAGCAATTACAATTACATTAGTGCGACTGATAAAAACTTTAACCAGCAACCACTCGACAATGATAAGACCATAGAAGTAATGGCAGCGCGGCAAGGAGGGCAACCACTACCTAGACGTAGTGGTCTGTAGGCGAATTAATAAATTCTTAACTCGCTGCGGCGGCCGGCATCTATGGCTGTGGCTAAGTAAGGAATTTCCTGCCTTTAACTTTATTTGCTCCGATTACACTGGCTTGTGGCTTCGCAATAAAAATTCACCCCGAAAAGCATATCGAGCAATTTAGCCACAACAACAATTGAACGAATGTTGGTGAGCAAAAGCCACTAGCGGGTAGCCGGAGCAGCAGTTGAAAGGAAATACGGGGGCGTTGGAGCATTGTATCCCTAATTTTTGTAAACCTTTAGTGCAAACACGAACACACACACACACATAGATGTAGCTAGGCATAGACAAATAGACACAGTGACAGAAAAACCTGAGGTTTGTATGTATTTGTGCTTAAGACCGACAATAATACTTTCTACAATGCGGCCTTGCTGCTGGAAATCGCACTTATTACAAAGAATTAAAGCAACAACAACAGCAAAATAACAGAAAAAAAAGGTTTTCGCAGTAAGTTAAGGGAAAAGTGTGGTCGACTTTCAGGCGCCTACGCTAAGTAACAAGATAGTAACAACAAAGAAGATAGCAACAACAAGCAGGCAGAAAGCAACAACAACAACAACAACAAAAACCAAGCCAGCCAATAGTGACCATTAGTGGCTGCTCGCGCCGACAAATACAAATCTTAATTAAGCAGTCTCAGTTGCAACTTGCAAACTTTGCGCCGAGCAGCGAACAGCGAGCGCATGCCAAGTCAGTCAGTCTAACCGCCCGTCCGTCCAGCCAACTGTCCGTCAGTTTATGTATTTATTTTCTGACTTTGCGTTCACTTTGTTGCCATTTCGTTGCTGCCGCACCCCTCTGTAGCAACTGCAGCCGCTGTCTGTTCGCAAGAGTTTTCGCTGAGCTTTCAAGTTGCCACACAAAAGGCGCTAAGCCGTACTCAACTTGATGGCCTCACCGAACATTATACACCAATCCACCACCAGTTGATGTGCGCGAGTGGTGTGAGTTGGATGGAATTGCTGTTGTCAAATTTAATGAGGGTTTACGCAGCAATCGGACAAATGTGGAACATCTTCCTTTGCTTCAGCAAAAAGGCAGTAAAATAACCAAATAAAAAACGCGCTTTGGTATTTCGCATAAAGCAAAACATTTTACTCTTGAAGCGCCCAAATATTTCTTATGTACCGCTAGCATATGTGTGTGGCTTTCGGTGCAAGTGTACCCAAAGGGTGTTGCCATTTTTATATATTTTTGAATATATGGTAAATAATTCATATAATTTTGGTACTCACAGAAGTAATTTTTATACATTTTTTTAACTCTTTTAGCAGAGCATCAAAGGGTAGTTCTTAAGATTTCTGGAAACATAGAATATAAAAGTCAGAAAATTAAAAAAGTACAAGCCATATAACAGGATGAATGTTGAAAGACAAATAACATTAAAAATAAAAACATAGAAAACATAGAACACTAAAACATAGAACATCGAAAAACAGAGAATGTGCCAAAATATGAAGCAATAGAAAAGTGCATATTGTTCTTGACTATGTGTTTTTCTCTGCTGTTTAAAAAGCAGTCAGTTGATAAAATTCGCAATGCACACGCTATATAACAAAAAAATTGTAGGAAGGCATATAACATAAAAAATTGAAACATGGAAAACATAGAACACAAAAACATAGAACATAGAAAAACATAGAATGTGCTAAAATTTGAAGCACAATAGAAAATTACATATTGTTCTTGACTATGTATTTTCCTTAGTTGTTTAAAAGGCAGTCAGTGGAAGATGTTCATGGAATTATCGGGAAACTACTTTTTCTTAATAAGCAGCGTATAATTCTAGAAATTATTCGTAGGTTCATGTAAAACAAAGCTATTATTAGAGTAAAGAGCTCTCAGAAAGCTTCTTAAGGCGATTTAAACAACTTAAATTATTTTTTCAGAAAATTTCCGATCTGCAAACAATGAAGAGATCATTTACGAGCATTTTTAAAAGAAGAGATAGCATATGTAGATTCTCAGTAGCTATTCGGCACTACTCCAAGAAATGACTTTCTTCGTTGAAAGAACCCCTAACTAAGCACTTGGCAACCCCACTGGCTTACATACTACAACCCTTCCCAGCAATTAAAATGCCTACAAACAACACACACACATAAGCATACACTTCAGCACATTGACTTGCTTGACCTCACGCACACATACGCATAAAATTTTATTTTGCCACTATTAACCTCTCCTTACGAACATGCATAGTTTAAGGCGTTAAACAGCGCACATAACCACAAGTACCCAGCTGAGCTACGGCGGCTTCGGGTCAACAACGTCAGTCAAACGCTGTAATAAACTTCTCTACGATAGTAATTATTTTTGCAGCTAAATTGCGTACGCTGCGATAAGACAAATACACGCATACATACTGGTATACACTCGTACACATGCAAACATGGGCAGACATGTGGTATGGGTAGATATGTGTTGTGTGTATATGTGTAATATAGTAAGTTATGCAATGTAATTATTGCTTACACTCGCTTGTTGTTGGTGCAGTAAAATTAACAATTTACTTGGAAAATAAAGTGATTACGCTGACCCGAAAGTGACCCGCCAGCAAACTAAGACAAAACAAGTGGCGAGTGTGAGGCATAATAAAGATTACAGGGAGTTGGAGAAAAAGTGTTGCTGATTATTAAGCGATTAAGTTGTTGTAATGGTGATAGGGTGGGTCAGTGGTTTAACCATTATTTGTGAGTTTGTGTGTACGTCGTTAAAAGCAGGCTAAACGAGAACGTTAATTTTGGTTGCACTGAAGCTAGCGTATCCTTCAGAAATAAAAACGATTTCCATACAAAAACTGATTTTGAACGTTCAGTTTGTATGGCAGCTATAAGATAAAGTGGTTCGATCTAAACAATTTTTTCGAAGATTATACCTTTTACTTGAAGAATAAATCACACCAAATTTAAGGCAGATATCTCGTCAAATCAAAAAGTTTTCCATACAAGAACTTGAGTTTGATCAGTCAGTTTGTATGGCAGGTATAAGATATAGTGGTCCGATCTGAAACATTTCTCCGGAAATTATACCTTTGCTTTAAAGAATAATCTATGTCAAATTTCTTGAAGACATCTCGTTAAATAAGAAAGTTTTTCATACAAGGACTTAATTTTCACCGTCCAGGTTGTATGGCAGCTATATGCTATAGTGATCGGTTCTGAACTATTTCTTTAGCCACTTTTTTATTTTACTTGGAAAACAAGCCACACCAAATTTAGTGCAGAAATCTCGTCAAATCAAAAACTTTTCCATACAAGGACTTGAGTTTGATCAGTCAGTTTGTATGGCAGCTATAAGATATAGTGGTTCGATCTGAAAGATTTCTCCGGAAATTATACCTTTGCTTTAAAGAATAATCTATGTCAATTTTCTTGAAGACATCTCATCAAAAAAAAAAAGTTTTCCATACAAGGACTTAATTTTCACCGTCCAAGGTATATAAATTCACGTTAGTGAGAGAGAGTGAGAGTGTGTGCATTAATGGGCGACCAAGATAATTCAAAATAACTAAACTAAAGTAACATAACATTTAATTTAACGCCAGACAATTTTAAGTTGACAAAACCGCAAGTGGATTTTATACAAACATACATACATATATGTGTGTGTGCATGTGTTTAGCACATGTATTATTAAAAATTAATTTCCCACAGCACAAGGATCTGCTAATAATTAAAGTAGTCAACAGAGTGTGAAAAGTTTGTAATTTGTGCGAGTGTTATTCATTATTTTTTAATGCAGGCTTTATTATGTGGCTATTTTGATAACAAACTTAATTAAGAAAATTCACACCAACACCCAAAGAATGCAAGAGGCGGGAGTTGTTTGTATTTAATTAGAGATAACGTGACTATGTGCCGAATATGCAGCATTACAAAACAGTTTTACGAAAATAGAGTTATAAATTTTTAAAAATATATATCTATGTAATATATACACCTGCAATGCACGTATCCATGTTCGTTTATCATGCTCGCAATTAGCTCGTTGACCACATGCATAATTCGTTTATTAAAAACAGCAATTGACAAATCATTTCTATTATAACCGGACGATTTTCTAAGCATGCATTTTGCAAACAAATCAAAATGTCAGTAAATATATTCAATTGTGGCCGGAAATAATAATTGAAAATGTTGTGAAAGAACAACAACAACACGCGAGCACACGAATGTCGGTGAGCATGTGTCAATATTTGTACAAAAATGTACACGAAAAGTGGACACAAATAGACAGCAGCAGGCATATTTGCACGCAGACACACCGAAACACATGCATACATATGTATGTATATGTATGTATATGTATACAGTTGCATTTGTGTTTGTTAATTTAATTAAACTTGTATGCATTTATTATTTGTTTTCTATTTTACTTGTTGCAAAGAATTTACGAAAGTAATTAAGCAAATAGAGAGCCAACACAAGCGAAAAGAAAACATGTGTACAGACAAGTACATATGTAAATATATATATTGTAAAATATATAAATAAAAAATGCAAAATCTGCATGGCAAAACACTACAACAGCAACAAAAAGACAGCAAGACAAGCAAACACACACTTTTTGTGATTTTGTCGGCAACAGAGTAGAAAGGCGAAGGGCAGCGAGCAAACAGAGTAATGAAATTACAAAAAAAAATAATCATAATAATGGAAAATAGATAACAGAAATTAAATAATACTAAATAAGCAACATTTGCAGAGAAGATGTCAAACAAATGCGTAAAAAAGGATTCTGAATATTTAATAATAGCAGAGAATAAACAAAAAGTACCCAAAAACACTATAAAGTGGAGGAAAAAATGAAACAATAATTTGATAGAAACACTTAAGAAGCATAGGGGAACAATTAAACAGAAAAAAAAAAACAAAAATTTGTGAGAAAAGAAACCAAAAGGATAAATAAATATTTTTTTATTAAAGTCTTCTATAATTTTTATTACAAAAAAGGGTTAAAACAGTGGCATCCCAATTATTTTAAGAGCATTGGCGAAATTACTCAAGAGATCATCAGATATTCAAACGTTGATGAAGACTTATGGACCGATAAATTTCATCGGAAATCTTCTCAATAATATGGAATAGAAAATAATTGAAGTTTTGCACTGCGACCTATGGTCTATTGTGCCCTTTCCTATATCACTAATGATCACAAAGGTCCAACATTTTAACCAATTCCAGGAGCTTACGGGGCAATCCAGAAACAGGTGTTATGAAATGTCCTGTTACATGTCGCAAAGCCGGCAGTTTGCGCAAGAGACTATACCCATGTTGAACAGGGGCTTCCTGAGCCTGCAGTGCTTTGTATAGAGCGCGACAGAAAAAGGAATTTGTCTCGTGGGAAGTTGATCATATCTCTAAACCTTGCAAGGTGTAACCTCCCACTAATAGCTTTGAAGCGGCGCATTCCTCAAACATATACTATATACCGAAAGCACTTCAGAGTTCACAATTTAAAAATAGCTGCACCTAAGAGCTAGTTGATAGTATTCAAATACGTTTATATGATATTTAAAAATCAATTTATGTTGCTGACATTAATTATTTCATTATAAGTCGTAAAATTTTACTGAGTATGCCAAAATTCGATTTTTTCTTGTTTATATTGATTTAAAATTTAGTAAGAGCAAATAAACATTCCCGACAATGTCATAAGTCTCCACGGTTTTTATTATATAAGTCTGGGCTCTACATTTCACTTAGTTGCGGTTGAATAAACGATACTTTCAGGTGCGTATGTCAACTTATATATGTACATACTATACGTGTATGCAAAGAGACAGTGTCGAAGTCAAATCGTAAACCGCGAAATTCCAAAATTCCTAGTGTAAAAATACCAAATTATATATATATTGTTATCATCGCATATACCGATTGATTATACTTTCAGTCATGGTTCAAGGATTGGCTTATATACCTAGTAGACAATGTCTTAGTCAAGTCGCAAACCACAAATTTCTGAAAGTACTTGAAATATTGAAACAAGTATTATGTGGCCTTTTATCTTCGGGAATACTTTACGAATAACCAAAAATAAAATAGAAAATTATTAAAACAAAAAGCAAGTGGCGTGTTCTTTTAAAATATAGTTTCAAAAAGTTTCCACATGAAAGCCAATTTCAAAAAACGGTTTTCAAATTGATGGAGGTCTAACGCAAAAAAATTTAAGCATTTCAGTGGAGGGATCAAGGGTTTAATAATTTTTAACAATTTTATATAAACGAAATATATTTTTTAACAACTGAACAACAGCAGATTCTCGCGAAAACTCCAGGAAAGAACAGCAAACAAGAACAAGACAGTATGTTGCGAATATAGAGCATAATAAGGAAAGTGAAAGCTTTCTGTTTAGGACTCACTTGAAATATTTCTTTTGTAATATGAATTACGATATAGGTTAAAGCTTAATACGCACTGTCCTTTTCTTATTTTAGATTTATTATAAATATATTTTTAGATATTAAATTAAATATTTTAAAAAATGTCTGATGATTTTATTAATTAAATTTTAAGTGTTTCTCTGTTAAAAACAAACTCAAAATCGTACGCAAATTGAAACCAAATATTAATTCTTTGTCATGGAAAAATCATTTACACCCAATTAGCTGCCCTAAATTTACGAAAATTTTTCAAACAACGCCAAATAACCAGCGGCCAAATACAAACACAAATGCATTTAATTTCGAACATATACAAAGATAGTATTTAACCCCGCCAAAGAGAAAAATACAAAAATTTTACTGTAAATATATTTTTAATCAAACACTAATGAACAGATAAATATTTCCAATTAAAAAAATGAAAAACTGAAAAATAATAGACAAAATGGAGCTTAGAAATAAGTGAAAGGAAAAGAAATATACAAAAATGCATTAAATGAGATAATAAATAAAAATTAAAATAATAAAAAAAAAATTACAATAATAAAAATACAAAAAAATTAAAAATTAAAAAAAAATTAAATAAAAAATGTACTTTAAAAATAATAAAGTGAAATACAAACCAAATGCATGAAAATAAAATTGTTGACATAAAAACTCTATGAACACGGGAGAAACGTTAAGAAACATTGTACTGTAATAAGATTGATTTGTAAATTAGTTACTTGAAACAATAATATTTTCTGTAGATATTTATATGTAATTTAAATATGTATATAGTATATGTATGTATTTGCGCCAATAAGGCATGCAGTTGTGTCAAGAAATAATTCACAATTATTATGGAGCACTCAAATTAACAATAAAAGCAATACTTTCACAACTACAAATGGCTTACTGGCACCACTACATACATAGATATGCAATAGACATAAATAAAAGTTGTATAAAAATAAAGTTTAAACAAGTGGGAATGCAAAAAAAAAAACAGAATCTACATAACAAATATAGTTTTACAATTATAAAAAAATAGTTAATGTCATAAGAGAAATTCTTAAGAGTTCAAAAATGGAAAAACAAAATTAAAAAAATTATGATTTTTTTTTTATTTAAATATAAATAATAAATAATACAATTTAGTAATATAATTTTAAATAATATATAAAAAAAATTAAATAAAAAAATATTCAAAAAATATTGAAAATATTTATAAAACAAAAAAAATATTTAGAATTATTTGGAAGCAATTATGAATAAGTTTAGAAATTAATATGTATGTATGTTTAGGGGAGCAAAAAACTAATCTAACGTATTCATGCGTGAAAATTAGCCTTTGAAAGTTGCCATCAGACTCACAAAGTCTGGGTTCCTAAAAGAAGGGTTTACGCTCAGTAACTCTCTATCAACTACAGCTACAGATTTCCTGACTATTGCAGTGTCTTCCAGGTCGAGGTTGCAACCATTAAAATTTCAGTAGATTGACTGTTTCGGAGTGCAGCTTCCTTCAGAGAAGTGACCATTCACTCAAATGTAGCAGAGCGGCGATACTATATAGAATTGACCTCACTAACAGTGCGTTCAGGACTGGTCAAAGGGAACCTAACCTCACTATCAATTGCAACTACTGCCCTTGTGATAAGGAAAGGCAGTAGAATCGCAGAAAACTGTAAAGCTGATGAGCAGCTAAAGCTGAAAGGCATCTAAGAACCGCTATCGGTATAATGGGAACGGAACGGTGGTCCCGTATCATCTTGCGTTCTACTACTAAATAGTTGGGCTACGCGGAAGCTTAGCCAGCACTGGGCCACCATCGGTACAAGCGCTGTCGCAAAAACCTTTTGGCCCAAGATCGATCGCAAGAGATCTAGTGATTTATTTGCCCTCAGTAAGACTAGCCTTACCTATTGGCGTCCACGCAGTAAAGCTGAAAATCCTACCAAACGCGTTCTGCACAAGCTGTATGAAAGAAGATGAGGTAGAAAAAACTCAACAATACCTTCTTGAGTGTCTCTTGTTTAGGAGGTAATCATATTTTCTACATATTTCTTACTTCGAATGCTCACCGCTACTTTTCAAAATTAGCCAAAAAATACCCTGTTAAAGAAATTTCAAATTTTCTTGTAGGGATATTTTTATGTCTATAAATAGGTACAGTTTCATCTACGATTAGGATAGATTAGATTTTTCGCGCACCCTAATATACATATATATTAATTTAAAATACCGTTATATGCTGTAAAATACATTTGTATATACAAAAATAATTACTTATTTAGCAATTCTTAAATAAAAAAAAAAATATATATATATATATACATAATATTTAAAACAATCAATTTTTAGCGAGTAAACGTAATAATTTTAAAATTAAAAACCAAAAAAAAAATTAAGTAAAATTTTTAGCAGACATGTATACATACAAATGTATATGCATGCGTAGTACGTACGAAGCTGTTACGTCGACGTTAAGTGATTCAAAATACATGAAAACAAATATAAAGTCTTATTAAATGTAAATAGAAATTCTCTGTGAGCCAAGAAGAGCAGCGATGCGCCAAAAAAGGATATGTGAGTGGATATAGGAGTAGATAATAAAGCAGAAAGATTAAAACAAAGCAGTAATTACAAATGAGAGAAAACAAAAATGAAGAAAAACATTTGAAATAGACATACTTACATAATTACATTAATAAATATACAAAATAAATATATATACATATATATATATATATATTATAGAAATAAAGACGATAATTATTTACATAAATTAGAAAATAATTCAAAGAATAAAAAATATGTTGGACTTTTTATTGGATATTAAAGAAAAACAATAAATGAGGTAAGTTTAATATATAGACTTATATTAGTATCTACATATCGTCACTTGATATGCAACATAACGTAACATCACCTTTCATAAGTTTGCAGGCGAAAGAAAACCGAACTAATAGAAACCACTCACATTGAAACAAAGTTTGAGTTTCGGTTATAAAATGGGTATGTATTGGTTATATATTGGTTATTTATTGGTTACATATTGGTTATAAATTGGTTATAAATTGGTTATTTATTGGTTATATATTGGTTATTTATTAGTTATATCTGACAGCGGAAGCTGAAAATTTTATGCTACATATGTATATGTAACAAATATAGTGAATTTAAACAATAAAAAATTTCAGAATTGAATTCGTCTGCACAGAAGCCATAACAGCCTTCACAGTTGTATTTATTTTAGCATAGAAGAGTATAAAAAGCCCTGTATCCTAATCTGATCCGAACAATTTTCGCTTTGGACAATTATCTGTATCAAATTTCGTGAAGATATCGCATCAAAAAAGAAACGTTTTCCATACAAAAACTTGATTTTGATCGGTCGGTTTGTATGGCAGCTACACTAGGCATTAAATGAAAGTATAAATATATTACATACTGGGAACCTCAGAACATTCATTTACTTCCTACATTTCCGTTTAAAAATAAATTCATAAATCATATATGTACCGTTATGTAAATAAACATTCGGAGTAAAATTTTCACTTTATTTACTTGAGCGAGAGTGATTAGTTTTCGCTGGTGCGCCTATAGAGTGCGCGTGAAATGAAAGTATAACATTAGTTTTGGTTCATTTCTTTCAAGGTAGTACAGAATTTTACTACAAATTCGATTTTATTAGGTGAATTTCTATTTTGGTGAATATTTTCTTGTTCTGTTCTCAGTGAAAAATGCGGAAAACTGAAGAAATTCGGAACTTAATTGTAGAAGATAGGAAGAGGGGTGAAACGTCTCAAGAAATATCTGAAAAATATTCCATTTCAACCGGAGGGGCAGGAAAGTTTTTTGAAAACTTCAAGAAAAGGGAAACATGCAAGACTCAATACGGTGGAGGTTCAAAGCCCAAAATTGCTATACACGCTGAATGACTTTTATGAAAAAAAGTTGCTGAAAACCCTGATATTTCATCAAGGGAGTTGATCGATAGTTTTGGTTTGGACATTCCCATTACTACAATGCAAAGTAAACCACGAACAATTGAACAATTTAAAAACTATGTCGCAAAAAACGACCTATGATTTACATTGCGAATGGAAAAAAAAGGAGTAGAACTTGCAAATCAATATCTAAATATGCCAACCACACTGTGGGATAAAGTAATTTGGTCCCATGAATCCAAATTTGAGTTAAAAAGTTCAAAAAAAGTTAACCGAGGGTGGAGTAAATCTTCTGATGGTTAAAAACCACGTTGCATACAATGATCAGTGAAGCATGGAAGAGATTCTTTCATGGTTTGGAGCTGTTTCTCAAAATTTGTCGTAGGTAGTTCAGTTAAAATGGATGGACGATTGACAAGTGCTTCATATGTTGACATTCTTAACGAAAATTTGACAATAAATGTGGGAAAAATAAATTTGGGGTCGTTTATCTTACAACAAGATAACGACGCAAAACACACATTTTGCCTCGCCACACACCTTTTTGAAGAAAGCTCAAACGAAAAACTGAACTGGCCAGCTCAGTCACCGAATTTAAGTCCAACGGAGCATTTTTGGTCACTTTTAAACCACAAAATACCAAAAACAATAATTTCTCTTAGAGATAAAGCATCAATGGAATAATACTCCAATGAGAATATTAGAAAATTTAGTTCGAGGCATGCCAAAATGTCTTCGAGGAGTAATTCAGAACAAAGGTGGGAATACTAATTACTAAATTTGCATATAAACCAAGCCTTATGTATTTTTTCAAAGTTTATACAATCACTTGACCATTTTTGTTTAAGAATCCTTTTTTTGAAGTGAAAACAAATTTTTTTCTTTGTTAAAAGTTAAAGCTTGCACAACCACTCTAACACCTAAAAAAAATAGTTTGATAAAAAACTGTATACATTAACTCCTCATTGCTACTATTTCAACATACTACCTCCAATATATGCTGTAAACAAAAAGAAAAAAATATTTGTTTCATTAAAAGACAATTTATTTCAAAAATGCTATCAAAATAATCACCCATTTTGCAGCCGCTTCATCACAATTTGCAGTCAGAAGGCAAAAATTCGAAATCAAATGAATTCAGTTTGCAAAACAAAAAGCTATTTTTCTACACTTTCGTCGGAAATATTTGTATTTTCATACAATTTTGCACTTTATGAAAACACGTGTTCCAGCAAGTGAGTGATAAAAATGCGTTTTATCGAGTAAACATGATCGAAATTCGCAATAAATACGTCAGTCGACGTTAAATCCGTTTTTAATATTTTTTTGCAATTCGTTTTTTATGCAATTGCGTACATAACTTGAGTGAAAAGCACAAACACGCACACACATACTGCACACATGTGCAAACTTTCGTTCATGCAATTTGAGCAAAAACTTTTAAATAACGAAACCAATTTCCTCTTTATAAACTATTCATATAAAAACTATATGAGGAGATACATATTTGACTAACTACATACTCAATAAATGAATGTGGGAACATACCCTGTAGGAAAATTATGCGATACAACTCACACTTTAGCATTATTGTGCCGGTTGTTTCTCACATAAGCTCTTAATTTAGTTGTTCGTAGTTAAAAGAAGTCGTTCGATGACAAGTTATTACTTCACAGTACTCTACTATCAAGTCGATGTTTAAGGTTCTCAAAAATGCAGTTGATTCAGCCGATATATGAGAGCTCACATTGTCTTGGTGAAGAGACATTCCTCTTCGGCGGTTGTTTTTCTAAGAATCTACTTCATCATTATTTGAGTGGACAAAGCTTGCAATAAAAGCCGTGAAGTCATCGAAAACTAGCTTTATGCGAGTCGTTGATCAACCTCTGGCGATACAAACAAATGATGATGATGACGAAACATTGGAAAAGACAAAAATAACAGTGCTTTATAATAGAATCAAGCGAATGACGCTCGAAAAACGAACCGAAGTGCCAAACAAATGGCTAAAGAACTGAAAATATCCGACCGCAGCATCCGACTCATATTAAAAAAATAGCTCAAGGTCAAGCCTTACAAGTACCAAAAGGTCCATGATCTCACACCGAAGCAGCAACAAGTAAGACTTGAGAGAGCGAAGTAGTTGCTTCGCTTGGCCGAAAGGGGTCAAATTCCTTACACTGTGTTTTCTGACGAAAAAAAATTTCCAATTGAGCAATTTGTAAACTCTCAAAACGAAAGGGTTCATACGAGAATCTAAGTCATCGGTTGGCCACTAGAAGGCAGCACCCGCCACAAATAATGGTTTGGGAAGCTGTCACCGCAGGTAGTACGGCAGATGGGCGCTCTCCAATTGTTTTCATCTAGCCTGGCATCAAAGTAAATGCGACATATTATCGGGAAAGTGTTCTGGAGGATGCCTTGAAGCCGTGGGCAAACAAACATTTCGAATCCAATGGATGATTCTCTCTAGGCCACTTTGGAGAGCAAAGTCCGAAGTAATAAATACACCAGTCTCGAGATGCTGAAGAAAGCCATTGTCCGTGAGTGGGCCAAAATACCGGCGAGTCACATTCGGGCAGCTTGCGATTCGTTTTTTGACCGTCTCAAGGCCATAGTTAAGGCAAAAGGTGGTAATATCGAGCAAAAGTGAATTGGTCCTGAATTTATGATTATTTTCACACATTTTGTAGTTTAAAATAAATAAAAATAATCTTCCAAACCGAATTTATGGCTCTTTTAATTTGTTACACTTCGAGACCCGGACCCTGTATGGAAAATTGGATTAAATATTGAACCGAAAACAACATTTTTGTAAGCAATAAAAAAAAGCCGTTTTAAAGTACAGTAGAAACTACGGCTGGAGCTTGGAGCCATGTGTAGAAGTTCATGCAAGTGAAGAAAGTTCTCTGAGCCCCATTCACATAGGAGTGGCCAAAAACAGTTCACGACTTCCGGTCGTAGACCAATTATTTTCCGGGTTGCCGAAAAACATCCGTTTGAAGACGAACTAAAGTGAGAAGGCGAAACATCCGCTCCCCAGGGTTGCACAAATACACTTATACTCGTATTATATTTTTTTTATTAATTTGGGCCAAAATGGTGCTGATAGGCATTCCCTGATGGCGGTAGGACATTGCCATTTAAATGTGGTTGGATTTAATTGATCGTTAAACTTTGGAAAAATGTGCGCTGAAAGCAAACTTTTGACATGCGATAATTACAACAACAACAAGAACCATAGCGTATAGCAAGAAAACACTTCCATTGGGTAATGGAAAATTGCGAGGGCATAATTGGAGGCAAATACAACAAAACGGTATATAAAATATACAAAGAAAGCGCACAATAGCGCAAAAAAGCTTTTAAGTAGCAACAAAAACACGTACAATGAAAGCAATTACAAAAGCTCAATGAAAAAAGGAAATGAGGTTAAACAAGATCGAAGCACTTAACGGTTACAAATATACTTTTTATCGGCCACCAGTGGCATATGTATTTAACAGGACACAGCGAAATAACCGAAAATTGTGAGGAAAACAAAAAAGGTTATATCAAAATTCTACCTTATCTTTATCTTTTATCCAACGTTATAGGAGTATGTGTATGAGTGTACCAAAATGAATACGGAAACAGAAATTTGACAAAAATGATGAAGTAAAATCAAAATCAAATTTTATGTATGCAAACAAGTAAGGAAGGGTTAAGTTCGGGTATACGCGAACATTTTCTGCTCTTGCAATTTGCATGGATCGAGACTGGGAAATTCCTTAAGATATCAAAGGATTGGAGTCTAGTCAATTTTATATATTCAGTATCACTGGATATCATAAAGTACCTCAAGTACAATCGAGAATCATATGGAGTAAAGCCAGCCAGCTGTTCGAAAATCCTGTTATTAGTTATATAGGGGCTAAGTGAAATTTTTACTCAATTTTGTCTATTTCATTGACACTGAGAAGTTACCCAGAAGGGCGAAAATCTTTATATTAGGACTCAAAGAAGTGTTGACCCGATTCAACCCATTTTTGATACACAGAGATATTATTATGAGGTAAAAATTCTCTCTAAATTTTAAATTCACATATATATCTCACATATATATATATCTCACACATTGGCCGACATTTTTGGTCAAAAGACATGGGGTCCACATATTTGCTACCTGTGGGCTTGAACAGTTTTTGGTCGCAAGGTAGCATCTCTAAAGCCATTATTCGATCAAAGTTTCAAAATGTATTGGAAAATGAAAGAATGAAATGAAATTGTGTTATATGGAAAGTAGGCGTGGTTTTAGTCCGATTTCGTACAGCTATATAGGAATGTGAGAGAAATACCATGCATTAAATTTTGTCGAAATCTATCCATTCGGTCCGGGAATATGTGATTTCACTTATTGGGGTGTGAGGGGTGCCACGCCCATCGCCCAAAACTACTCCCAAAAACTCCTCACTTTATACGATCACGGGTGTAAAACTTTCTGTCTCTGACGTATTTAATTATTGATATATAGCGCTTTTAGTAATTTTTAACAGTATCGTTATCTGGGGAGTGGATGGGATTATCTTCCGATTTCATCCATTTCTACAGTAACGGTAGGAGTGCTAAAGGTATTTGTCGCGGTTTAGGAGATATGTACATTTAATAAAATAGAGGGCGGGGCCTCGCCCACTTTTTTTAATTTTTTACCCCACATGTGTCCTTTGCTGATGCGATCCCCTGAGTTAAATGAGTTTTTTACTCAAGTTACAACTCTCACGGACGGGTGGCAAACGGACAGACGGACAGTTATCCGGATTTCAACTCGTCCCGTCATTCTGATCATTTATTTATACAACCCTATGTCTATCTCGATTAGTTTCAAATGATGACAAACGTTAAGTAAACAAAACTATTCTACTCTGCAGCAACACGTTACAAGAGTATAAAAACAACAACCAGAAACCAATGCCGATTCGGCAGATTGTCAGAAAAATGCCGCTGTGCAGAAATATGGTGCGCGTATGCCGGCATTTTTATTCAAAATTCAATTATTTTTCATTGAATCGCAATCAAAATGGACAATTTCGAAAAAGAGAATGCGCGAAGCGACCAAAACAGACGAATGTTGAATGCTACAGAACAAACGGAAACAAAATGACAGTTATGCAGGAGTAAAAGCATACGGAAATGTCGCATGAATATGGCCGCCAGGATGGAAATGCACCACCGAACCAGGAACAATCGTCTGCAGTTGTGCTGCGCCGGAGTGTCAAAAGTGGTTTGGCAACAACAACAAAGAGGATATGCCCACGAGCAAGCAGTGAAAACAGAAACCATACAGACCTAATGGATTCAAGCGAAATCAATGTGTTGATTGACTGAATGGTAAAAATACTGACTAGCGGTTACATTTGGTGAGAATGTGCGCAGCAGCGGCAGGCAGCGAATGCAGAAATATGTTTGCGCAATATCCGGGGTAGATTTGTGATTGCTGCAGCACGACAAAATTATCGTACGTAGGTTGCTTTTTATTTTGCGGGGTTTTGGTAACCCTAGTGCTGCAATCTGGCCACTTTCAACTTTAAAGCACAGTTTGACTTTTTTGATGACAGTAACTTAAAATAGTACAGTAACTTAAAATATTCATCTAAGCCGAAAAATAGAGCCCAAACCTTCGAACGATTATTTTCTACAACATTCAACGTGGATCAACTTGGGAACGGTGCATCGCTGACCTTAATTAAGTTTTTTGCAGATGAAGCTCCTTTAAGGGCCAGTGTATATCGATGGTATGGTGAATTCAAAAGAGTTCGCAGATAACTCCTGGAGAGATTTCGTGAAGGTTCGTCCAAAATCAGTTGTTTTTCCGTATGCTGGCTGAGTTTGCTAGACGCTATAGAGACAGTATTCCACTGCCATACTAAGCCTTTTCGCCATTCTCGTCTAGTGGGAAACCTTACCCTAAACTTACTATTGAAATATACCCTTGAGAGAATGTAGTCCCACGAGCATAGGTTTAACTGGTTCAAGAATAAACATAACTATAGAACTTTTAAACTAACCCTACTGCTTTTCAGACACATTTGAAGTAGGTGATACAATACTTCAATATAAGTAAGTATTTTTTTTTTCAAAATACAAAACACAATGACTGCCTTGACTGGAATTCGTCAGCCGATTATATGGTATTAGAGGGAACTGTGAAGAACTCAAAAGAGAAATGATTTTGCTTTAGTTATTCTTTCAGTTATGTGCCATACTCGTACTTCCTTTGATAAATGGTACACAATTTTCTCTCTCAAAGACCAAACCAAGTACCTTGGGGTAGTAGTAGTCGTATTACGGTGGACAGGCGTACGGAAATCCCCCCACTGGAAGTCAATGGACAGAGTTCAGAGACTCGCTGCACAGTGCATAACAAGTGCTTTAAGAACAACTCCAATGATGGCTCTTGAACTGGTATTAAACCGGCCATCAAAAGACCTCACTGCTGAAAACCAAGCAGCAAACGGGCGGAACAACTACTGTCTGCAGGAGAATTGACATATAGAACCTTCGGGCATAGCTCGGTGGGTAATGGCAGTTTGGGAAACACCGACTACATGACCCCATTTTTTAACTGGGAAAGAAGGTTCAAAGTAAATATATAAAAAGATGGCGTAAAGGTATGTTAGCTGCGAACAACACTCTAAACAATCACATGGATGGCTCGAAAATGGATGCCGGAGTTCGGAGATATGCTGTCAAGAGTTTGACATAAGGCAACCTTTCAAGTTGCCGGACCACTGCAGTTTATTTCAAGCCAAGGGCTTTGCTATTGCGAAAGCCGCGGAGATGGCCTCTAATGCAACTGCAGGCAATTCCAGAGTCAACATCTACTTAGACACACAAGCAGCAATCAAGGCAGCAACATCATATCGCATATCGGCCAGAAGCGCATCTGGAAACAGGCAGCAGTAACGATGGAAAGTATTGCCAGAAATCAACTTCACTTCTACTGGGTGTCACGTCGCTAAGGCATCGACTGCAATGAAATAGTGGACAAGATTGCCAGAAATGATGTAAGGCTAGCACCGAAAACGTGATCAACATTGGGAAAGCCATGTATTGTCCATACGATCCGGACAGAGGCATGGCAAAGAAAATCAAAACCCGATGGAAGAAGCTACCTGGGTTAAAATCTGCAAAAACCATGTGCAAAACGGTAGATCATTAGTACACGAAATTCCTATTGGCACTCGATAAAAGAGACTGTAGGAACATGATGGGAATACTAACAGGTTACTGTCTGGTGGCGTAACGCGTCCGTAGAATAGAACTGACAGATCGGGAAGACTTCAGGAAATGTTTAGAGTAAGATACCTGGGAAACAATGGATCATCTCTTGTGTAATTGTCCCGCATTGTCAAGACAACGCTGTAAGCATCTGGGGTCCTTACGGTATGACGCACTTGAAGAGGTATCGATAGTGAGATTATAGAGTCTTAGGCCAGAAAGGATGACTACTTCTCATGGACCCAGTAACTCAACTCTATCTGGTATCGTAAAGTATCAAAACTGGTCTATGCGTAGCTCATTGAACTACTACACTAACCTAACTTAATGACTGTTTCAAGACAATTTACGAAAGAAGAAAACAACGAAGCGATTATGGATTAGGCTAACGTCACTGTGAATACGAATATCCAGAATATTGCTTACCTTTATTGAATTTTTTACATACTGAAAGAAATGCAAATATCTGACCAAGACGCCGATTAGAGTTCATTAAAAGAAAATTTCTTCATGGCTGTGATCAAAAGGTGTTAGGTCTTAATTCAATTTAAACTGCAAGAAACTAAGCAATAATTGTCATAAAGCAATAAAGTTATTATAATAATTTCACTAGTCGCAAGTGATTTATAACGCTTGCAGATAACTTGGTTATCACTTGCCCTTGAAATAAGTATTTTCCGCAACTTTTAGTAATAAATCATTGAACATAATTTCCAGCTTTTCGTAAGTTCACAGTGGCTATTTTAATTGCATAAAATATTATTGCTTACGCAACTGAGAAGGCCTTGCTCCAGAACACCTCACCTCACCCCAACTAAAACACAATGCAAACTTTCACTATCACAACTAAACCGTTATTATCTGCGGCTGATCTGCGCAGGCTGCGTTCAAGGTTCACCAGCAGCAACACCAACAATGCAGTGGTAATAATTTATGCAATAATTTATTCATACAATCGATTATTCGTTTATTTGGCTTAGCGCGCTGCTGCCTAACCGGGCTGAACACACCACTTTCCTGCGCAACCACACCAAGCGACACCCACAGCAGCGTAGACACAGCGCGTTCGCACGGCATCCGCTTCGCATTCATTGCCGACAGACGCTCGACTCAGCTCGCTGCTGCAAATGCAATAAATATTCGATCAACTATTTTTATCTTCAGCAAGTTTTTGTTGGCTGCTTGCGCCATTAGCGACACTAATCGGTTTGTCGACCGTGCAGGGTGGTGGTGCTGTCAGCAACATCAAGAAGAACAACAATAACGGCAGCGTCATCATCATTTACGCAATCAATATTAATTAAAAATTTAATGCAGGCCAACAATGGAAATGCTGCGCGGAGGAGGCAGGCAGGATCAAGCAGCAGCTGCACATTTGTTATTGTTGGAGATACACTGTTGCATCACATTGCAGCGGCAGTTGGCATGACATCGTTACTTCCATCGACTTTGGCTTTAATTTCATCACACAGTTTTTGGTATTGTTGTAACTTCTATTGGCAGCGCGCATCGATTAAAACTCATTCTGCGTTCACAAGCATTATTGTTGTTGCCGTTGTTCTTGTAATTGCTGTTATTATTACGTGCGTTGCCATGGGCGCTGCCGCTGCCGTCTCCAGGAATTTGGGCTTAATTTGCACAGCGCTTGCCATTAAAGTAGGTCATTAGTGTAACTTCCTTCCAACCGTGGTGTGTGCAGTGCTGCGCTTGTGTTAGTGTCAGTCGATTACCGGAGCACGCTGTAGCAGGCAGTTGGTGGGGGGTTAATCTAAATTCTAACTGTCTTAGAATTGCTGGCAGGTGCTGGAATTAATAAATGTCAATGCGTTTATTGCTGCGTCGAATGACTTATCCCCGGCACGGCTTACTGTTTGTCTGAGCGGGGGAAATGGCAAGCAGCAGCACAAAATAGATTACTACCAATAAGTGTCGACTAAGTGCTGAGAGATTAGTAGCAAATTGCAACAAGCTAAAGCTTCCGTTTAAGGCTGATAAGCTGAACTTTGCTGAAGTCGGAATAAATTGATCGACCGATGGTTGGTGGCAAAACGAAGGGTTAAATATAAACTTCAAAAATAATATATTATACAGAATTAATTTAGCTGCATTTAGGGACTGGATTTTATATGAAATTTTCATGAAATCATTGCTGTTTTACTAAAATTGCAAAATGGGTAGATGCGAAGCATACTTTTGGGCGCGACTTTTTCTAAACAGGTAACCCAACTATGGATCATTGCGTTGCCTACATTTAGGAGTTTTCTTATAATTTAGCAAGGTTTCACACCCAAAACATGAAATATAAAATCAGAGTAGAGACGGATTTAATCCTGTTTTGCTAAGAGGCACTATGCTCAGTAAACCATGTCTCCAAAGCGCTATAATAATAACAGGAAACACGGATTTTATATTCAATATTTCATGTGGAATAAAGAGAATATGACCGAAGTAAGACCTTTATGAAGATAGTACTTATAAAAAGTTATTACGAAAGTCCAATGTGGAGAAGAGGGTGAGGAAGTTCATACTTTATTGAAAAGAAGCTATTGGGAAGCAGTGGATTCTTATACCAAAAGTTGTGCTTCGGCTTTAAGAAACCAAGGTTACGTCAGTAGTCTTATATGTTGTATTTCGCGGAACCTACTCCTAGTATCCGCATATGTGGATGGGACGGAGTGGCTGGAGAAGACACGTAATGAGCTTTTGCACGAATAAATTAAACCTCAAAGGAGGTGGAGTCTGACGCGAGCTCTTAACACGCTTTAGTTTCGGACTGTCGAACCACGGCAGTGTATACATAGGGACAGTGTTCAGGGAGGTATGCATTCACTGCGATAGCAGAGCTGCTAAACACTCCTTGAGTTCGCTAACAGTAATAGCTTGTAAGAAAAGGCACACCAACCAAAATTAGACCACGATGGGAACGAAGGGGGTCCCTAAATTTTCGATCGCTCAGGCGCCCGATCGATGGGTCTCGAGTAAGCTCAGCAGGCGCTGTTAAGCGACCAGATCTTGAGAGGTCGCGAAAATCTTCTGGCTCACAGAGGAACTTAAGAGGTCCATTGAACTTTTAGCTTTTATAAAATTTCACTTGGCCGCAATCAGACATTTCCTAACGGTAAGGCTAAATATTTTGACGGTACGCAACATCTCAAAGTTGGATTGAGGAAGATGTGGTGGAAGCATCTACAGTTATGTGACAATTTGTTTGATCCATGCCTAGATGTTCAAGGTATTACAACAGAGGCGTCTCAAGTGGAAGTATTCGTGGCCACACATAAAATCAGCCTCCATTTTCATTGAAGTACATTAAATAGATTGAAAAAGGATATAATACATATAATCCAGATATATTCCAAAAATGTACTTAGTGGCACTCTTGGTGTGTTCAGATATTTGGACATCTCAAAAGTTTTTTTCTTCATATGCGAGTGTTACGATATTTCAACCATTATGCGGGATACCAATAAAATTTATAAATTTATACATTAATATAGCATATACAACTGTTGACTAACTCCCGTTGTCAACTTAGTGTTTTTACAACAATAAATATATATATAATAGTATATGTAGCTTTGTATGAATGGGAACATATCAGTCTTGTCAGTTACTCTAATTCGCATTCATTTTTAATGCAAAATTTTTTTCTGTCATCTCGACATTTGCATTTCTACTCGCTGTTGGCTGCTTGTTGTTGCTAACTTCAAGGGCACTCTGGAGACACTTTTTGAATGTTTAAAATTTGCAAATATCAACGAAAAGTTACAAACGTACACATGAGGAAAAATACACCAGAAAAACAAATTGAAGACGGTAGGAAATTTCGAAAGCTTAAAGTACAAAACAAAAATAGAACACGACAAGATTTATATATGAACAAGGTGGACTCTATGAAGATTGCCTAAGAACAAGGTGGCTTCCATGAGGAAATGAGGTAAGACAACTCAACGCGTTGATGATACAAATGCCAGTCTTGGAACGAAAGGCTAACCGAGTCAGTAGAGCACCGGAATGCAGAAGAAATTTTATTTTACTTAATTATAAGTCAACATTGGCAACTAACAGTCGTATATAACTTAGGATTAGTTTGAAAAACTGGCAGTCTGGTAACTAACTGGCAGTCTGCTAACTAACTGGTAGTGGTAACTAGTTAGTAGGTAACAGTAGAAGGAGATGTTCTTCGGAAAAGCACTATCAAGCCTGTAAGGGTATTTCGCTAACAAAAGTAACATTTCACTCACTTTTACTAAACACATACTAAAAGGCTGAGGTCAAAAACATTAAATGCATCAAACCTTAAAAAAATGCTCAAAAATTTAGCAATTAATTATATTGTACAAATTCGAACCACAAATCATTCAATAAATTAACAAAAGTGCATAGGAAGCCGCAACAATTTCTCACTGGCCGGCGGTTGAATGGAGTAAATTGTAAAATTCCAAACACTTCATTGTCTAAAAATATATATTTTTTCTACTCAAATACATATATAAAGCTACTAAGCGCACACAAAAACATGCATACACATTTATATAACTACAAAAATATGGCGTATACAGTTGTCAGTATGTATTTAACCGAAATTATTTCTAGTGAAATTTCATTTCATTTTATGGTTTTGCACTTTCGGTTATTTGTACATTTAAATTTTTTATAACTTGTCATTGGGGGGCTTTGCTGTTGTTAAATACACATGTATATATTAGAATGAGTGTATCTGCCACATAACTATGTGGCAACGCTGAGCGCGCGTAAAATTGGTGGCAAGCTAGACCGCAGCAACAACACTTGACAATACGCTTGTGTATTGGAGCTAAATGAACAAGCTGATGTGTTTTTGTATAAATACACACATACTTTTTCATATACATATATATGCATATATGGCAAGGAAAATCGTCAATTTCGGCTACACTGGCGCTATAATACACTTCACAAATAAGCTTTCCATACAAGAACTTAATTTCGATATTTTAGTTTATATGACAGCTATATGCTATAGTGGTCCGATCTGAACAATTTCTTCGCAGATTTCACCGTTGTCTGAAAAAATAATCCGTGCCAAATTTCGTCAAGAAATATCGACAAATAAAAGACCTTTTCATATGAGAGTTAGATATTGTTCGCTCAGTTTGTATGGCAGCTATATGATATAGTAGTCCGATCTGAACAATTTCTTCAGATATTCTATCGCTGCTATAAACAATAATCCGAGCTGAACTTCGTCGACAAAATAAAAAAGCTTTTCCATACAAGAACTAGTATTGGTCGTTCAGTTTGTATGGCAGCTATATGATCTAGTGGTCCGATCTGAATAATTTCTTCAGATATTTTATCGCTGCTATAAGCAATAACCCGGGCTAAATTTCATCAAGATATATCGACAAATAAAAGAGCTTTCCATACAAGAATTAGATATTGGTCGTTCAGTTTGTATGACAGCTATATGCTATAGGGGTCCGATCTGAACAATTTCTCCGCAGGTTGCACCGTTGCCTGAATCAATAATTTATGCTTAATTTCGTCAAGATATCTCGACAAATAAAAAACCTTTCCATACAAGAACTAGATATTGGTCGTTCAGTTTGTATGGCAGCTATATGCTATAGCAGTTCGATTTGAATATTTTCTTCGGAGATTGTACCGTTTTCTGAAACAATAATCCGGGCTAAATTTCGTGAAAATATCTCGACAAATAAAAAAGGTTTCCATACAAGGACATGATTTTGATAGTTCAGTTTGTACGACAGCTATATGGTATAGTAATCCAATACCGCTGGAACCGACAAATGAGCAGCATCTTGGAAAAAGAAGGATGTGTGCAAACTTTCAGATCGATATCTCAAAAACTGAGGGCCTAGTTCGGTATATACTACTCAGCTCGTCACACTGAACGCTTACATATTTATATATTTTATATGGTGGCCGAAGCTGAGTGGTCAATATATGCTATTCAGGGTATAAATATACCTATATATATGTATGTATGTATCAATTTCATATGTATGTATGTTTGTATGAATTTTTCGAGTACATAAATTTTAGTTTATTATTATTATTTGTATTTTGTGTAAGCATTTGAGAATTTATATGAGCATATAATACCAAACACACACACATACACACAAACATATACATATGCACACATTCACATACATATATTTGTGTACTACACAAACTTTTTCACAAAAAAACTACGCCACTAATGGTCCAGCTGATGAAGTTGTCGCACATGTGCAGCATTTATGTATGTAATTGTACAACAACAAGCAAATGAATTTTCCAAAATTCACCACAGTCATGTCACTAGACATATGCAAATAAATTTTTTCCAAGTGCCACATGTGAAATATGCAAATAATTTGTGCCTTCGAATGGAGTTCACATAGTGTGTGGCATGCAACAGCAGTTTTTGGGTCAGCATAAAGTGTTGCAAAGATGCTGGTGAAATGTCTAGGTATGCATATATAAATGTAGCTGGAAGTGGCAGCAAAGTGCATATGAATGCCAACAAGTGTAATTACACATACACAGACACGCACGCAACTATTTGTGGCCGTTAGCGCAGCTAAACCAAACTAAGCACTTCCGCCAAGACAAATACCTAAACATACATATATACAAAAGCAAGAAACACTTAACCGCTTAGCAGGAAAATTTGCAAACAACAAAGCAGCCACATAAGGAGAACAACAAGGAAATAACAACAACAAACAAGTATGTGTGTGTACATAGAAGCGGCAGCAGTCAAGTCGAGTCAAGACAAGAGTTGAGTTCAGTCACATTAAGCCTACGCCGCCGTGGAGAAGACGTGTGAGGAGTCCACATGAGAGTATAAGGCAGTAAAGTCTCATCATTTTGGAGAGTCTGCGTCTCAGAGCGACTAACATATAAACTACACGTAGCTACCTACTTAATGTGTGTACTCCTTAGAAGTGGTAAATTCCTATTTGCCTATATATACAGGCCGTACTCTATGTCTATGTGCTATTGCCGCCCACAAGTGCATCGTTAAGTTCCATCTTTATGACTTTGTCTACATAAAGAGGGGATTCATTTGTCCTAATGTTGCACGCCATTTGAGTGGAGAAAATTGCGCATAAACAACACTACAAACAGACATAAGCAATGTGAGTGGGAATAGAGAGGAAGCTATGAAACGGACATGAGGAAACAATAACAACATATATGAGCACATGATTAGAATTTATTTTTTCCTTACAAGTGACAGACAGTGGGACTTAAGATTGTCAGAGAAAGAGTAAAGCAGATATGAAGAAATAAAAAATAAAAAAGTAAAAACAAAAAAGCTAAGATAAATAGATTTGAAATACTCGTACTAGATTGAAGAAATAATTTTCCTAAAACACTCGCTGTTTTTATTTGCTTTATCTAAGAGATCTCATTTAATGGGTTTTTACAATCTTGAAAGACATATGTATCCAGCAAAATAGGGTATAAAAAACCTCCATCTTGATTTTGATCTGTCACTATGTACTTTAGTGTTCGGATCTGAACAATTTGTTCGAAAGTATATATAGCATTGCCTTAGACAATAATCTATGCAAAATTTCGTAAAGATACTCGTATATTGACAGATAAAAGTGTTTTTCACACAGTACTGGAGTTCGCTCTGTCAGTTTGTTTGGCAGCTGTATGTTGTCCAATACCTGTGATTCCGACAAATGAGCAGCTTGCTGCTGAGAAAAGGATATGTGCAAAATTTTAACTCGATAATTCTAACCCCAAAAAACCAATTCGCTTATACACAAACGGACGACAAGGCTGGATCGGCTCAGTTCGTCACGCTGATCGCTTATACCACATATACACACACCTTTCAAGTATTACAAACGTCGTGATAAACATAATATATATTGTTCAGGGTATAAAAATCAGCTTTGCGTAATCAGCTTCCAAAACTGTAAACGATTTTTCTTCGAACCGTCGAAAGGTTCTCAAAGACGCTGAGGAAAAATTCTCCGAAACGGCTTAACCGATCAACTTGAGATTTTCACATGAACTTCTTAGATGAAGAAATATGATTTTTTAATCAAAATTTTTATATTAAAAACTCTGAAGCGTAAATTTTTTCACAAGAAAATACTTTTTTTTTTGGAAGAGAGATATAATGCTTCCGCAAAAAATATTCACAAAATCAAATTTTTTTTCAGACGCGCAACTGGAAATAACACCCTACAGAAGTTCAGTTCCTGAACTCCCACGAAAGTCTCTGAAAAGTTCAGAGAGTTTACTAACAGTATTCTCTCAGACAGAAGATTAAATAAGTAGTTTCTCTCACTTTGAAATAGCAAGACTTTAACTGAAGTTTTTCCTAAAACCTGTACACACATCTCTGGCAGTTATGTTAACTGCACAAATGAAAGAGAAAACTTCTAAAACTGATTATGATAGAAGTGGAGTTTTATAAGCCGATGGACCAAGATCACTTAGAGAGAGAGAGAGAGTAAAAAGAGTATAGAAACTAAAACTGGTATCAAAATAGTGAAGTTTTCTTCTGAAACCAGTCTTGCAAGGAATCAAAGAATCATACAAGTCCACATTGACTTCCAAATTGTTCTATAGAGATATGCACGACCATCACTCGGCCTCAACGTCCGATAGCGTCACTATCGCAATAGAAGAGAAAGGATATCGAGTAAAACAATTCCCAGTTTTAAAGTGGTCGCATGTTGGTTTTGAGTATCCGCATCCAAATGCTCCGAAAATAGCTAATACGGAGAATAATGTAATAAAAGTCGATCACATATTGAAGGCGTGCGAGTTAGTAATCATCTCAAAAGACAAGGTAAGTCGAATCCTGCATGAAACATTGTGTCAGAGATAGCTGTTCGTACGAGGACTACCAGGTCTACTTCCTGCAGACAACAAGCGAAAACATAAAACACTTCATAGCAGTATTAAGCCTAGGTACACAGTCGACCAAGAAATAGTCGAAACAGTGAACGAACCAACGAATTCGCTTTAAAGACGGCGAAGTGTGAACACCGTTTTCGGGAATTCACAAGGCACAATCGACAACGTCTGCACGTAAATGGACAAAACGGACACAGAGCCCTACTTTGTCGAATTATTAGACCGACTTGAAGCCAAATTGCAAAAAAAAAAAATAAAAAATAAAAAAAAAATTAAAAATAAAAAAAATAAAAATAAAAAAAATAAAAATAAAAAAAATAAAAATAAAAAATATCAAAAATAATAAGGCTAGGAGGTTAGGAAATTGTATTGTAACCTTTTTAAGATATCTCTTAAAATTTCCCTATTAGAAATATTCGCTTTTATAAAATATGGACATTTTCTAATGACTTTTTTTACTCCGCGATGAGCACTTTTCAAACACACTGTACCTGCATGGCAATAAATATTTAAAACCCTGCAATTGGATTGCTTAGTTGAGGCAGGATGGCGGGGGTTCTGCTATGTCGAAAACGACTTCTTTTCATTTGGCACGCTGCCAAAAACCACGAAACAAATGAACCGGAACGTATCGAAGAACAGGCGCACAGCAGCGACAACAAGGCAACGTCAGCAGGGCAAGCTATTTTTTTCGATGAGGTGGAAAAGCGTATAGCGGCAGAAACAACAAAGCAAATTAAAGCTTTGCGTGACAAATGGAAAAACAACAAGAGAGCAAACAGCGAAAGCAAGCGAAACTGGAGTAGTGGCAACGGGCGCTCCGAATTCGGGTGAGAACTAACAGAAGTGCGCTGGCCCGTTTATAGCTATACAATAAACTAGGGACACTCGAGGGCTTCCGAAACATACAAGTTTAGCAGGAGGAGGCCAGCGGCATAGTACATATGGACATAAGCATAGTGCGTTAACGGTTGATTGTAATTGTTGTTGTAACGCACTACGCATGCATTAGCACAATAAGCACGCTCTTCCGCTAAGAAATACATACTATACGAGTATATCTACATACATTCTGAGATATATGTATGCTTGATAGTAGCAATGTTATACCCAATAAAGAATTTGTTTCCATTTGACTTAAAGAGCGTATATTTTATGAAATTTCTTCGCAAAAGATGTAATTGCAGGAAAATCAATCATAAAGAATTTGGTAAGTATAGACGTGTGAAATGAGCACTGAATATGGTGAACACAGTGGACGCCCAACAGAGGTTGTTACCGACGGAAACATCAACCAAATAATTTTGGATGACCTTGAAGCGGATTTGTTCGAAATACCAGGCACTCCGAAGATATCGACTATTTGGGTATGCGAAAGCTCTGTACAAGGTCGGTGCCGCGCGGGCTTACTTTTAACCAAAAACGAAGACGAGTTGATGATTCGGAAAAGTGTTTTGAGATACTCAAACTTAATAACCCGAGGTTTTTTCGTCGATTTGTGACATTGGAACGAAGCATGGCTCAGTTATTTCACTGCCAAGTGCAATCGGCAGTCATCAGATGATGAGAGAGATGCGCATGGAATAATTTTTATTGACCACTTTGAAAAAGAAAGGGACAACAACAGCGACTAACACTTTCCAATCCTAAGCAGGTTAGATCTCCGAAAAGACAACCCGGATAAAATCCGGTAAGGTAGAACCGGCTACCGTGGGAATTGTTTCATCGTTCTGGATACTGTAGCAGGTTAAACTTCTACGTATACAAAATTGACCCCGTCATAACAAATATAATACATTTCCAGCATGCAACGAGTCCCCACATAATTCTAACTACCTTTTTGCATTCCCAACCAACCTTACACATCTGACACCCCTCTCCATACGGTTCGACCTAGTCGAAACCGCACATTTTCTAGCTCTATCGCTGGAAGACCATCAAGGTCAATTTATCTCAACCACCACTACTGAGACCAGATAACCGTTACAACGACGACACCATCAACAGCGACTATTACATAGCGTTACTGGACCGTTAGAAGGACGAAATCGCCGAAAAACAGCCGCATTTGCAGAAAAAGAAAGTGCCGAGACAATGCACAGTTTCACAAGTCGATGGGAACTATGGCAAAAATCCATGAATTGGTTTTCGAATTCCTACCGCCTCCACCGTATTCTCCAGATCTGGCCACCAGCGACTAAGTATTTTCTGTTCTAAAATCTCTAAGTAATGCCTGCTGGGAAGTAGCAAACGTTCGGATTTGTGGGCAGAAAATTCATGAACATTTCAGAAGGTTAATACGCTTTTGTAATCCGGCCTGACTGGGACTGATTCTTTGGTCAAATAAGAAAAGTGAATCATCGCTAACTTATTCGCCATTTCTGGCGCGTCCTGTCTTCGAAACTAAAAATGCGCTTCGGGAAACGCGCCATGAAACCATCAAAAGACATTCGCTGAAGGCCTTGAAGCCCATCCCAGCCGGAAATTATATCGAGTATATAGAAAATCGGATTAAACTTTGGCATGACGGGAGTCATGTGTACGAGTTGAAGGAAGTGAGGAAAGTTCTCTGATCGCCATTCACTTGGGAGTGGCCAGAAACGATTATTTTACATATTTCTCAAGCAGCTCAAAACTTCCGGCCTTCTACCAAGTATCTTCTGGTTAGCCAAAAAACATCCGTTTGAAAGCGAGCTAAAGTGAGAAGACGAACCATCGCTCCCCAGGGTTGTGCGCTGGGTTTGCGACCGGGACGTAAAAATGCACCCAAAATGATGAGAAGAAAACAGAGTCTCTCATCCGAGGCTGCTGTGTTCTTTATTCGACTATTACCGACTTTGATAGTCTGAATAAAATGGTAAACATTTTTCGACATCTTCTCAAAACAAAGAATTTAACAGAGTTTAAGCGGTGACGTGAATGTTCTTAGTGAAGGAAAATTACTTTTTTTTGCTCATTGGGTTTGAGCCACCACAAACTTGTACGTACACATAATTGTCCTACTGTTTGAGTTTTACTTGACCCATTTAAAGACGATGCCAGCAAAAGCGAGTAATTCATGCAACACCCACACTGCCGCCGCTGCGGCCACTACTCACAGTATTGTCGAAATAGTTTGCGACCGCCAGAGTGCAACTGCTGCAACTTGTGCCCCAGTAAGCAGCATCGGCATCGGCAGGGAGCTCTAAAGAATTTTATGACCATTGAGGCTAAACTTTGACGTTTCTTTCTTTATGCATAAGTTTTGACTTTTATGTTTATCTTCTGTTGTTGTTTGTTGTACTTGCTGTTGTTCTTTGCATTCTTCAGCTGTGATACGCTCTTGTTGTGCGTACTGTTTGTAGCTCAACTTTGCTGCAAATAAAGTTGCCACAAACGTTTACTTAACGCCAAAAGGCACAATGCATATCCCTGTCACTTATGAACGTACATACATACATATATGTATGTGTGTGTGTTTTGTTTTTACTATTTTTATTTTCATTTTCATTTTTATGACTTCGGTTGCCCCACAAATGCACTAAGAACAACTTATTTTTGGACTTTGTTTTTGGTTTTGTTTTTTTTCTTTGTACTCAGCTTTTGTTTTGAAGCCACATTGGTCGCCTTACCCATGCTCGTTGTTATTTTCATTATCCTTTTGGTTGTTATACTCGACTGTTCTTTTCTTGCTTCGTTCCGCTCGTTGCTTAGACACTTTATTTGTAGCGCACGTCCCCGAAGTCGCGTGAATACAAATTCATTTACATGACAAATGCAATATTTGACTTCGGAGACTTCGCCTCTAACGTTGAATGTGTGCATATGGGTGTGCTTGTGTGGTGGTATGTATGCGGGGTTATGCAAATAGCTGGTTATCCAGGTCAACATGTCAGTTGCAATTTGCCAGCACAACGGTTGTCATTCGTGCAGCGGTGCAATAAACAGCGCTTTGTTACTGTTACTTCTTCACGCATAACAAATGACCGCTGTTGCATGTAGCAAGCTAGCTTCAATCCGGAGGGTACGTTAGCGTTAGCACGGGTTTACTAGCCGCTGTGATAACTAGCTGTACAAGGGTATCGCCGTTTTGCAGATAAAATGAAAAATTACTATGGACTGTCGAACAATTTGGGGTGAAATCGTTATCACTAGTGGCCAACGAAGTTCACGAAGCTCATAACAACTAACGATGGGTAAGAACCTGGGGGTTCACTGTCATTTCATGGCAGCATAGCGCATAAATTGATGTAGATTTTCGATGTCACAAATGGAATAGTTATAATTTAAGGCACAATTATGCAAATCCAAGGTTTCTTTCCAATGCAGAATCGTTTCTGCCAACAGGTGCTACTTTGGACCGAGTAGGCAACTGAGAAGTAAAGACCACTTTCGACGCCAAAGACCAAACTCTGCAAGTTCGCTCAATATTCCCGTCGTGTTATATGGTGAGAAGGTATGGACAGTGACATTAACTGATGAAACGGACTTAGGAGGGTTTGAGGGAAAGGTTTTGCGGAGGATTTGAGGTCCTTTGCGCATTGACAACGGCCAATACCGCAGTTGAAGGAATGATGAGCTGTACTAGACACCCGACAACATTGACATAGTTTAGCGAATTAAGAGACAATGGCTACGCTGGCTAGGCTGTCGTCCGAATGGATGAAAATACTTCAGCTCTGAGAGTATTCGCAGTACCCGCCGGGGAAGGCAGAGGTAGATGATGGCTTCCACTCCGTTCGAAACACCAAGTGAAGAAGGACCGTATTACACTTGGAATCTCGCATAGGCGCCAAAAGTGAAAAGGAAGGATGACTAATGCGCTGTTGTAAACTCGGCTAATGATATCCATATCATCGGCGTACTTAAACAGCTGTACACTCTTGTAGAAGATTGAACCTTCACTTTTTAGCTCTGCAACCGGATTTTTCCAGAAAGAGAAACACTTGTTTAACCACAAATACAAAGCTTTAAATTCGATTTTATACTATTGCTTTGGTAGGACACGTCTGAAGCTTACTAAGTCATTCGTTCGAACCGGGGCAGGCTAGCAATTTAGATTAAAGAAACTGTTTTTAAGCAGAAACACACAGGAAAGATGAAAGAAGTTTAAAAAAAGAAAAAAAATAACAAAAAAAATCTTAAACTGGTTAACTCCCACTGCAGCGGCGAATGAGCATACTCTCGAGGCCATGAACCATCTCATTAATGAGTTTTGCAAAAAGTTTTCTCTCAGCCTACTTGACCACCTGTTCGCAAGTTTCAGGTTGACCGCATCTTCTTTGATCAATGCAGTTGCGGCATATTCATTACAAATCTGAGAAGGATAAAAAGAGTGCGACCGCCTTTCATGCAAACTCCAATAAGCTGGCAACACCGGCCGCTTTTACGCAAATAAAATTCAATATTTTACTGCTTTTCCCACAACAGCGGACACACAGTGTGTCTCAATGGCACTTTTTCATGCTTGAAGCGGCCGCTTGCAACACCGGCAGCAATAGTGGCAGCAACAGTAGCAATAGCAACAACAACATTCAACAGAAGCGCAGACAGCGTGCAGCAACCAAGTGACCGAGTGGGCGGAAACGCTTTCAATTATGCGAACATTTGCACCCATTGCACTCAGAGTTTGTGAACGCGACCGTAATTTAATTTGTTCGTAAGCGAGTTGAAAAAATTTTCGCAACAACAACTGCAACAGCGTCGGCAAACAAAGAACAACCGCAAAACCGCACAGCAGCAAGCAACAACAATAAGAAAAAAGCAGTGACCACTGCACTTATTTTATTTGCGTTTTTTGCTTAATTTCGCTCGTAAAAATGTGCAACACTTACTTGACACACACAGCTATGTATGTATGCAGGCTTTCGGTCGGTCAACCGGCGGGGTGATGGATCGATGGCACCGCAAATGAAAATGAATTAATCCGCAACATAGACATTTAATTACAGACTGCACATACAAAGGAGATATGCTTGCAACAATAACAGCAACAAGAAATACAAAAATGGCAACCACAAACATGCATGTTGCACATAGCAGGCCAGTATGTACACACACGCGTGTGTGTAGGTATGTTTTGGGAAGTGCAACACAAAGTGCTCAAAAAGAGCGTCCACCTCCTGAGCGCGACTGGGTGAAAAAATATTGAATTAACGGTACAAAAAATATACAAAAAATATACAAAAAATCGATTGCGACGCATGGGAAACACGAGCAGCTGTTTTAAGCCGCGACTAAAGCAAAATCGGCGCAGACAAACGCACTTCAGACACACAGAAAAAACTGGGAATAATCGAGCTTATCGCATGCATTTGGGACAAGGCATACTAATATAAGCAAAATATATTAAAATTTTTTTGATAATTTAAAAATTCTTAATTTATTCTGTAAAATCTATGTTGACGCGCCTTGGACGCAATACACTTGTGCCAACGTTTTTTTACAAGCCTCGAAAGAGTTGTTGCAGTCAATTTCTGGTATAGCCTACGCGATTTACGTTCAATGTCTTCAATTGCTCAAAACGATTTCCTTGGAGCACTCGTTTGAATTTGTTGAATAGCCAGAAGTCACACGGAGCTAACTCGGGCGATTATGATACATATTCGTTGAAAATTTGGCGAAAAACGCTCGAAGAATCAGCGCAATATGCGACGATGCATTATCGTGGAGCAAAAACCAAAGTTGTCGTCCCATAATGCCGAACTTTTTTTTACGAATAGCTTCGCGCAAATGACGCGTAACACTCAAATAGCATTTCTTATTGACAGTTTGGTCCGTCGGAAGGAATTCAGAGTGCACCACAGCTCGAGAATCGAAGAAAACTGTCAACATAACCTTGATTTTTCACCCGCCTTGACGTGGTTTTTTCGGTTTCCGCACACGTTTAACATGATATTCGGCCGATTGATCGTGTTTCCGGGTTGTAAGCATAGATTCACGACTCATCGCCAGTAATAATACGTTTGATGACATTCTGGTAGTCGTAGAGCATTGTTTCATAGACCTTAACGAGACATTGTATTTCGAAAAAGTTGAATGATTCCGGAACCAAGCGTGATTTCACATTTCTTAGGCCCAAATGATCTTTCAAAATTGATTTCACTGATCGTTCCGATATTCCAACGATGCCAATAAGATCTCGAGCACCAATTCCTTTACTTTATTGACGTGTAGATCATCAGTTTATGTTAGTGGCCGTCCTGGACGTAATTCGTTGTCAAAGCGTTTTCAACCCTCTTCGGATATTTTAACACTTTATCCCAAGTTTTTTTTTTTCAAAAAATGTGTAGAATTTTGACATATAACAATAAATAACTTTGATTTTTTTAAGGCCGACATATGAATAACTCCTACGCCTTAAAGAGTTGGGCAGGCTAGAGCACTCATCAAAGACCTACCATTGACAATATATTCTCGGTGCAAAGAAAACGAATAGGAATTACTCTCTGAGGCTTTAATAAATATCAAATTCGGGTTAGAATTATTATTGTCATTTTGATACCAAATGGCGGCTAATGGGCCAATCTACGAGTTCAACTAGCCTAAGAAGGCCTGTATAGGCTAGTGTGATTTTAGGAACTCCTGCGCAACGAATAAAGCTCGGGTGTTTAATATCATAAAACCGGCTAGGCAAGAATGTACATATGTATAATATTAATAAATATTTATAAAAACGACAAAGCGAAATGAAATTGTAAATAGCGCAAAATGCGCGGCTTGCTGCATACTTCACTGAGATTACTCATACGCCATGGTGCACAAATGTAACTCGTTTTACCGTGACACAGTTGAGTTGTGAAAGTAAAAACGTAATACCAACTCGCTTACTTTCATTTCATATTTGCGCGTAATTAAAACTGTTTACTGCTGGCTTCACTTTCGCGAAGCTCAACATTTCGCAGGAATTTTGCACTACAGCAACAAGTACCACACACAGTGACTTCTAGAACACGCACATCGCGAAACGTGTGACTAAAAGTTTGAAAAACTATTAAAAAAAAAAAGGAGTCAAATCTTCTAATGAATAGTGCGAACAGAGGCAGGCCGGCAAGTGAATTGAAAAGGCCATATCTGCGCCAAAGGAGATTTGAGCAAAAAACTTAGCAAACACTCAAAGAGTTCACTGCCGTCAAAGGCTTTGATATGTTTGGTTTTTATTGAAGGAAAAACTCGATTGTTTGCAAAGCGCGGGCATAAAGGTCGCTTTCTAACGGCTGTGTGTGTGTTTACGCTGCCCTTCCCTTGTCAACATCAACAAAGCAGTGCTGGCGATTCTATATTTGTCCCGTTGCATGCGCACAGGAGCTACACCTACGGAGCTATAAAAGACCTTTCTGGTCTCACTTTTCATGTGAGACACTTGCTTAAAATAAAATTTTGCTGTTTTCATCAACTGTATTTCGAGCGGCAGGTGCGCAAATTTTATGTGAGAAAATTATAATGAAACTGAAAATTTTCCCAAAATAGGTTAAAAATATGAAATCACCTAATAATAAATTTATAAAGCGCATTTTAGTCAATTTTAGCCACAAACTTAAATTTATAATGCTTATTTTTGGCATCTCTCAAAACAGCATCCTTTGAGTGTTAGCTAAAAATTATGCGCTTCTCTTCTCATATGAATAAGCGCTAAATCACAACCACTCATGCATAATCACATGGCAGATTTGTATATAAATACTCATAGCTACGTCGAGGGCACACGGTGGCATTCATAAGTTTGCAGATGATCCGCTATGCGAAGCAGCTGTAAGACTTCCGTTATTCGCCTACATTTTATGCGTGAACAGTTGGAAGATATGTGCACGCACATAAACATTTATACACGGACAAATGAACATGACATGTTAGCGCAGGGCAGCTACTGAGCTGAGGCAAGATGGAACCCAGTAGAAAAATTAAAAAAAAACTGAAGACTTGCTTTTTGAGGGACTAAATTTCGATGAAAAAAAAAACATTTTTTACTCTGCCATTGATCAATACGAGTGTAAATTCGAAAATATTCATATTATGTATAGGAGGAGTAAGGGAAGTATAGATTCGATATTACTTATATTCGGTACAAGAACATGCTCTCAATTTCAATACTAGACTTCACAGATTCACCAATATAATCAGTAAAAAATCAGCCACATTTACTAGAGTCCACATATTTGGTGTCTGGGTCCACGGATTGATATTTGATTTGTATACTGGAAAGCGAAGAATGAATTTAATTTCAATTTCCTACAGTGCACTTATACACAAACACAGCTCACACGCATATTCATTCACAGTTTTCACGAGTCTTTTCGGCAAATTGTCGCCCATTGAAAACACGAAGGACTTTGCACAAAGTTGCACGCACAAAAGCCTTTTGAAAACGCGCATAAAAGTGAAAAGTTTGCAGAAATTTAAACTTCCTAGGCTTAATTCGGTATATAACGGCTTTGCCTACGCATATGTGCAGCCTTGAAGCAGGAAAGTTTCGCGTGTGTTGCGGAATTGATTTATATTTTTGCACTATTTTTCATGAGCTACAAGATAGTTTTCAAGGCTTTTTTCAGAGGACATAATTCTATTATCTGCCGTGTGTAAAAAATTTAGTTTTCAAAGATTTGAGGTTATAAAAGTTTGAAAGAAGTGGCGAAGAATTATAATTTCATATAAGGAAGCAAGTGAGCTGGAATGTAATGTATAAGAGAGAAGGGGAGCATAGTCACAGGTTTCATTGGTTAAATTTTCATTGTAATTACTTGTTTTTGTAAAAATACCATTTTTATTTTATGTAACTGATTTACAAGAATTTAAGAATAACATACTACAAATACATCCAATAAGTCGCAAAGTGAAGTCAATTTCAATGGCTGTTTTGATTTATTTGCATACAAGTTCTTTATAAGTATTCAGAAAGCCGCTTAAGTGAATACTATTTATAACACAGGCACATTAGTACGTGTTGCCAATTTATGCTCCTACCCAAATCTTAAGTCAGCCACTGCCGAAACAAAAGCATAACAAACACACAAGATATGCTCAACAAGGAAAAACACTTACCAAAACAAAATTAGCACAAATTGCAGGAAGAAAGAGAAGAAGACGTTAAAATGTTTTAGACACCACACACCATATGTAATTCTTCATTTGGATATCATGGTCGTAGGGGATTTTGCACAGAAGTACTTAAGACTAATAATAGCAAACTTTAAATTCAAGTACTAGCACGAAACAGGGTTGATTTTTTAATTACTTTTAATATATATTTTTGATAATATTAGTTTGTTCCTTCCGCCTTTTTTGCTTTTTATTCAATGCTTTATAAAAAGTGTTACGGTGATCGGATTTAGTTCAAATATGCACCGTTTCGTTCGTTTATCTGTTTCGATATAGACGGCAACTTCAGAATACCCCCCTCGTAGAAGCCCCCCTTCTTATTTGCGAAAAACTGGGACAGCCACTTTTCACAATCCTTTTTTGAGTTCAACTTTACGCCAACAAGGGCGTTCGCCATGGACAGGAACAGGTGGTAATCACTTGGCGCTATGTCCGGGCTATATGTTGGATGCGATAAAACCTCCCATCCGAGCTCCCGTAGCTTCCGACGAGTCATCAACGAAGTGTGTGACCTGGCGTTGTCCTGGTGGAACACTACACCCTTCCTGTTTGTCAATTCTGGACGCTTCTGGTCAATCGCCTGCTTCAAGCGGTCCAGTTGTTCGCAGTAGATGGTAGAATTTAGCGTCTGGCCATATGGGAGCAACTCATAGTGGATAATTCCTTTCCGATTCTACCAAGCAAAACCTTCCTGGCGGTCAATGATGGCTTGTTCACTGTTTAAGAGAATTCAGAATCCAGAAGTTATCCTGCGAGGCTAACAATAAGGTATTGGATAAGATATTTGGGAGTAATTTTGAACATGGAAACCAAACTTGGACGCTATATTAAAGATACCAGCTAAAGCACTTTTCACCTGTAAACGTATGATGACGCCAAAATGGAGATAAACGACTGGGACAACTCATTGGCTCTACACAGCAGTTGTAAGGCCGATTATGGCATAAGGCATATTGCCAGGGTAGAGAATAATGTAGTTTTTCTGTAAGCAGCTGGCAGCGTAGTCACATCTTAGACTGAGGGAATTCTCATTATTAGTCGCATATAGTGAGGGGCATTCTAAAATAGTTAAATAGTTTCCTTTCCTACAACAAACCATTGCAGTGTCTTCAAAGTGAAACTGCAATTAAAGAAAGCCTCTGGATAATCGACGATTTTTAATCAACAAGCATGTTATAAATATAAATGAACTTGTTCAACAAAGAGACAAACCTGACACGATTGGAGTATGCGCGGCACGTATTGATTATTAAAATTAAAAAGGTAGGTTACGGGGACTGTATTAGGAATGCTAATAGGGCATTGCCTGATTGGCAGATATGCCAGCAGACTAGGTATACGATACAAGAATCATTGTAGAAGCTGCCAGGACATAAAACAGTAAAACAGCTTCCATGCGCAAGCAGGGTTTGGTACAGACAACGATTCGCAACTAGCGGTCGAGGGTTTCTGGATGACGTATCATAGGTTGCATATATAAAACTACATATACTGATGAATTTCATCACAAGCACTAGATAGTTCAGGGAGGAAACAATAGAGTGAGAGGATTTTAGTCCCGGTTATTTCACAATGGGCCTCCTAAAGGCCTATGTGCGTCGTCGGACATCCACTCCATCCACCAACCTACTTACTTAGCTAAGCACGTCCAACTGTGTTTTGGAGTATTTAATATTATTTGAAGAAGAATTTTTGCAGATGGTGAACTAAAAGCATTAGTCAATGAAGATTGTTGTCAAGAACAAAGGAAACCCATAAAATCTATGTGAGCTATGCAACCATTTCAAAAGGTTTCACACCTCTTGATCTAGCAGCTCTCTAAGACTTTAATGAGCATTTTCTTCTTTAATAGGTATTCATTTTTGAAAAAAATAATTTAAAATAAAATTAAATAGTTCATTGCATTAAACAAACTTAACTAAAAATGGAAATAACTTTAAAGAATTATATTCACACCCGAAAGTACTTTACATGTAAGTATGTATGTAAATGTAAGTATTTGTGTAGATTTCCACAGGAAGAAGCAGCCAAAAATCTGAAAAATGAAGACACTAAAGTTCTGAGACTGCAAGAAGAGCGCAACAACAACAACAAATGGCAGATGGTAGCACAGGAGATATGCTATCACCGCTGGCGCACTGACAGCGCCGCGCCGAAAATGACAACAAAATTAAAAAGTCATGTTTCAGTCGACGATAGAGCAGCATTTACGAACATTCAAACACATAATGTGCATATACAAATATATATATGTAGATATATAAATATATATATGTAGATATATAAATATATATATATATGTATATGTGTGTATGTGTGTTTTATTATTTTTGTGACTGCGTGTGTGGTTTGTGCTGAGTAGAGCGCTAAACTACGGCGGCTGTAGGTGCTATGCGTTGCCTACCTCAAGGCGCTGGCATACAGCCTCTGCTCAGCGGCAAGCAGTTAGCTTTTATCATGCTGCTGCCATCATTGCATAACACACGTCTTCTATACATACACAACTGAGGCTGCTCACCTGCAGCGTGTACTTGCCACAACTACTTAGCTACAAGTACCTGTGTATGTATGTGTGGGTGTGTGTGTTCGCGGAAACTTTTATCTTAACAACATTGTTGTAACACAGTTTTTTTCTGGTTGCACTTCACTTTTTGTCATTTGTTATTATTATTCTTTTTCGTGCTCTCTTTCCAGCGCTCTTTCTCCGCTGTGTTTGCATATGCATCTCTAATGCGAAATGAATTTATTTGTGGCGCGCAAACACGTACATAAACACACACACAGACGGTGGGAGCAGGTGTAAATGTGCATAAACGCGCAGCGGCGCAACGAAACGCCAGTTGGCGATAAGAAGACGTGCGGCGCCGCTGTAATGTATTGCTTAATATCACTGCTTTGAATGTGTGTGTGTTTATGGATTGGTGTGTTTGTGTGTGTTTCGCTTGCAGACAGCTATCGATTTCTTTTCAAATTCGCTTTTTTTCTCATATTTATTATTATATACCTGCGTGTTGTTGTTGTTGTTGCACTCAATACAAATTTCGCTGTGATTTTTGGCATTTGAGGGCGTTGGCAGCCAGCAGCAGACAAAGTAAGCAAATAAAAAATGAGAAAATAAAATCTTTGTACATTTGCAAATCAGCTCAATATGTTCAAACGTCTATTAGCGAGTTTTAAATTGCAGCAAAAAATATGCCAGTCTATTTACGCCCAAGCATTCTATTGGCATCAGCTAAATACGCGCCCATAGTGTCGTTGCGCGCCATTAAATTTGCAAATCACCGCCGTGAAATATAAATGAATAGCGCCATTTCAAATAGAATTGCGATAATTTGCTTTTACAGCCTTGCCTGCCTTGGGGCTCCCGAATTGTAATCAAAGCGAAAGACATATAAGCAGACAAACTCACAAAATTTTATGCGAATTCATGGATTTTCAAGGCTGTTTTATGTTCTATTCTATTGTGTATGTGTTGGTAGTCTTTTGTATGTGTTTTGATTAATAAAGTGGAGATTAATCGAGTTCACAGCCTTCAGGCAGAATTTAACGGCATAAATGCTTTGGTGGACAGCATTAAAAGTACAACAAAAAAATTTATAGAAAATAGATGTCTTTCGCATAAAGGTCTGACCGTCCTCTGGGCCTGACCAAGTGATAAAAGTTGCATTTTTCGATATTGAATTAGGAAAATCCCTTACAAAAATATGGTTTTTTAATATTTTTTCAGTCAGTTGGAGACTTAAATGACTATTTTATTGTAGCGAGCATACGTCAAACGCTTAGAAACAGCATAGATTAAATTAGATAAATAAATGAAGATTGCACGCGACTTAAGGTCTATTGTGCCCTTTTCTAAGTCACAACGTCTTACTTATTCCCAGCATATTGATAAGTTCCTTCGAGAATACCCCTTTCTGCCTAAATCGCAGAGCAGCTTCTTTATGGTATAGAAACCAACTGCAATGAAAGGTTTGTGTCTTACCATATTTATGGATACTGCGGAGCGGGCGAGCTCATCAACTAGTTCATTCCCCGGCTATAAAATTAATAAAAATCATTCCTGCTGAACGTAGTACGAGGTTTGACAATTAAGTTATGAGACTGATTTTATTGCCGCGCTTGTGGTAAACCTGTGAGCTTGAAAATCCCTTTCTCTTTTTCCGGCATCCCTGCCCTCTCCATTGCCATATGTACCATCGCTCTAGCTTGTTTAGTTCGCCTGCTGCGTCATCTTGTGTAGACGTGTGTTGTAGTGCTATCACGTCGCGATAAAATTTTGCGCCAGATTGCGCGAAACAGCTTCGGAAACGTACGCTAAAATTGTAAGAGTGTATGGTGATAGTGCTCAATGGTTGTCTCCGTGCGCCCCCCGCCCGAAAAAAGCTCGCATGAGCAAGTCGAAGGTGAAAACGATGATTATTGCCTTTTTTGATAGCCGTGGAATCGTCCACAAAGAATTCGTTCCACCGGTGAAAACTGTGAATCAAGTCTACTATTGCCAAGTACTCGAAAGAATGCGAAACCGAGTCAACAGGGTGCGCACAGACATCGCTCGTAACCGGATCCTGCAGCGCCTCAGCGTGTCCCAGTATTTGGCCTCTAAAGGGATCGCCGTGTAGCAACAGCCGCCTTATTCGCCTGACATGTCACCCTTTGACTTTTTTTTGTTTCCTAAAACAAAATCGGTGGTCAAGGGAACCCATTTTGAGTCGATTACGAACATCTAGGCGGCCGTGACGAGTGTACTCGCGGACATCCCAGTCGAAGCGTTCCAGAAATGTTACCATACTGCTTTAAAGGTGATGGCAGAGTTGTAGAATAATTTTCAAATATACGGTTTTTATGGAATCAATCTCATTACTTAATTGTCATACCACGTATGCTCATTTTGCTTTCATAGCTAATTTTATAACTTCTTACAATAATTACCAAGCCAACTTGAGGGGCCCTTAAAAAAGGTGATTTTGGGAAATTAAAAAACATTTCAATGGCACACTGATAAATATTTTTAAAAGCACAGTAAAATGTGAACAAAAAATAAATTATCTTCCGAGTAACACGGTCTTTACGACGCACAGTGGGGTCGAAAGGGCTCGTCACACGGATTAATTGGGGTGCGGAAGAATTAAACATCTATTATGTGATGAAATCGTGAATAAATTAAAATCAAATTTCTCATAAAGTGACCAGGAACTTATATTAGCTATACGGGGGCTCAGGGAAGTATTGTCCCGATTCAGCACATTTTTAATACACAGAGTTACAGGAGAGAATTCTCTCTGAACTTCAATTGTACGAGTACATATAGATACAGGGGATATTCGGTACCTAAGGACTTGAACAGTTTGGCAAAGGTATTGGGATTAAAATTTTGAAGGGAGGTGGATGGCGTTTATGAAATAAAATTCTTTAAATATCTCAAAAATTAAAACTCCACTCATAATGACTATTTGAACGTTGCAAGGAAAAAAACACGATCTAATTTGAAGATGAAGAAGAAAATTCTCAGATCTCAATGAAATGGGCGTAAGAAATCACCGAAACTGAGGCAGATTTTGAAATAAAGCAAAGGTTGCGGTGCTTTGCTGAACAAATTTTCCGAATAATTTTAAGTATCAAAAGCACAACAAACCAAATTTGTCTTAGAGTTAACTAAAATCATCTCAGGATGAAATACGGCGCTGCTCTCCGAACTGATTCAATAATTGTGATTTTACGATGATTAGGGATATAGTGTACTTGAATCAAGTCAAAAATTCATAGAATACTTTTGCTTGGATTTTATATTCTGTCGTGAGTTAGGCATAAGACGGACGAATAAATTGCACGCTGAGGTCTTTGCTATTGCGAAAGCCGCGGAGATGGCTTTTAATGCACAAAAAATCACATATTTCTTGGGCACTATCACAATCTGTTTTTTCATTCATTATTACTAACCTTAGAGTGAACAAAAACAATATCAACAATAAAAACAAGAATAAAAATGATTAAACAAAATAAGTCAAGTAAAGAGCGTTAACCGAGTTGTCACAAATGAGACATAAAAGCCAAGCGCTGCCAAGCTCTGCGTATCCACAGCCTCTAGACCCTCTCAGCTTTAGTTAGGCGCTTTACTTCCATTGCCGCCGCTTGCAGTTCTAGACTATATATTGCGCTAACCTGCTTTGCATAGCAAATTACAGCTACAGCGCGCCGACTAAGTGCCAGTGATTTCATTCCCTTCTTCATACTAACTTCATAGAAAATTACGGCATTTTTCTATTAAACCCACAGACACACACACATACACATGCAAAGGCAGCACTTCCTTTACGCCCACAATGATTTCCAGCTGTAATTTCGCTATTTGAACTTTTCTAGAGCCAACGAGAGAGAATGGAAATTATTTGCTGGCACTACTTTGCTTTGTTCGTCTTTTATTAAGCTACGCTTTGTTTCAACTGTTTGCTCTGCTTTCATTTCGTTTCGTTTAATTTTAATGAACCGAAACAATTTGTTTGAGATAATTTGTTGCTTTCATTCCACTAACTGGCACATTAAAAAATGCAGCATGCAACGCAGAGTGACAAAGAATATACCGTTATATGCTGGCATACATCTGTATGTCTGTGTTAGTTCAGAACTGCAGCGTAAGAGAATGACAAAAAAAAAGATAATTGTTTGAAATGCGCGCGCTGGCAACAGTTTGCAGGCTATTCACCTTGGCATAGCGCCTTGGCGTATGCAACATTCGCTGACTGAATGACACGGAAGGAAATAAAGGAGAATAAAATAATTTAGTGCCTTGCAGCACGCAGCTTTACGGTTGCTCGTATACAAAAAATATGATGACGAAGGTTTTAAAGCAGTAAGGTGTGGCTGACTTCGGGCGGATTTTACAGCTTTATGGCAAGACACGTTTCGTTTACAATTTTTTAGTGGAAAATATGAGTTTTAGTTATTAAATTAGGAATTTCGAAGATTCTGAGAAAATTATTACGTGGTGGGTGGGCGTGGTTGTTATATATGCGTGGGCGTGGCCCGTATATATGCACATATGTATATAGTCGTATTAGCTAAAAACGTGTGGATTACATAAATGTTGTACTTTGAGCGTTTCGAAAAATACCGTTAGCGTTGTCTCTGGTCTAGGTAAGGACAGACAGACAGGTCGAAATAAGATATTTTAATTTTAATTATATTTTTTAATTTCTAGAAAGCATATAAACTATTTTTGAGTATATTACAAGCTTAGTGACTATAGTTACTTAGATATAACGGTCTCTCAAAAGCACCGTTATACATATTTCAAAAAGTTGAACTGATGAATAAGTTCCAACTCTTAGCTACTCTTCTCACTATTAGAAAATTTTTAGTGTGTTAAAATCGATTTTTGTATAACTTGGGGTTGCCACACCGACTAACAATTCAATAAAATTTCCGCAAAATTATTTTCTGTTAACTTAAATTCATAAATGTATCTTTATTTTGCCTATTTTTTAAAAAATAGAAGGTCTAGTGACTTCGTTACTTAAATATAACGGTCTTTCAAGAGTACTGTTATACTTCAAAAAGTTTAACGGAAGTATAAATAACAACTATTAAAAATTCTACTCATTATTGGAAAGTTTTGTGCGTTAATTTACCCAAATTCAATTTTTTTTTACTTTAGAGTTGCCACACCGACTCACAATTCAAAAAAATTTCACGCAAATTTATTTTCTGTTAACTTAAATTCAAAAATTTATCTTTGTTTCGCCTATTTTTAAGAAGATAGGAAACCTGGTGACTTAGTTACTTAAATATGACGGTTTTCAAATGTACCGTTATATTTAAAAAATTTCAACTGATGTAATAATTTCAACCATTAAGCATTTTTCTCATTATTAGAAACCGTTTAGCGAGTTAATTTAGCCAAATTCAAATTTTTTCTACTTTAGAGTTGCCACACCGACTGAAAATTCAAAAAAAAATTTCCGCAAAATTCTGTACTGCTGACTTCATTTCATAAGTTTACGCTTGTTTCGCCAATCAACATAGATTTTACAAACCCTCTTTGACTTAACAAAACTAAGTTGCTTTCAACGTGCAACAAGTTGCACAGTGGTATAATTAAGCTATATAGTAAGGGGGAAGTGTAAGAAATTTGCAGTTAACTTTTTTTTCTGCAACACTTTTTTATGCACCAAGTCGTTTTCAACATCGGCCAACTGGCCATGTGGCACGTTGAATCCGAAACGCAGCGCATAACGTCGGGTGGCCACATTGCACTGGCAACATTAAGATCTTCCAAATGCACGATTTTTATTTTAATTAACGCAGTAATTACGATTTTCATTCATTTCCTGCAGCAAACCAATTTCCGCTGCGCCGCACTGCCTTGCAACGTCAACGCGCGCACACCCAACGGGCAACCGGAACGTCACAAACACACACAAGCAGAGAAAGAGAGAGATAGAGAGAGAGAGCGAGAGGGCACAGCTTGCACTGACAATTTACAAATTCGCAGCATTTGCACTTGACATGGCGCTTGCCCTTCACGCTGGCCGCCACCGAAGGCAAGCGAGTGGCTTTCAAATGCAATACCTGACAGCTGCAGCGCGAGAATGACAGGCAAGAGAGAGCAGAGCGGCAAGCGCAAGAAGTGGATGCGCCGTTAAGAAGAAATATTGCCAGTCAAAATTGCGCTTTGCAAGTGAAATTATTCGCCCGCGTGGAAAATGCAAGAAACAAAATCAGCAACAACAACGAAACAGAGTAGCATTCCAGCAACAACAACAAGATACAAAGAGTGAATAAATTATTAAGTTTGCTAATAGTTGCGAAAGGTTTGTTTGCGCCGCGAAAACGAAAATTGAAAGCAAACATTTGCTCCATGGGGAGGAGGGCAGTAGATGGGAGACTTATACATACATATACTAAAAGCGCTGTTACTTACCTGATTCAATGTTGTGCATGTAGATCTCACGCAGCAGCAACAATTCATCTTCTGGTGCGGCGGACATGGCGCCGAAAGCGTCGTTCTCGGGCCAGACCTCTCTGTAATTACGGAAATGTTGCAAAAGCAAAGCAACAAAAAATAGTTATTATTATCTTCTTCGTTACATTTGAAAGGGAGTAAAGTGTAAGTAGTTTACTTTAAACTGTAAATATGTATTAGCGAAATTGTTTGTGATTAATAAATGAAGAAATCTGTTTGTGGTGTGGCGGAGCGGCTACTTGCCAACCGCAACTTTGAAATTATTATTTTTTATTTCAAGTCAGATTCTTCAACTGAACATACTGTTACAAAATTAAAGGTTTCAATAAAACTGTCCAAGATAAAAATAAAAAAAACGTAAGAATTTGGTTATGTGCATTTTTCACATAAATTTTTAGGTTTTGTGCAAGAAGTCTATATACACAAGTTCATTCGTAGAAATTTGGAAAATAACATTTTTGTATGGGACTCGTAGTTTTGCCCGAAGTCGAGATAGACCGTTGGGGTTATAGTGTGCTCCTTTTCGAGCTTTTTTACTTTTTAAAAGAAAAAACACAGTAACTAACAAAAATAATGAGAAATGTTTATCACCATTTAAAGGAGCGTTATTTGTCATTTAACTTTTAAAGATTATCTCTTACACATATTGGCCACGGCTACGTCTCAGAGGGTTCATTCGTTGAGTTCAATTTACTTTCGAAAATTTCGACTGGTAACTGTCGAATGATATGGGAGATGTCTAGCTCGAAGGCTTGAATCGAAGTGGGATTGTCCACATAGACTTGATACTTTACATATTCCCACAGGGAAAGTCTAACTTTGTGATAGGACACTTTCTAGGTGGCCAATCAACCGGCCCAAAACGTGAGATTATCTGCTCACCGAAGTGTTCTTTCAGTAAATCTTTTGATTGATGCGATGTACGGAAAGTGGCGCCATTTTTTTTGAAACCAAAAATCGCCGAGATCACCGGCTTCAATTTCAGTCATCAAATAGTCGGTTGTCAAGGCTCTATAACGTTCAACATTGACGGTTGCTTTCTCAATGGCATTTTTTTTTAAGAAATATAGACTGATGATTCCACCGACCCAAAAACCAAAACAAAAAAAAAATGTTTTCTTTTCTGACCTGTTAGTACATTCTTGGAAGAGGCATTAAGATTTTATGAATTTTTTATGACCGATTCTATATAATCAAGATCTAAAAGTACTAAGGTGAGTCAGCAGTCAAGTGAGTCTTGGTTATTTCTGATTCTGACGCAAGGTTTGTATTGTGTCTTATGGTATTTCTCTGTGAAGAAATAAATTCCAAAGAAAACAATATTTTACTTTAGAATAGCATTTATATTCGGTTAAGTAGTACTTAGTTCAACTAGAAATCCTACTTCAGAACGCCATTCAAAAGAAATATCGTGTCTTTACAATTCCTTGTTCTATTCACGGTATCGATTAATATCTCAATTCGTACCAATCGCTGAAAGGATGAAGAAGGTTCAGGGGCAGAATGCGGACATATTTCTTTTACATCGAAAAGAAGTATACAGGCTTTGTCCGGAAAGTAATAGGACTGAGTCGATTTAAAATAATTTATTGAACCAATCGTTACAATTCTTTAAAAACTTTCAAAATAGGCTGCTCCTGCGTCGATGCAGCGCTGCCAGCGCGATTTCCAAGCATTGAAGGCGTCACGGAAGCCATTCTCCGGAATAGGCTTGTTAGTCGAGGTACATGTTGCTTGGATCCCCGTTCATCGACCTTTTCAAGCAAGAAAACATAAAAAGTCCGGGCCACATCTGGGCTGTAGAACGTCTGCGGATGCGTTGGGATGCCGACCTTGGTTAGGTAGTTGTTCGCAGGAAAGGCTGTGTGAGTTGGGGCGTTGTCGTAGACCATTTCCAGTCAGCTGCGATGTCTTGTCGGACCCAAAGTACAATCGCGGCAAAATCAGTCCTATTTTATTCCGGACAAACCCTGTAGCGTCGTATTCAATATTATTTCGATACACAATAAGATCATATTTTTTGTGAATTTAAGCATTAAATGCAGAGTGAAGGCCACGCAACCCTAGATGTCTTTTGCATACACCCATATATCCCACCTTTCATTCGCTGTCGCCAGCTGCAAGCCAAATTGAAAATTGTCTATCACTTTTACTTAAGCGCCTCATAATCAGGTCAATTCAATAAATCCCCGCCTCAATGGCAATTAATTTGCAAATTCATTACAAAGACGATGACAAAGGAACGCACACCTGCCACACTCACTTTGTGGTTGTTGTTGTTGTTTTTGTACTGCTGGCAGCGCCTTACGGAAATGAATTGAGTGTAAAGCGAATTTATTGAGAAAAAATAACAACAACAAAAACGCAACGCCAGCAAAAAGAGCGAACTTTAAGTTAAGAAAAAGTACAACAACAACGACAACACTAAAAATCACGCAAAGGACAATTAAGTGCATACATTCCAGCATATTACATCGCTATGTGTGTGAGAGCAGAGTTGTGTGTGTACGTGTGTGTGTGGCGCGCTTGTAAAAACAGAATGTCATTAATTTGAAATTTCGTACATAAATCCTTATTAAAATTCCATTTAATATGCTCTCAGTAAAGTTTTCAATACAATTAAGCGCCTGCAGTGTGTTGGCGCCGAGCGCAGGCGGCAGCGGCAGCGCGACGCACGCGTATCAGCGAATGTGTGAGGGCGTGTTTATTCTACGCCACTCGCATGTATAGGTGCACGCGTTTGTGTATTTGTGTATGCCTGTGTGTGTGTGTGGCCATGTGGCAATATTGCAACGCTTGTAACGGCGGCAGGCGTTGATGTGGCAAGCACGCAGGCGACACGGCAAAGGCAGGCGGCAACCTTGGCACGGCATTAAGACAACTTTGCAATACAAAAAACAACAACAGCTTCAACAATAACAACAACAGCTGCAACAATAATAACAACAGCTGCAACGAATGCGAGTCTGTGCCACATAAGCGACAAGCGCAACACAATAACAACAAGTAAGTGGAAAATGAAATTGATGCATTAAATTTATTCGCTGTGAATGCCACACGTGGCGCAACATGATGCGGCACGCTGTAAGCGATCGAGCAATCGTTTCGCTATTTTAGCTGACGGCATGTGGCATGCAATTACTGTACGCTGTTGCATGCAACGCTATTGGCGCGAGTTTATTTTTTTAAGCTTGCTGTCCGTCTGTCCAAGCATCGACAAGACTGTAGGGCGTTCGTGCAGCAACATTGAGGCAATAGTTACAATTCGAGCGTGCCACAATGCCACTGCAGAGACCTTCGAAAGCGTTTTCTGTACAGTTGTGGGCAGCTTAGTAGAGATGCCAATGAAACAATGCTCTTTAATATTGCTTAGAAACGAAAGCTGGAACAAAATCCCGAAAGCGGCAAGAGTTTCTGTCATTACCGAGTCAGTAGTTCTTTCAAATTGGAGCCACAGCCAATACAGAGACCATGTTTTACAGCGCAGTCCCCACAATTGGGACTATAAATTAAGATCTTAGGCGGAAGGAAAGATATACGTTGACTGAGCAGCTTTTTGGAATAGAAAGTACGTGAGCAAAATTTCAGATTGAAGCATCGATCAAACTCAACTAGTAAGTGAATGAGTAAATCGACTTAGCCCGTCCCCGACGATTCCTGCTTGGTGTTACAACTTCATGGTAAACTTAATATACACTGTTCAGGGTATAAACGGGTAACGATTCGGTCATTGATCAATGCAGCCCGCACAGTGTGTACTGATTTTGACCATGTTGATCGAAGTAAACTGTTTTGAGACAGAAAGTTTCAAGACTGGAGCTAGTCTGTCCAGAACCCCCAGAGAACTGATAAGGAGCATGCATCAGCTTCGTTGTAGAATACGGTCGGACGAAAGCATGCTCGACGATTGGAATTTAAGTGTGCTATGCCCAATACATAAAAATGGAGACCCCACAATCTGCGCGAACTACCGTGGGATAAGCCTTCTCAACATCGCGTACAAGGTTCTATCGAGCGTATTGTGTGAAAGATTAAAGCCCACCGTCAACAAACTGATTGGACCTTATCAATGTGGCTTTAGGCATGGAAAATCTACAACTGACCAGATATTCACCATCAAATCTTGGAAAAGACCCGTGAAAAGAGTATCGACACCCCACCTCTTCGTCGATTTCAAAGCTGCTTTCGATAGCACGGAAAGGAGCTGCCTTTATGCCGCGGTGTCTGAATTTGGTATCCCCGCAAAACTAATACGGCTGTATAGGCTGACGTTGAGCAACAACGAAAGCTCTGTCAGGATCGGGTAGGACCTCTCTGAGTTGCTCGATACCTACTTTGAACTGAGCAGGCAATTGAGAAGTAAAGTACTCTCTCGACGAACAAACACCAAACTCTACAAGTCACTCAACATCCCCAACCTGCTATATGGTGCAGAGGCATAGACGATGACAACATCTGTTAAGTCGACGTTACCAGTTTTCTTCTTCTCTTCGCAGACCATGTTATCCAACTCTGACCAGAAATTGCAATTGCAGATTCTGCAACAGCGAAAACATTTTCATCTTTTAAAAGATGCTTTAATTGGAGAAACCACTTGATTCTGCAGTATATTAATTATTTCCAGCGCGTTGTCAGAAGTTGACCAGTTGGCCGACGGTAGGCTTTGGTGTGGAAATTATCTCGGCTATGACTTGGCATAGATCTGGTTGATATATCCATTTTCCTTGAAATACCTTTAAGAAGATTCAACGAGTTCGAGAACAGTTTCTATGGCTTAATTGGTTCCAACCATGCGAGAACAACCATTTCCCTATGAATGAATGATGATGAAGAATGCACTGCGACCTTTGGCCTAGACCCAGTCCGTTAATAAAGTCCAGTAGACTTCCTGGCGGTAGCGAGACAATGCGATCCCTATCCGGAAACAATACTCCAAGGGGCTTAGACCTGCGTCTACAGACTGCTGTGCAGTCTAACAGCAGATGCTCCGGGGTTTCAGGCTCCATGTCGCAGAAACGGCAGCTGGCGCAAGCTGATAGGCCCATGCTATGCACATGCCTGTTTAGCTTGCAGTGATCAGTGTACCAGGCGACTAGCAGACTGAGTTTGTTCCTGGGGAGGTTTATTACAATTTTGAACCTTTTCAAGTTGCAACCTCCCATTAGCAGCTTGGCGTGTCTCATAGCATGAGCCTGTAGCCAATACTCCTCCCTGCCTACTCTTTCCTCTTTACGGTGCAGCTCCTTTATGGTGTGGAGACCCACCCCGGTAAAGGGTTCGGGTCCAACCATCTTGGTAGAGGCCGCAGAGCAGGCGTTTCCCTATCTAACATCAGCTGTAGGCTTTATAAAGGAATTTATGACAATAATAAGTAATATTAAATTTATGAACATACTTTCATCTCAAACAGCCACCGAAACACCGAAATGCTTTTTGAAAAATCCGACCAGGAATATGGTAATAAATTGGAGAGGAAAGCGTCAGCATATGGAGAGCTCAGAAAATAGAGAAAACTCAATAGAATACCCAATTATATGTATATAAATTTTAGCTGCCAAAAACTGGACAACCTCAGCAGCAACTTCCCATAAAACCTTAATGTCTTGTTAAAAAAAAAAACAAAACCGATGAAGAAACCCTTAACCTTTTTAGAAACTTGGCAAAAGCAAGTGATGAAATTTTATTTTTTTGAACACCGTTCTTGAGTATTTATCCATAACTTTAGGTTTAAAACAGAGCCGAGTTACGCAACACCGATAGTACCCACTCATTGCGCCTAGAAGGCGACAAGGCCTTTTCAATAGCTTACATCTAAACAACTAAACATGCGACTACCTACAAACAACAACAACCAAAATAACCACCAACAACAATCTACAGTCAACCATACTCGCCCATTTCATTGCAATTAGGTTGCAATTGCAACCGCGCGCACCAACAACAACAAAAGAACCACGCACCGTTATCTGCCGCGCCACAAATGCACGCACACAAGCATAACCGTATTTAGTTGCACGTAAGTTATGTGCAGCCTCCAATAACGGTGCCAACGGTTGTTTAGCGGTTGGCCTTCGGCACGTGTGTTGTTTTTATTTTCAACACCACAAACGGTATCGTGTGGCATATAGATCATTTTAGTGCCACCTTTGCTGTCAGGTTATCAACTGGGCGCAGGTAAAACGTACAACAATCAACAGCAAAAACAACACACACAAAAAATAACAGTCTACATTGTTTTTGTAATTTTTATTGCGCCACTAAAAATACAAAATATTTTAGCTTGCTCTCCTTTCGCTCGCATCCTTCAAATTGCCTCGAACTATTCGCTATTTAGAGCCGCATATGTCTAACGGTACACTCGCCTGCCACTTAAATTTCACCGATAAAGTTGTTGTTCGCTTGTTATTGCTTTTGTTTGTTCGCTTGTTCGCCTATTGGCACACTTTTGTTGTCCTTTCTAGTTAGTAGTTGAGTAAATTATTATCTTTGCATGTGTATGTGTATGTTTGTGTGCGTGTTGGTGTTGCGCAACAATTTTTCAACGTTTTATTTATGACGCAGAAAATATTTGCTGAGCTTTTTATCGGCATTGGCGGGAGTTGTAAAACTTTTTAGCAAAATTTCTATAAATATTGTTTTTGTTTTTGTTTTTGTTTTTGTTTTTATGTGAATTTTTTGTTTTTAGTTTAATTGGCTCTTTGGTCTGCTTTTAACAACTTTTAGCGGTTTCCTATGCAACAACAAACTGATATACATACATATGTAAATATATACATATATGTACATCCGTAAAGGTATGGAAGTAGGTTGTGGAAATATTTTCAGATCAAAAAATTCTTGTTATACATACATATATACGGAGGTTTAATTTGGATAATTTTGTGTTAGAAGTTTTAAATTATTATTTTTTAGTTCCATTATTTTGTTATTAAAAATCGATAAACATTTATTTGTTGGTTTTTTATTAAAATTGAGCTTACTTATCCTTGAACTAAAGGTTGTTGAATGGTAGACTTAAACAGTTAAGTGTTAAGTGTTTACTCGACTTTTATACAACAAACAGAATACAAGGCGCGTTCCAAAGTAAACAGGACTTTTTGAATCTCGCGCCGCCCGGTGGCGCCATCTATATGTCGACTGGTGCGTTAGAGTCTGCTATCTTTATTGATTGTCCAGTGAGAATTTCATGACATTTCATCGAATGCAAGTGAAGCTATTGTGTTTTAAGTGTCAGTATGTTTGTGTAATCGGTGCGCAAATGAGCTTCGAGCAAAGAGCCAACATTCAATTTTGTTTTAAAATTGGTAAAACTTTTACCGAAACGTTTCAATTGATGAAACAAGTTTATGCCAATGGTTGTCTATTCCGTAGCAGATTGCAAGAGTGGTTTCAATGTTATGTCGGGAGCACATAAATGACGATCAACATGTAGGCCAATCGAATTCCGTGATCACCGGAAATTCCATCGAAACTGTTCATCAAAAATCAGACAAAATCTTCATTGAAATTCATGGAAATGGAATTGAACATCTCCAAAACATCGATTTATCGCATTTTGAATGAACATTTGGGCTTACGAAAGGTGTGTGCACGGTTTATTCTGCACAAATTGACTGACGACCAAAAATTGCCCGGAATCCAACATTCGAAGGGCGATTATTTGACCAAAAATCACATTTTAACCATTAACCACTCCCCGTATGCACCTGATATGACACTATCTAGAATAAACTAAATTGATTTTGTGAAAAAACCATTTGCTCTGTTCTTCTTTTTTAAATCTTGTTAACTTTGTTTAAGTTTGCAATGATGTCTGCAATATCCAGCCGATGTTTCCTGCTACCCTAAGGCTTCCTGAGACCCTAAGGTATATATAATATAAAACTTTTTATTTGATATGACTTATTGTTCAAGACAATACAACATTCTCCGAAGAAATCATCCACATCTGATTATTATAGCTTTAGCTGCTATACACGTGACCGATCGAGCGCAAGTCCTTGTATGGACAACTTTTCTATTTAACGAGATATCTTCACGAAATTCTGCATGAATTTTTGTCCAAAGCAATTTTACAATCTCCGTAGAATTTGTTTAGATCGGACCACCATAGCATATAGCTGTCATAGAAAATAACTGATTAAAATAGAGAATTTGACATAATGCTATCGCGCTCTGTTGTACAAATTTTAGACAAGTTCTACTATTGTGGATTTGAACCAATATTTGAACAAATTTGTTCAGGCTTTATGAAAGACTACAAATTATTATAATCTCATCACTCAACCTTTACAAAAATGACGTATGCTCGTAGGACGTTTTAAAATTTACTCAGGAAATTTTTGCTCGTTTGGGAGTGTACATATGTATACCATACTAGGACGTCTGTTATTTGCAGTGTTGATTTCGAACGTAAACAAGCTCTTTATTTTTTAATTTCAAGCCGTTGCTAAATCATTCTGCATTTCCTATAAATTTCACAAGGGATAATTTAAACCTTTTCAATAAGTTTTTTATTTTCCTAAAAACTAAATTGGCACCTCTTAGATAATGATATTATCTTACAAGGTTTTCCGTGATACAAAAATGATCTAAATATTTTATCCTTAATTACATTACTTCAAAAGTTATGCGCAGTTAATGTTAACCATTAAATTTTCTATACTAATATAGTACACCATGATGAACAGAGAATGAATCACTTGATTCAATTGTTTCAAGAGCGAAAAGTCTTGCACTATGTAGAATATCAAATTTTCAAATTTGCACTCATTTTTACAATCAACTGAAGCCATTGGACCACCGATAACCGGTTTGCAGATTTTTCCTTGGAACAATTTGAAAACGATGACGATTTTTTTAAGAAAATCATATTCTCTAATGAAGCCCACTTTCATTTCAGTGGTACGGTAAATAAACAAAGCTGTCGATTCTGCAGCGAAGAAAATTCACAAATTATTAATTAACTAGCATTAAATTCACCTAAATTGACAGCTTGGTGTGTCTTATGGTCCGGTGAAAGCGTCCAACGTAATTCTTTCGAAATGAAGCTGGTGACAGCGTTACTGTTGAGGACATAAATCGATGATAATCAACTTTTTATGAGCGCAATTGGAAGGAGTTGGTCTTTACAAAAACTGGTTCCAACTAAACGGGGCTAAGTGCCACACAACACCGGCAACAGCCGAATTACTGCGAGAAAAGTTTGAAGACTCGATTATTTCACGAAATTGTGACATTGAATGGCCTACAAGAAGTTTTGATTTAACACCATTTGACTACTGCTTGTGTGGTTATTTTCCTCTTTAGCGATAAATGAGACTCTCTTCAAGCATTAGCAGTCAATATTGAATGTACTATTCACGTCACGCACGATTTGATTTAGTAGAAAGAGTACTTGAAAATTCGGTTCCTCGAATTCGTTCCTGCAAAAGAAGTCGTGGCGCCCATTTGAATGTTGTTATATTCAGAGCTCAATTGTATCGATTGTACTTCACACTAAATAAGGAACATTTAAATTTTCTCAACAATTAGTTTGAGTTTTTTTTAAAGAAATCATTTCACTCTTATTGGAAAACACCAAGTACAGGAGGAGTGTTCCAAAGTAAACAGGACTTAAAAAAATGAACAAAGGGTTATTTCGCCAAAATCAATTTATTTTATTCAAAATAGTTTCCTTCTGCTTCAATACAGCTTTTTGCACGATCCAAAAGCATGTCGAACGAGTGTTTTGGCTCGGTGCAAGCCCTTTGAATGGCCTCTACGTCTGCATAACGCTTTGCATTTTTTGGAAAGGGAAAAAGTCGCACGGTGCCATATCAGGTGAATACGGAGAGTGGTTAATGGTTCGAATGTGATTTTTGGTCAAATAATTAGTCTCAAGCGTGTTGGATTCTGAGAAATTTTTGGTCGTCAGTATGTATGGCCATTTAAAGTTGACCCATCTGGCAACGCTGTAACTTTTAACAGCGCTGACAAATCGGCTAATGTCATACCGCGTTAGAAGCGTCATTCGAAGACAATTTATACCATGGAACAGTACACTCCAAAAGAACGCGCTGAAATTGTTCAGCTTTATATTCAAAATAACTTTTCAATTGTGTTAACTCAACGTGCGTTTCGCAAAAAATAAGTGAAAAGTGCTCCAGTTAAGAACACAATTAAGTCTTTATACGCAAAATTTGTGAACACCGGTAATCTCAGTAATGCCAGTCATGCATCCAGACAACGCACAAGACGTTCTGATGAAAATATCGAAGCTGTACGAGCCAGTATTGAGGAGACTCCATCGACATCGAGTTATCGCCGCTCTCAGGAATTAGACATCTCTCGCACCACTCTCCGACGCATAATTCATAAAGATTTGAAGATGTTTCCATATAAAATTCAAATGGCACAAAAACTAAACCCAGCTGATTATCCGCGACGCCTTAATTTTGGCAAATGGGCCATCGAAATGGCTGAAAACGAAAAATGGTGATGTTGACTGGCCACCGAGATCACCTGATTTGACGCCACCAGACTTTTATTTGGGGTTATTTGAAATCCAAGGTATACGCTAATAAGCCAAAGACCTTAGCTCAACTGAAAGCCAACATTCGACGTGAAACAGCCGCCATATCATCCGAAACATTGGCCAAAGTCATGGAAAATGTCGAAAAAAGAGTGCATTTAGCTGTCAAAGCTAAAGGTGCCCATTTACGCGATCTAATTTTTAAATATTAGCTGAAACAAATCCCCTTGGACCAAAATAAATTATTTTTGAAATGAACAAAAAACATTGTTTTCTTTTGGGTCAATGGGTCAACTTTAAATGGCCTACCCTGTATATCCCTTCGGCAACCTAAAAGCCTACCCTCATACAAAACATACAAGAGTTAAGCAATGAGCTTTCTAACATTCATAGACTGTGTAACAAAAATATTAATGCGAATACTCGATATAATAAATGTGTTAAAGAGCTCAAACATAACAACTCCACGAAATAAAATTTAAAACCGACATTATTTCCAAGGAGTAAAAAATGAGCTGAAAATTCAAGTGAAACATTAAAACTATAAATATGAGAAATAATAACAAGAGCGTCGTGAGCAAGTAGCACACAAAAGAGAGCTTTTATGAAAATTGAATGGAAAAGCGAACTGAGAATGAAAATGATATTAGCGATGCCTTTATTATTTAACTTTAATTAAAGTTTAATTTTGCGAATGCAATAAAACAAAGAAGCGAAAAATAAATAAAAAGTGAGATATTAAGCACTACCGAGGCGAGGGCGTAGAATGCGAAGCAAGAATGCTATAAACGAAACAAATATGTTTTCATTTCGTTTGTTGCTTCGAGTGAAAGGCAAAAAAATAAAAAAAAATAAAATCAAAATAAAAACAAAACAACAAAAAATAATGCAAAATGAATGGCACTGAAGTTTAATTGACAGTTGGACAACGGTGAATGCGACGAAACGCCAGAAGAAATAACGGAAACGACGGCAAAGCTCGAGACTGCTTTCGACGCGCTTGACCCCTGACCAACCGTGTTAACCATCCCATACAAATTTAATGTGAAATGCATAAATATAAATGCGAGTATATATTTGATATATCTATATATGTGTGCATGTATATGTGTGCGTCTGCCTGCGTATATAAATACATTTCCAAGTCATTTAATTACAACATCATTAAAATTTTCCACCTGATGAACAACATGAAACGGCGCACGAAACTCAAAGGGGCGACGGTGGGCTGTCAGGTGACGTTCTGCCCGGCGACGTTGGCGAAAGTGTAGCGTGAAGGAAGTAAGCAAGGCAAAGCGACGAACAAAAGTAGTTGTTACACAGCGAAATGGAAGCGGACAAGGATTCAAGGACAACGCAAGGCACACGCTGACACGCTGACGGTGCACGAAAGCATGGCAATGAAAGCCACTGAGACAATACATTATTATTTGCATAAATACAAACACACACACATACACATACACACTGAGTGGGAGATATGCATGGAGCTTCCGCTGCGCCGCAGGTTAAACGCCAACATTCAGCATATGCAACTGATTCACGCTTCCCTGCTGCGCCACTCAGCACCGCGTAAGCGAGCGAATTGTACTGTTATTTTACGGCGTGTCCCAAGTGAGTGAAAAATACCAGAAATGACGTTGATATTCTCGTCGGACGCGCATAATCTGAGCTGGCGCAACGCATCAGCGGTGAAGATCACAATTCAGTAAGCGCCCTTATGAGTGTGTGTGTTGGTGTGTCTGCGCTGGCGGCAGTGAAAACATACGCATATTTGCATAACCAATAGCATTGCGACAATAATTCTCTGAACACACACATCTACACCCACACACACACGCGGTGGCAGGTGTGCATATGTGCGTGCCGTTGCCTGGAGCGATGCAATGTGTCGCGCATTTTAATTACAATGGCAAGGCAGACGACGGTCCGTTATGCAAAGTGAATGGCAGGCGAAAAAGGCAAATGAGGTGGCAAGTGAAAGGGCAAATAATGCTGAATAAGTATGAAATTGGCAAAATATAAAAATGGCAAGTGTGTGGCGCGAATTAAAAATAAAATAATAAGACAACAAAGACAAGTAGAACCAACCGCAAGCAAGCACTGTTGCAGGTGTTCTGGCAGGATTATCGGAATTAAAACTTTACGGTTGTTTATATGTGTGCGCTTATAAGCAGTCTGCTGTCGACAATAATAACTGTATATTTACATTTATAATACGTATGTATATACATATGTACGTATATACATATGTGTAAAGCATGTTTTTCAATATTGAAGGTTAAAGTGGCAACCCCATTAAAATATCTTAAAGTATTGTCAAAAGTCGAAAATATAACGAAGTATATGTAAATAAACGAAATAATTTTACAATGAAAAAAAATTTCATTAAGGAGGTATTCTACTCTAGAATTTTGAAAAATTCGATTTTTTTTTTCATATATTTAAAGTTTAGACCCTTAAGAACATATCCTCCAAAGGATTTTTAAAAATTAAAATTATTTTAAGAGCTACAGTTACTTTAGTGACGCAGTACCTAGCCCGGTTCGGTTTGACTCACTTTTTTAAACGCGTTTTTCTCGAAACTACTTTTTTCCACACGGTACCGGCATTATCTCAACTTCTATACAACCGATTTACTTGAAATTTTGTGTGAACCTTCTTTATATAATTCTTTATCTTTCCTACCAGCACCGTGTCAAAATTTTTGTTTTTAATATTTAAAAAAAATTCAGGATTTTCAAAAAAAGCGTAAAAAATGATTTTTATTTTCAGGCAGTCGCCATTTTTCAAAAAAATTTTTTTTTTTTTTTGGGTTCCCTGAGGTAGGGACTATGACAGCATCCTTACTGACCACCAGGAGAGTCAAGATCAATGTCACCAGGATGCGCCATTTTTTTACACCTGTCTCTCCCCCCCATCTAAATATTTTAATTTTTAATATTTTTTTGTAAAATTTTTTTCCTGTATTCTTAAGACATCAATAACTCGAAATAGTATTCCTTGTTGGCAGTTTGGCTGGTCGGTGGTATCTCGAAGTGCACCATATCTCGAGAATCGAAGAAAACTGTTTGGACAACCTTGATTTTTGACTTGCTTCGGGGTAGTTCTTTCGGCTTCGGCTCACCTTTACCACGATATTCGATAGATTAATCGTCTGTTACCGAGTTGTAAGCATAGATCCAGACTCACCGCTAGTTTCCTGACATCCTCATTGTTTCACAAACGTTAACGTTGTTAATGACACTATTTTTCGAAAAAATATCCGATATGGCTTGGAAAGCGAAAAACATTCTGAGCGGATAAAAAAATTTGAAACTTAACTTAATAAAGATTTTTTCCAAGTACAAAATGTGGTCGCAGAATTTTTGGCAGTCACTCAAGCAGCCATTTCAAAACGTTTAAAAGCAGCCGAATAGAAGACTTATAACTCACCCGACTTATAGCTCAAACTGGCCTCTTCTGACAACTATTTGTTCCCGTCGATGCAGAAGGGTCCCGTTGGAATTCTGTTTACAGAAGAATATGGTATTAAAATTTGGCTTGATTCATTGTTAGCCGCAAAGAAAAAACTCATGAATATCATCATAATAAGTAGCACGAACATCTGCTGTCAGAAGGAACGCTTTGTACCAATAAACGATTAAGCCCGAAAGGCCCCAAAATATCGCAATCAGTGACTGCTAAACATATGAGAAAGTCGAAGACATTTGTACAGAAGTGGATACAGCGATATAAAGTGGCTAAAAATGTAGATGCTTTACCAGAACATGGTTCGATAGAAAAAGTGAACAAAAAAGGTGAAAAAAGAATAGTGAATCTGTTTTCGCGGAATCCTGCTTTAACACTGCGGCAAGGACAAGCAAAATGAATGGCAAAAGGTTTAAATATATCCTAAGAAACTATCCGACCCATTCTTCGTACTCATGATCTGAAATGGCGCAACACAATGAAGAAGCCTCTGTTGACTGAAAAACTTGTGACAAAGCAACTCGCTTGGGCTCATGAGAATATTGATAGAGATTTTGAAAATGTCATTTTTACTGATGAATGTTCTATATGGGCACGTTCTGTCCTCGCGCGAGCCTGGTCAGCTTCCACCAAGAGGCTTATTCAGCGGACCGTAAAACATGGAATAAAGGTGCATCTTTGGGGCTGCTTCTCAAATCAGAGATTCGGCACTTTGTACCTCTTTACTGACAACCTAAATGCCGAGAAAATGATAAAAATATACAAAAAGGCTTTACTGCTATCTGCCATGGTTCATCAGAAAAAATGAAGATTGGATTCTGCAGGAGGTCAACGATCCTAAACACCGCAGCAAGCTCTGTACTCATTGAGTTGAAAACTCAATCTGGCATCGTTACATTGGATTGGCCGTCGCAGTCGCCCGATGCAAACCCTATTGAAAATGTGTGGCCATATATTAAACAGAAGCTTCGTGGAAGACGCTTGACTTGACAGACTGTATACAAACACCAATGGTTTGGGAGTGTGTGTAGTTTTGGACCTGATCCCCCAAAGTCTGGTCCTAACTATTGCATGTTTTCTTGTCAAAAATAAAACGCCCGTGAGCAGTGCCTTTCTGACATCTGAAGTTTTGGTCCCGAACTACCCAAGGGTCCATCCTGACCCTCCTTCGTAACACCCAGATAAAAGCTTTGGAGACTGAACAAACATATATATATAAACAAGTAAAGAAGGGCTAAGTTCGGGTGTAACCGAACTTCTTATAATAGCCCGGGAAAGAACGGACCTCTGCTAACGTTAATTTGAACTTAACGAGAGACTGTTGGTTAAATTTCTATTGACGCAAGCACTTCGACAGCGCTCTTCAGGTGCAGAAGCTCATGGTAAAGGGTCATGATAAGAGCTCAAAATCTTAAACGAATAATATACAAGTAATAAGTGGTATTTTCTTCTTCTTCTTCACTGGCGTAGACACCGCTTACGCGATTATAGCCGAGTCAACAACAGCGCGCCAATCGTTTCTTCTCTTCGCTACGTGGCGCCAATTGGATATTCCAAGCGAGGCCAGGTCCTTCTCCACTTGGTCCTTCCACCGGAGTGGAGGTCTTCCTCTTCCTCTGCTTCCCGCGGCGGGTACTGCGTCGAATACTTTCAGAGCTGGAGTGTTTTCATCCATCCGGACAACATGACCTAGCCAGCGTAGCCGCTGTCTTTTAATTCGCTGAACTATGTCAATGTCGTCGTATATCTCGTACAGCTCATCGTTCCATCGGATGCGGTATTCGCCGTGGCCAACGCGCAAAGGACCATAAATCTTCCGCAGAATTTTTCTCTCGAAAACTCGCAACGTCGACTCATCGGTTGTTGTCATCATCCAAGCCTCTGCACCATATAGCAGGACGGGAATTATGAGCGACAAAAGTAATCCTGCGTTGAATTTCTAGGCTGACATTGTTGGTGGTGTTAATACTGGTTCCTAAATAGACGAAATTATCTACAACTTCAAAGTTATGACTGTCAACAGTGACGTGAGTGCCAAGTCGCGAGTGCGACGACTGTTTGTTTGATGACAGGAGATATTTCGTCTTGCCCTCGTTCACTGCCAGACCCATTTGCGTTGCTTCCTTGTTCAGTCTGGAGAAAGCAGAACTAACGGCGCGGGTGTTGAGACCGATGATATCAATATCATCGGCATACGCCAGCAGCTGTACACTCTTATAAAAGATTGTACCTGCTCGATTCAGTTCTGCAGCTCTAATAATTTTCTCCAGCAGCAGATTGAAAAAGTCGCACGATAGGGAGTCGCCTTGTCTGAAACCTCGTTTGGTATCGAACGGCTCGGAGAGGTCCTTCCCGATCCTGACGGAGCTATTCGTGTTGCTCAACGTCAGTTTACACAGCCGTATTAGTTTTGCGGGGATACCAAATTCAGACATCGCGGCATAAAGGCAGCTCCTTTTCGTGCTGTCGAAAGCAGCTTTGAAATCGACGAATAGGTGGTGAGTGTCGATCCTCCTTTCACGGGTCTTTTCCAAGATTTGGCGCATGGTGAATATCTGGTCGGTTGTTGATTTACCAGGTCTGAAGCCACACTGATAAGGGCCAATCAGTTTGTTGACGGTGGGCTTTAATCTTTCACACAATACGCTCGATAGAACCTTGTACGCGATGTTGAGGAGGCTAATCCCACGGTAGTTGGCGCAGATTGTGGGGTCTCCTTTTTTATGGATTGGGCATAGCACACTTAAATTCCAATCGTTGGGCATGCTCTCATCCCACCATATTTTGCAAAGAAGCTGATGCATGCTCCTTATCAGTTCTTCGCCGCCGTGTTTGAATAGCTCGGCCGGCAATCCGTCGGCCCCTGCCGCTTTGTTGTTCTTCAGGCGGGCAACTGCTATTCGAACTTCGTCATGGCCGGGCAATGGAACGTCTGCTCCATCGTCATCGATTGGGGAATCGGGTTCGCCTTCTCCTGGTGCTATGTGTTCACTGCCATTCAGCAGGCTGGAGAAGTGTTCCCTCCATAATCTAAGTATGCTCTGGGCATCGGTGGCTAGATCACCTTTGGGGGTTCTACAGGAGTATGCTCCGGTCTTGAAACCTTCTGTAAGTCGCCGCATTTTTTCGTAGAATTTTCGAGCATTACCCCTGTCGGCCAGCTTATCAAGCTTGTCGGCCAGCTTATCAAGTGGTATTTTAGCATCTTATTTTCCATTTTTTATTTTTAGCGTAATTATATCAGGGAATTGTATATATATGTATGCGTATGTACATAAAGATTTGACTTAATTTCACACTGCCTGCGAGCATAATTTATGACCAAACTTTTGTATGCAGAAAATTTTTGGCTGTTTGTCCACCAAAAGACTTATTTGCCAACTCTAACTGCAATTACCGCTAAATGAGATTTTTATTTATTTCTCTCGAAATATTTTTAAAAGTTCAAAAGTACTTAAAGCGGAAAATTATGTGCACAATTATCGCCAGAGAAATGAAAGCCATTGGCATTTGTCGAAATCACGCCGAACACTTCAGTGTTATGCTGTGTGTTTGACGTTTTTCATTGGTCATTTAATACAAAAGTGACAGCGAAGAAATGTGGTAGTGCTGCAGGTGATTTCATGCGTCTACTGGGTAATAAATTTAAAAATGAAATGTCGAACATATTTGTTGAAGTAATTTAACTAAATTTTAATATGAAAATTTAATGGAATTTTTGGTCAAATTTTATATCCTTAAACAGTGTCCTGCAAACTAAAAGTATTTATGTCTGTGGTGATTCTAAACAATATTCGTGTTACTCTCTTCCCAGTCTCCCAGTTCAACGCACTTGCCAACAAAATACAGTTTCGCCATTTCTAATGGACATAACACAGCAACCGGAAGTGCAGCAGGACATTTCGTGCCACCGAAGTCATTCTAAAGCACCTGCACACAACAGAAAACCGCCGGAAGTCTGCCACAAATTACGAAATTCAAAGGAAAACAGGAGGCAAATAAAACCAAAAATAAATAAAAATATAACAAAAAACAAATAAAACTAAAATATAATAAATGGAGAAATGCAGTAAACAAGTGCGAGCATGCATATGTGCCCCATGGAATAGCGGAGAGCGGGCGTCAGAGCAAGAGAGTCAGCAAATAACCTCAAAATGTGTAAGAAACGGAAGGATTTCGGTTGAAATGTTTCTCTGCTTACCGTTAGTTATCATTTAGTTCTTTAACTATTGTTTGTTGTTGTGGCATTGCTGCGCGTTTAAAATGTCTAGACACCATTGTCCACAAATTAAGTTGTGACACTTGCAAAAGCGCACGAAAAATGAGCGCATATGCAGCGGCGAGGACCGTGCATACGTGAAGAAATGAGAGTACCTCTTGTATGACAGCAAACATGCCTCAGTGCACATGAACGGCAGACGACCACATAACAGCATTTCTGCATTATTTTAATTTAAAATAAAAGTACCCAGTGAGAAATCGGGTGCATACTAGAAGAAACATGAAAGGAGATACAAATTTATAAAGTTGGTAACCCTGGTTTAGAAACGGGTTATGAAAAATAAACTTTTGCTCAGCGGAGAGGCTTATTTCTGGGTCTGCATACGAAGTAAACAAGCAATATTGCCGCATTTGGGACGAAGAGCAACCTGAAGAGATTCAAGAGCTGTCATCTCATCCAGAAAGGTCAACTGTTTATTGTGGTTTCTGGACCGGTGGTTATCCACATTTCTTCAAAATGATGCCGATGGGAACGTAACCGTCAATAACGACCGTTATCGCGCCATGATAACTGACTTTTGCTGTGTGAAATTGAAGCTCGTGATCTCAGGGACCTTTGGTTTCCACCCGAAGACCGTACTTCCCATCAATAGAGTCATTGAGTGAACATTTCGCTGATCAGACATTATGTGTCGATCGATTGGCCACCAAGATCGTGTGATATCACACAGTTGGACTTATTCCTGTGAGGATATCTAAAGTCCGAGGTCTGTGTGGACAACCCCGCATCGATTTAGATCTTGGAGCAAAACATCACGCGTGTCATCAGCCAGTTACCAGTCAAAATGCTCGAACGAGTCATCGGAAATTTGGTTTCAACAGATGGACCATCTCATAAGTACGTAACCGTGGCCAACAATTGAAAAAGAAATTCCTGAAAACATAAATGCCAAAGAATGTTCATCCGAATGGTAATAAACATTCTCTATTAAATAATTTTTTTTTAAGTAGGGAACCTTGAAATGGATCACCCTTAAGTACATTGTCATATCTTACCTAAACAATTTTATATGAACCAAAACTAGAGTTCTCATGAATCCAATCTTTTAAGTCGGCAAAGCGAGATCTCGCAAACACGGGACAATTAAGAAGGATGTGTTGAGTGGTTTCTAGTACGTCTTCTTCCATACTGCTTCTGCAGCTGGCATCCATTAAGTTCAACACACGAGGATAGTGGAACACCGACCCTTTCCCATTCTACCAATAGCGAGTCCGGGGTACTTTTCTTTGACAGCTGATCAGCTTTACATTTACCAGCAATCCGCTCTGATCTAGCACTCACTCTAGTGCTAGTCTTATAATAAAGTGACACGAAGCCATGGACACCGAGGTTAGGCATCCCTTAACCGCCCTGTACGCAGTCAGTCAGTGAGCTCAACGCTTGTATCGTTGCCCTGAGAAGGCCACTAACTGACTGGATAAAGAAACTTCTGACTTTTAAGCTTGACGTAAAACATATATATTAAATTTTAAGGTAGCACAACGGACCGACGTTCAAAGCAGTTCAAGTGAGATCCTTTGTAGCAGAACCGGCCTTTTAAACTAACCAAACCTATAAACAAAGGAAGTTGACAATAATATTCTCCTGTGCTTGCTATTATGGCCTGAGTTCGCGATATAAAATAAACAGAGCAGAGTTCCAAAGGTTTTCAGTCAAAAAGCAGATCTCCACAACTTTTAAAACTTCATATAACTGCCTCTTGTCCTTTCTTTGTATTGTACCGTATTTTTTCCCTCATAAGTGTCTGTTTCATGACTTTTTTTTTATTAAACTCCCCATTTTCATGGTACTTTGTTTGCAACATAAAACTTTTGTGTGACAGCAGTAAAACGGTAGAGTTAGACTTTTGCAACGCAGCAACTCTGGTCACAACATCAATAATAATAACGTATGCACACGAATGTGTCTGTACTCGTATGCGAGTATGTTGTTCCCTCACTTATGGCTAGCTGTTTGTTTTGTGTTTTCGCTTTTATAACAAACACGAGCCCGACGACGAGCGCAAAAAACGTGGCAGTGAAAGGTCGTGAAAGTCACACTTAAGCTTTGCATTAAGTGAAATTCCACAGACGACAATCCGGTGTCATTGCCAAAGCCAAGGCGAAGAAGGAGTAACAAAACACAGAAAACGCATAAAAATGGTGTGAGCTGTGCGCTAACAGTGTGAGAGAAAGCGAGCGGAAGAGGGAGAAGCCCGTTAGAGCTGGTAAACAAATTGGCAAAGCAAGTGACAGGCAGACTAAAATGGCAAAAAAGAAGTGTTGCCATAAAACAGTGAGTCGACAACTTCAAGTGAGTTTTTTATTAAGCCGACTGGTTACTTCGTGTTGTTTGTGCGACTCACCTCATCGGCTGTGATATAGCCAATTACTTAAGGGCGTCAAAGTTTGTCTTAATATAATCCTTTGGCAGTGTTGTGATCTTTTGGCGCTTTGGTACAGTGCAAGGTAGCAAGTAAAGCGCTTTCAGAAAGTGCAACGAATGGAGGCTATGTAATTGTGGGAACTTGCGGTACGTATTAACCTACATTGTTTGCTCATGCTGTTAATATCTTTCAAAATATAGCATTCTCTTTCTCTCCTAATTTATTTCTTTCATCTCTTCTTGCTTTCTTTTTTTAATTTTTCCCTTTTATCATATTGCTACATTTCTTTTTCTTTCTTTCTCTTAACTACTTTCTTTTTTTTCTTTGTCCCTTAAGCTAAAACTCGCTTTCTTTCTCGCTTTATTCCTGTCACTCTCTATATATCTTTTGTTTTCCTTTTTTCCTCTCTATATACCTCTTATTTCATTTTTCCTCTCTTTCTTCTTCTTTTTTCTAAGTGACTGAAGAGTTCAATAGTATTAGATCTCGTAAACCCACAATTTTAATCTGTATTATTGACCTCTACCAAAAATCTGGTAATTGATACTCAAAGGGTAAGATACGATTCAAGCACATCAATAAAGAGAGTATAATTCTATTAAAGATTTTTAAATAACATACCATCGAGTCCAATTTTCGATGACTTGTTCGGCATTTTGACTGGTAACTGGCGAATGGCACGCGTAGTGTTTTGCTCCAAAGCCTGAACCAAAGCGAGATCGTCCGCATAGACTTTAAACTCTACATATCCCCACAGAAGAAAGTGTAACGGGGTGGTATTACACGATGTTGGTGGCCAATTGACCAGCCCAAAACGTGAAATTATCTGCTCACCGAAGGGTTCTTCTCTCAATAAATTCATCGTGTAGAAACCAAATGTTGCGAGATCAAGAGCTTCAATTTTAGGCATCAAATAGTCGGTTTTCATGGCGCGATAACAGTCGCTTCTACTTGAATCACTCGCTAAAAGGTAGATGTAGTAATATATGCGGTAGAAGGTATTCCAAACAGCTTCCAATAAAGCCTTAAATTATTATTATGAACTTCTTAAACTAGAATTCGTATAACAGGCTCTCATTGTGATCTCATAAAAGGGTTTTCAGAAGAAATCGTGTGAACATATCGGCACGTGAAGTTACTTCTCTTACAAAAAAATAAAATGGTGCTACTAAGATGATCGACAAAATTCTGATCCGAGAGTTTCAATCTGAGTTCAATGGCAGCAGCCTATTTGTAGTTTCTGAGACAGCCAGCTATTAAGCGCTTCGAGATATAGACTCTCAAAAGGTAGCTTTCTAACAGCTCAAATAAAGTATTTTTCTTATATACGCTCAAAAGTACTTTACTTTCAACAACCCTTTGCTACATTAAAAAACCCCAACTTGAACACAACAAAAAGCGTTTCTTTTTTCTTACACTTTAATATATTTACTAGACTTTTACAAATCTAATAAAAACAGACCCGTGCTCTACACACTCACACACATACTACTGCTTGTGCAAAAGAAGCTTTTAACTCTGACATAAATGAGATGAATACACTTCCCTCGTGACGACATGAGCACCGGCTAAATAAATTTGATGGCACTTTTTTATTGTTGTTCTACTACTTTTATTGTATTCTTCTTTGTTGCCATAGTACTTAGTTTTATATGAAAACTTAAAAGTATGTAAATTAAAATTATAACTCCGACGAAATTTGCACTGCAGCGCATGCAACAAAAACCGAGTTGCAAGCAAGCAAAATGCAAATAAGCATACAACAACAAAATGAGCACCTACAACGGGACGCTACTTATACAATAGCCGAGCGAAGCAAGCGTGAGCGGTAGAAGTAGAGCGAGCGGATAGCTATTAAGTGGAAAGAGTAACAGGTACTTTTGTGGGTGTATTAGTAGTGGATTTACGGAGTAGGAGTAGAAATAACGGTTTCCTATGTGAAATGGCAAGTAGTAATGCCATTAGCATAACTTTTGCTTTTTAACAAGAATATAAATTTTCATAAGCCGCATTTTCACAGCAAATGCAAGGCAATGGAAAGACGAGACGAGCGAAGATAGGAGCAGGGGCGAGAAGAGGAGACGAGAAAGGAAAGGAGAAAAGTAGAGGAGAGGAGAGCAGCAGAGCTAAAGCAAGTGTGGGAACTTCTAAACATTAAATATAATGGCATGTGAAGGGACATAGTTAGCAGTAAAAGGGGCGAAAAAAAGTCTTGTGTTTATGTTATTTGTGAGTGCTGGCAGGAAAATTATGGGATTACAACTTATAATAAATATTTGATAACCACAGAGAACTTTGTAGATATGTATGTATGTTTATATAAGCAAAAAGAAGCATTGAAATATTTGCGAATAGAGAGATGGGAAACGCTTGAAATAAATCTCTTTTAATAATAGACTAATGTTTTTCATAACAGATGTTTTTACAAAACTTTCACTTCCATAAAGTTTAGGTTGCAAGTAAATCGTTGTATCCAAAAAAAATTTCATCAAATGGCTGAAATATGAGTTTTCATATCTTTATTGCTATGAAACTAACTTATCATTTTGAATCTGAAGGTTACTTATACGACATGGTGTACGAACATCAATACGATTAGGCTGAGAACAGAGACGGCGTTCAGCAGAAAATTTACGTGATATTGTTCACATATGCATGGTCAAACATGTACCTTGTCAAGCAGGTTAAAATCCTCAGCTATAAAAAGATATTGACGGGGTAAAAATATTATTAAACTCTATCATGCACACAAGGACGAGAACGAAATTTCATTCAAATAAGAAGCAACAAGTATATTCTAGTATATGTGTGTTAATGAAAACATTAAAATATCACATCTATTAGATAACCTAACGATTTAAAGTCAGAAAGAAAATCAGAACTCAATATATCGGATGTATTTGTGCGAGCGAAAGTATTTGCTCGATTTTATTCATTTTTGGCGGTACTTAAAACATTCCATAGCAAGGAAAAACTGCTCTCATGACATATTAATTCCAGAATGCGACGCTCTCTGACTTGAATTAATGTACCTGACAGATTGAACAATATTTTCGGAAAAAAGTCAGCTGTAGGCACTGTGGACCTCACACATATTCTGTACTGGGACATTGAAAAGTCATGATCCAATTTTGGTTTTGGATTTATGCACTCTAAAATGAAAGTCTCATTTCAAATTCAATATTGTAATGTATGGAAACTTGGCGTCGATAATTTTTACATTAAGACATATAAAAATAAATAAAAAATCTTGAACGAAATTAGATTGAAGTCGTTAAGGTAGTTTCTGAGGGGTGTATGAATTAGCCCCCACTGAATTAACCCCCACCGGGCAAAATGACTTAAGCCCCACCAATTTTACAACAAAATTAAAAATGGCGGAAAGTGGGGCTAAAGTCATTTTCGTGGGGATTAATTCTTTTTTTTTTTAGTGGGGATTCTGTCATGAAAGAACCCCCACGTTTGGTGGGGCTTAATTCATTTCGATTGGTGGGGATAAAAGTATTTTCGTGGGGCTTAATTCATTTTAATTCCGTGATCTTTTATAAAAATAAATCAAACAGTTAGCAACGTAATACTTTTCACAGAAGAATTATGAACACCGGGGTTTTGGACCGACCAAGGATAATTTATTTCGAGCGCTCGATTGATGTTGTTTAGTTAATCAATAACAGAAATTGGTTTTTTATGTTATTTTTATAAAAATATGAAAAACTTCACAATCACTTCACTTTAACAAAAATGGCAAGGTTATGTTCGAAATTATGGCACAGCTGTTGTAAATTCGAATGGCCACTATTGATTCATGCACTGATCGTTTCGAATTATCGATATTCACAATATAAGAGTCTGAACGAGAATTGGTAAAAAATGAGAAATTAATAATTGGAAAATTTATAATTATTTTTTATAGCTGAACGAAGCATAATTTGGACACAGAAGAATTATGTACACCGGGGTTTTGGACCGACCAGGGATATTTTTTTTTTCGAGCGCTCGAAAAAAAATATCCCTGGTCGGTCCAAAACCCCGGTGTTCATAATTCTTCTGTGAAAAGTATTAAAATCACTAATAGTGCACATTTCGTAAAAGGAGAAACCATAATTTTGTAAATTATAAAATAATAGAAGAAATTTTTCCTTTTACGAAAGGTTAAAATCACAGTGTATGTACATTTCGTAAAAGGAGAAACCCATAAGAGAGTGTGGCAAACAATTTAATAAATTTAAATGCCCTTTTTGTCGTCAAGATGTTGACGAATATTTACACATTTTTCTTTAATTATTTTCTTTTTCTCACATTTTCATATTTTCATTTAATTCTTTACCTTTTTTTTTAAATATTACATACGTATGTATAATTGAATTTTTGTTAAAATTTTGATTTAAAAACTTGACGTTTTAAAGCAAGCAAAATAAATTAAAAATGAAGTAAAGTGGGGCTAAAGTCATTTTCGTGGGGATTAATTCCTTTTTTTTTTCGTGGGGATTCTGTCATGTAAGAACACCCACGTTTGGTGGGGCTTAATTCATTTCGATTGGTGGGGATAAATTCATTTTCGTGGGGTTTAATTCATTTTTTTTTTCGTGGGGATTCTGTCATGTAAGAACACCCACGTTTGGTGGGGCTTAATTCATTTCGATTGGTGGGGATAAAATCATTTTCGTGGGGTTTAATTCATTTTTTTTTTCGTGGGGATTCCGTCATTTTTGGTGGGGAAAGATTCACTAAGAAATTGGTGGGGCTTAAGTCATTTTGCCCCGTGGGGGTTAATGCAGTGGGGGCTAATTCATACACCGTTTCTGAGGTATAGGCCTTCACGCAAATATGAGCAGTGCCACGCCCATTATTCAATTTTGATCACAACTCACATAGAACTCATTCCTGCCAGCTTGGTCTCATTTAACGCATTCACATATTGAGTTATGACACTTTCAGTAATTTTCAACATAGCCGTTATATGAGGAGTGGGCGTAGTTGTCATCTAATTTAACCGCTTTTCATGGTGAACAAAGCATTATTTGCAATATCAACGCTCCTTGGTGTCCAGGTAGCACATTTCATTAAGTCTTTGGGCTTCAACTTGGCTCGACATTGCGTCATTTTCATTTACATATAAATAACTCTATATCTATCTCGATTAGTTTTAGATGAAATGCGGGTGAGAAGGCAATCGACAATGGCGGCAGTTTCGCGCCAACACAACCAACCGTTTAATGTCTGAAATTAAAGCTCATGATCTCGGCGACATTTAGTTTCAACAAGACGCTGCCACTTCTCACACATCGCATCATTCAATGGATCTATTGAGAGCACACTTCGGTGAGCAGAAAATTTCCCGTCTAGTCGATTCGCCACCAAGATCGTGTGATATTACACCTTTGGACTTTTTCCGGTGGGGATATGTAAAGTCTAAATGCTATGCCGACAATCTCGCTTCGATTCAGACATTGGAGCAAAGCCTCACGCATGTCATGCGTCAGTTACCACTCGAAATGCTGGAACGATTGATCGAACATTGTACTCAACGGATGTACCATCTGAGGCATAGCCGCGGCCAACATTTAAAAAAAATACATTTTCATTAAATTTGAAGCTACTGTGTTTTTTTTCTTTAAAAACGTAGGGAACTTCGAAGTGAATCAAAATAAATCGCAAAATGTCTTGCCGAAAATTTTTGTATAGGTATGTATATCGCTAGTATTAGGGTTTCTTTGTTCAAAACTCGCATGTTTAGTTTCTAATGAATGATATTAGAAACAATTTTCAGAGAAAACCCGGTTGAGATTTCCTAATAAAATGCGGAACACAGTTTCCTTACAAATATTCCGAAATTGGAAAAGACTCTGAAATTTGTTCTGAAATCCATTTCTATTTATTTCACAATATTGAGAGAAAAATTAAGTTTGGTTTCAAAACATTCTGACTTTTTATATTGAATTTGCAATCTTCCACAAAATCAAGTAACAAACACACGCCATTGCAATGAAGTGCATTGACGAGTTCTTCAAATCATTATAAAATTCTACTTTTCTAGTTCTGCAAATGACGTTCCTAACAAAAACAGAATTTTAAGTGAAAAATTGCAAAATAATCTTTTCAATTACTTTTCCATGTAAAAGAAACAAATATGAGCCTAAAACCAGGCATTACAGCTACGCAAGGTCGCAAATGAAAAACTTTAAATCCAAACTCTGCAATGCAGCGCTTTATCGAAATGCAAATTCGTTTGAAAATTAATATTGCTGAAATTCAACAGTGTGGAAAATAAGTATGGAAATAGAAATTAAAAATATAAGAAAGAAAAATAAATTTTCAATGAAAATGTTTTCAACGCGCTAAACTCGAATTTCATCAATTATTTCGCCAATTTCGCCGAACGTGCGAACATAACGAGCATAATACAATGCCGTTAGCTTAGATAACGTGCGAATAGGCTTAATTGGAAAGCAAAAGAGTTACAATGCATAAAATATTTGTTAAAAAAAAAACACGAAATTGGTTAGAAAAAACGCGCATAAAATCAATCAATTCAAGTGAGTGAGCGTATTTAATGAACTTAAACTTTTTTCCCCGAACTGGCTGTTAAATGTGGAACAAGGTCAATTTCGTGCTTTTTAAACTAATTTTTAACAAATTTTTTCATGCACAGAATTAGCCAAATAAGTTTAAAGCGCCGCTTTATGCCAGAACATTCAGCCATAAAATTTTTAATACAAAATTCGGAAATTAAATTGCCAAAATTGCACCACTGAGAGCGTATTATTAAGCCTTCTGCACATTATGCGCTTATAATTTATGTATGTGGGACATGACAGGCAGCCAGCCAGGAGCAAAAACTTTCCAAATATTGTTTTTGGTGCCAAAACTGGTCGCACCAGTGTTGCCGTTTTGCGTAATGGAATAGAAATATTTTTTTCTTAAGAGAGGAGAAAACGAGCTGGACTCAGCTAGGTATTATTTGTTATGGAAATGGATAGTAATTTAAATGGATACGTCTTGCGTCTCTCGAATTTAAGACAGATTATGGTGATTTCCATCTCATTCCAATACATACTCTTCTTCTTCTTCTTTATTGACGCTTCTTCTTTTCGCAATTTGGCACCAATTGTAGATTCCAAGCGAAGCCAGATCCTTCTTTATTTGGTCTTTCCAACCCAGTGGAGGTCTTCCTCTTCCTCTACTTTCTCCGGCGGGTACTACGTCGAGGACTTTACTTTTCAATTTCCTACTCAGTGGAAAGTTGTCAATTTTAACGTTGTTATTGGTGTTGATGCTGGTTCCAAAATAGACGAAATTATCTTCGACTTCAATGATGCGAATACTGTTTGTTTGATTGATGACAGGAGATAACAATACATCTTATAACCCTATAATACGAGCTCGAAATCTATTTGATTCTAATCTCAACAAATAGTGCTCGAATCTGATTGACCTTACAGTCGATTTCTGCGAACTCATTATTTCCATGGTTCCATTTTCCGCGTTCGGTTTCTTCTCGCCTAACTTTTACAATCTCATAAAATTTACAAAATCTCAGCCTTTATTTGACGTTAGATTGGTTCATGACATATACTTTTTGAAGATAATTTCAATTCGGAAAGTCCAATTTTGGGCAACTTTTTCGAGCATTAATAGCTCGAATTTCTTCGGAAATGTTGTCTTCCAAAGCTGGAATAGTTGCTGGCTTATTTCTGTAGATTTTAGACTTGACGTAGCCCCACAAAAAATATTTCGACATGTGAAACCACAAACCAAGTTCAGTTCTTCCATTTTTGGCAACAAAAAGTTTGTTAGCATCGAACGATAGCGATCGCCATTCACCGTAACGTTGCGAACAGCATCTTTGAAAAAATACGGTCCAATGATTCCACCAGCGTACAAACCACACCGAGTGCATTTTTCGGGATGCATGGGCAGTTCTTGAATTTTGCTTATTTACGTAGCCATTCAACCAGAAATGAGCCTCATCGCTGAACAAAATAAAGCGCGAAACACATTTCGAACCGAACACTGATTTTGGTAATAAAATTCAATGATTTGCAAGCGTTGCTCGTTAGTAAGTCTATTCATGCTGAAATGTCAAAGCATACTGAGCATCTTTCTCTTTGACACCATGTCTGAAATCCCACGTGATCTGTCAAATACTTAACCTCAAAAAAATCTTCATAATCAAGATTGTCAAGAACAATCTCGGACTAGACATTTTGTACCCATAGTTTTACTACCATAAGAGATTCATATAGAATTGTTACAGGCGTACAGAAATCCTTCCGGAAGCAAATGGAAGGACTTCCGTTATCGCTGTGCCATGATAACGGGAGAAGAAATAACTCCAGCAGCGGCTCTGAACGACCACTGCAGTTTATTTCAAGCCAAGGTCTTTGCTATTGTGAAAGCCGCGGACATGGTCTCCAATGCACCTACAGGCAGTTGTAGAGTCAACTTCTACGTAGAGAGCCAAGCAGCAATGAAGGCAGTAACTTCGTATGGCATATCGGTCAAAAGTGCCAAGCAGGGCAGCATTGGAAAGTGTTGCCAGAAGTAAGCAACTTCACTTCTACTGTCGAGGGCAATGAAATAGTGGAAGTGATAGCCATGCGGCTAACATCCGAACGTCGTATTGGAGCAAAATATAACGCTTGTCATTTGCCTGTTACCAGTTGAGATGCTCGAACGAGTCATCGAATGGATTGAGTCAGTTGTTGAATTAATTAGACGTGTTCATAGGGCTGATGAAACTCTATTATTTCACATTTCGCTGAGCGCTTCCTTGAAGAAATATAAGCAGAGTTTATATAAACTCCTTCTCTGAAGGTTTTTGTCCTGTTTCAGCCCATCGTCTATCCGAAAGTCAATATTATAGCCCTCCGAAGCCTCAAAAAAGGTAACTGGCATCATAAAGTTTTATTTACCATAATTTAATATATAGTAACCACACAATTCCGGGACTCATTAAAGTAGCAACACTGGCTGCAATTTAAATTACCTCTAACCAAAAGGGATTATGCGTCATCACAATGGCAACATTTAATAATCTACCAAATTTCCAAATAAATTTTAATACACACTCAACTTTATGCTTTAAAACTCGAAATTCCGTAATAATATTTACCAATAAATACTCATACCAAGCGAATATTTAATATTCCGTGGCCACGGCTACGGAAACACCAAAAGCTCAACAGCCTCAGCGCCGCACTTGGTCACGCCGACAAATCATTGGGGCACAGCAGACATGCAACTACCTCCAGATAACAGCATCTACATCTCGGAGTACTCAACCTGGACGCCAACGCTGCATTTAAGCAGCTACCAACAACCAGCTGGTCGCTCGGTTGCCTTGCCACCGAATGCGGTAAGCATATTTTATGGTTGCGGACTGCGTTCAAAGAACGGCCAATAAAAAGGTATTTCGCAGGACTAACGGTAATACCTGTAAGATGTGGAGTGTGCGGCGCGGCACAAGCACACAATGAAGGGTAGAGTGGCTGTGTGGCGGCTCGGCTTGGCGCACTGTGTATGAAGACACCAACCGGACTGGAGGAAAATTTGCACAAAAGCTGCTGCAAGGAATTTCTTCACGAAGCAAGTTAATTTATTACGCCAAATGCCTTTGTGTAAATTTAGTAGCAAGGTGAAGAAAGAATGTGCAAAATGGAGGAATAAAAGTAGACGGAACGTTTTAAGCATGGATTTATTGGCGACGCGTTGCACTTAAAGTGAATAGAAAACTTAAAATACAGTGGCGGACGGAGCTGGCACTCACGCTTGGTACGGAAAAGTCGTAAAGTGTTTTTTTAAATTTCTTAAAGTAAAGATAATTAACATTTAATGCGCATTAAATATCTGCGGAAGTATAAAGGAATCCTGCTTTGAGTGATTGTTCTTTTTAACAGAAGTGGCCGAAGCGACTGACAGGCTGCCAGCCAGCTTATTCCTTACTGAAAAGCGAATAAAACTAAAGCTGCTAAAGCGCTCTACGGGTCACCTTTTAGCGTTAAGATTTAAGGATTGATTCGATATAACGGCTTAAGGATACTGCTCACTGTTTACTAATATTTTAAAGGTTGCCGAACAAAAGACAGAAAACTCGGTTATAAAAATGGATCCTGAGAGGAAGAGCTGCGCCCTCAACGCTAGTCAAGAAGTACACTATCTTGCCAGCAGTGCCCGGTCACAGCGGTGTAGCCGGAAAGAGCAAAGCCGTTGAGCTATTTAAGGAGGGCACACGTACACCAATTTCATCAGCTTGGTTCGAGTCGGTTTTCTGATGTTCTCTTGCTTTTTAGTGCTGACCTTCCAGTGACCTCGACAAGCCCTAGTCAGCAACCACAGAACTTGTGCGACTACGACATCCTGCTAGCGCAAAGTGAACCGTAGGAGGTGCTCTGAGCTACTTTCTCTTAGCAAAGTCAATCTCACCGCAATTCTAGGTATTTTAACTTGACACTGCCCATGAGTTCAAAATCGGTACGGCTAAATATTTTGTCGGACATTCCTTGCCGCGGAGGAAGCAGGCACTTCCTTCTTTATAAACTGGCTTTTGCCAAACTGAGATTGAACTTTTTTGGTAGACACACCTTCGGCGAACATATCGAAGAGACTGGGATTCATATTAATCACCTTAACAAATTTATGGTAAGTTCCAAACACTTAGTTGATATATGGGGAAGTGGTAAGCCACTTTCTGGAGTTTCTGTCGAAATAACATCCATCGATTAGGATCAACAATCAAATACGGCGGCGAAGAACTGATAAAGAGCATTCATCAGCTTCTTTATAGGATATAGTTGGACGAAAACATACCCGACGATTGGAATTTAAGTGTGCACTGTCCACTATCAATGTGGCTTTAGGCCTAGAAAATCAACAACTGACCAGATATTCAACATGCGATTTCAAAGCTGTTTTTCACAGAACGAAAAGGAGCTGTCTTCATGCCACTATGTCTATTTGAGCAATACCAAAACCTTCATCAGGATCGGGATGGATGTCTCTGAGCCGTTCGATACCAAACGAGGTTTCAGACAAGGCGACTCCTTATCGTGGGACTTCTTCAATCTACTCCTGGAGAAAATAATTCGAGCTGCAGAGCTGAATAGAGAAGGTACAATCTTCTATAAGAGTGTACAGCTGCTGGCGTACGCCGATGATATTGAGATCAGACTTAAAAAGGAAGCGAAGCAACTGGATATGGTAGCGAACGAGGGTAAGACGTAATATCTCCACTCGCGATTTGGCTGCCACGTCACTGTTGACAGTCATACTTTCGAAGTCGTAGATAATTTCGTTTATCTTGGAACCAGCATTAACACCAACTCCTATGAGAGCCTTGAAATCCTACGCAGAATAACTCTTCCCAACGGGTCAATCAGAAATTCTGAGTAGGCAATTGAGAAGTAAAATCCTCTCTCGACAAACATCGACTATGGACGATGACAACATCTGATGAGTCGGCGTTATGAGTTTTCAAGAGAAAGTTTCTGCGAAATACCTCTACGACGACTTTAACATAGTTCATAGAATTAGGAGACAACAGCTACGCTAGCTAGGTCATGTCGCAGTACCCGCCAGGGGAAGCAGAGAAAGACCTCTACTCCGTTGGAAAGACCAGGTAGAGAAGAACCTGGCTACACTTGAAATATCCAATTGGTGCGAAACAACGAAAGGGAAGAACTACTCGAAATGGTTTACCGGGTACTGTAGTAATAATTTTAAAATCATTTTACAGAAGTTATAAAGACTTTAGTAAAAATCTTCAATACCTAAGTGATTTTACCAATTATTCATTCATAAATAAAAAAAAATAAATTTAATCAATATTAAAATACAAAAGTGTTTTCAAATACAATAAAATTCTCTTAATACAAATATTGACATTTAGGCACTTACCTGGCTGCTCGCAGTAGGGAAACGGCCTTCTCAAATAGCTGATCGCGCAAAAACCGATGCAAACGCAACATACAGTCTTCCCTGCAAAAATACGAAAAGAGTAGATAGGGAATCACAGACCAATTTAGAAATAAAAAAGATTGAAAACATGAAAGGAAACACAAAATTAATTTAAAATATACGAAAATGCAAAATCAGCAGAATAAAAGCGCACCAAAATGGTACAATACAAAACAAAACAAAGAAAACAAAAATACTCGTGCTGTGGAAGCAACAACAACAGCGCATGGAGATTTTCGTAGATGTTAAAAGGATTACAGCTGACATAAGGGATATGAGAGCCGGTCGTGGCTTCGGAGTTTGTATACTTTTGCTTTTTGTATTCCTTTGTATATTCATATACAAATACCTGTATGTATGTGTTTAGTAGTGTTTACAGGAAAAGCTACTAAAGCATTTGCTAGCATCGACAGAGCCAGGTGGTTGGTAAACCGTTGGATAAGTAATACAAATGAAATTAAAAGAGCTTTTCAATTTTCCAATTTTGTGCAACGAAAGATAACAACGTGGCCATCATGTAATAGATAAGCTAATATTCATTTACATGTGAATACTAAATGGCCCTGTGTATTTTTGGAATAATTAATATATGTACCCAGATTTAGCAAAAAAGTTTATAAATAATTTGCTTCGGTTGCTATCGTCACATATATGTATTTGAGAAAAGTAGGTTTTAGAAACAAATTTAAGCTCATTGTTCTACAGGTTTGGTTACCTAGTTCCCTAGGTGGCGCACATATCGTAATTACTCTTTTTAAGGTTGGGTTTTGCTGACAAGTAACAAAAAATATTATTTTGACATATCGAACTATATACATAGTTTTGTGGATATGCACACATATGGAATTCCTCTTAACTTCTGACGTTGACGAGTTAGCGTAGAAACTAACCTATAAAATTCGTAAATCAATCATAATGCCATTAAGGGATTGAATCTAAGCAAAATTCTGTCACAGCTATTTCAAAGATCCGTAAATCTATCATGTATAGCGTGGTTCTTAACTTCGAAAATTAATATGGAAGATTCTCTGGGAAATCGTTTGCACCGACTAGACAGGGTCAAGACACATGATCATCGGTCGATGTTTTGGATTTTATAGTATAACTACTTAAAAGTTTTAAATTCCTCGCCCACTAACCGAAATTGATACTTCTAATTTGTTTGGAACTATTGACGAAGCAAAAAAGCATTGCAGGGTAAAGCAAGAAATAGCGGTTAAAAACTATATGTATATAAATTCACCGCCACTGCTTTGTTCGTATTACCTAGATAGAAAATAATTGAGGTTTGGCACTGCGGGCTATGGTCCTATATCACATATGGTCACAAAGGTCCAGCGATCTGAGAAGTTGTTGGAGCTTGCTGGTCGCGATGGAGGTGACAACGTAAATAAGTCTGCTTCTACAAATTGCTGGACAATCTAGAATCAAGTGTTCTGCAGTTTCCGGTTCCGTGTCGCAAAACCGGCAGTGTGAACAAGAGATTATGCCCATGTTGGACAAGTGTTTCTTAAGACTGCACTGCCTAGTATAGAACGTGACAAGGAGACGGATTTTGTCTCGAGGGACTGAACATATCGATGTAACCTCCCTATAGTATAGCATAGCTTGTCTCACAAAGTTTCAAGTTTTAGTATTTATTGTCGTCAGTTAGGGTCACAAAATCGTCGTTTTCGAAATCGAAATTTTCTAGTGACAAATGTGATTTACCCATATATGGAGGAACAAGCTGCGTGATGCCTATATTTGTGGGTTACCTGATTGGATTGGTAAAGAAATTTACATAAACCCTTTTTACATTGATAAATAACTTCAATTGTCGCCAGTTTATAACATAAACCAAGCATCAACCACACACCTTATCTATGAAATATTTATATGTACATTTGTAAGTATATCGTCCGGGATGAAGCTGACATGACTCTGAGAATAAACTTTCAAAGAGGCAAAAAGTTGAGCTAATCAAATCTTCCGCAACGCACAAATATATGTGCATTAACATGCAACCTATACAGACATTTTAGTAAGCTGGGTTACTAAAAAATTAACTTCATTCAGAAATGCTACAAAAAAAAAGAAAAATGCGCAACATGTTATTGAACTGTTCGGTTGCCTACCTAAATAGGAAGAAAAGCTCTCAAAAACTTTACAAGAATTAAATAATGGATGATGTGAGTACAAATACGAGGCGCAAAGTTAATGAAGATTTTAGTGTGACTAAAACGAGATATTTCTTTCGTGTATCATTTGAAAATATCGCTATTCCCACATCTTTCAATGTATTTCTCTTAATGGCAATGAGTATTTCGATACTACCATGGCAAACTTCGTTGTAGCAGTTATTTTTTGGCAACCCTAATGTAAGGATTCGAAGAAAAGTGAAGCAAAAGCAATGAAAGGAAGTGTGGGTGGCATTCAACTCGACATTTAAACTCAGAGATGCCGAAGCTACTTGGCTCTTCCACTTTAGCCAGGTATTGATAGCCTGCTTTCAATGTTAAGCAGTCAAGTCAGATAAAAATTGTGTGCTTAAATTCTGAGGAAAACTTAAAAATTTCACTGGAAGGAATGTTTGGAAGCTAATGGAAAAAAATACGTTTTATTAAAGCTTCTGTAGTCAATTGGCATTCTGAAGATTTCTATCAAAGGTTAGAACAGTTGAAAAAGAAAAAATAGTAATATTTAATTTAACTTGATAACATGTAAGGGTGGGTTAAGTTCGAATGTAACATTCAATTGTGGAAAACATTATGAATGGTAAGCTTTGAGACATTTTCACAGCACCTTCAGTAACTGTATATGTACATATGTATTATGGGAACAAGCAGATAAAAGCGTACATGGAACAGCAAGAGGTAAAATTGGACCGAAAGATCAAATATAGATCGTACAAATATTTAACACGTAACGTTATGAACCTCGCAATCGAACCAGTCAGAATTTATCTATTAAAATTTTTCAAACACATAACCTGTCTCCAATGTACGCTTTCTGCGTACGTAACTGTCGACTGCAGTGGTCCGATTATGCCAATCTACGAACTCTGCTTTAATTTTTTGTGAAGGAATATGCGTTCCATCAAGATATCTCGATTCTTACTCAAGTTAGGGCTTTCACGGATGCGTGGACAGACAGACATACTTCAACTCGTATTGTCATCCTGATCATTTATATCTATCTCGATTAGTTTTAGGTGGTATAAAGTAAGTTGTAACCAACAGATCAATGCGTTCCTTAAGTTCATGATAGTTTAAAAACATTTCTTTTTCAGGAAGTTGTATGTTTTTTGAACCAAGAAGGTCTCTTTTAAGGTTGTTATACCTGGTATATTTCTTTTATTTTTTTTTGTAAGTAATAAGTTGGCTTTCTCGAAGTGAGATAAAGCTTATTGGCTCTAAATCAGACTTTCTTATTCGAAAAAAAAATGGATTGTAAGTACGTAAAATATGGACACGAATTGGCATATTTCGCCGAATAACTCAATTTTGCGTTTCAATCCGCAATTACAAATGTTTACGAACTTCCAAATATTTTACTTTGGTGGACCTTTAACTGGCCGAATTGAACGGACCTGGAACACATATTTTATACTCAACAAGTGAAGTTAAGGTCTTGTTACTTGAAAAGCCTGGCTTTCTTGGTGAAAACTATACTAGATATTTTTGACTATATCTATTGGATTGCTGAGAAGCTTTCTATTGAATTTATTTAATTTCATTTTTAAAGAGTTATATGAAATCGCTTCTTAGATTTGGCCGAAATTTACTCGAAATTATCATCGAAAATTATTAAACAGAAATTTCTGATAAGAGGAATATTAAAATAATATTCATAACTTACTTTTGATCGTCGATGCTTTTCTCAGACGTCGCATCAAATGGCAGAGGTTGATCCTCTTCGGGCAACTGGAGTTCATTGGTGAGTGTTACACTTATCTCACCGGCTATTTCAGCCCATTTATTGGAGAGCTCCTCCTGAAATTATAAAAACATAAACGAAAGAATGAATGAGAACATGTTGTAAAATTGTATAAGTATTTGATTGAGTTAGAGAAATCGGTTTAAAATCATACACTATGTTAAGTCTTCGAGGCTCTAAGGGATTATTATTAATGCAAGCATGTCGAGATAACCAACCTCTCATTAACAAACTAACCCTCTACAGTAGTATGAACACAAGAGATAAATTGCATCATACACTCATAAAAGAATTTTTGTATACTAAATTTTAAAACTCAATATTCAAAATTTAAAAACAAATCAAAAAAATGTATTGTTTACCTTGGAAAGTGGCGGAAGTGCTATAAATTTATTACCCAAATATTATAATATGAATTGCTACTTAATAAGCCTAAGGCGGATTAACAATAACATCAATTCTTAAATGAATATTTTAAAATAAATTAGTATTAATTTTATTTCTCTATTTAGACAATCGTTATGCGAATGTTTATTATGCATATTCATTTTCATATTTTTTAGCATTTTGTGTCAATATTTTTTACTTCCGCTGCCATAAAATACCATTGTTGGGCATAATAATTTATAACTTGCTTACACTGAAGCTTTAAATACCTATACCCGCCACATGAAAAAAGTTTTCTAGATAATCGCTAGATTTTGATCGTCTCAACTATACTTTATAGTATTTCCGACGTTATTTTCTCTCTATAGTCTGACCGAAAATAGCATTTCCCAAACCTACCATTAGATGACTTCAAAGACAACTAACTTGAACTCTACCATCCAAAAGAGGACCACGGGCGATCTGAGGGCGGGAAAAACATGGAAAAGGCGTGCTTGGATTTTTAAGAGTTAAACACAGTTTATCTCAATTTCCGGCAAAATTACAAGTCCTATAGAAGAAAGTTATAATGAAAAAGTTGATTGAAAATCTTTTACTTTCTGTTGGTTTGAAAAATATATTAAGACAGGGCAAAAAATAGTAAGACCTTTTAATTTAAAATTCGCGCGAAAACCCATTCCACGAAATTTTTGTTTTTTAGGTTAGAATGGCTGTCAATGACACCTATGTCAAATGTCACATCAAAACAGTCATCAGTGTTTAGTATGCGTTTGTCTTTCTGCAGTATATAAAGTGCATTCGGCGATTTTTACGATGAATGATATTATCGAACCAATAAGTTCCACTAATTTTGTGCGCGGAATCAAATTTCTAGTGCAGAAACGTTCAGAATGTTGGCAAAGGCCTTCAGTGATAGTTGTTTGTAGCGAACAAGTCTTTTTAATTGGTACAAACTATTCAAAGAGGGTCGAGAACGCGTTGACGACGAAACACGTCCAGAACGCCCATCCACATCAACTGATAATCAACACATCAATAAAATAAATGAGTTGGTGCTTGAGAATCCAGGATTGACATTCAGAGGTCTTACTGACATCGTTGGAATATCGGAAGGATCGATGAAAACCATTTTGAAAGGTTATTTGGTTCTAAGAAAAGTGAAAGTGCGATTGGTTCCAAAAACACTATTTTTTTTTTTCGAAAAACAGTGTCACGATAACGACTATGAAACAATGCTTTCCGATTACCAGTGTGTCATGAAACGTATTATTGCTGGCGATAAGTCTCGGAGCTAAGCTTACGACCTGGGAACAGACGATCATTCGCAAAGGTGAGTCGAAGCCGAAAAACAGGTCAAAGCAGGTCAAAAATCAAGGTTGTCTAACAGTTTTCTTCGATTATTAAGGTGTGGCGCACTTCGAATTCCTTCCAACTGGTCCATCCGGTCAACACAGAATACTATTTACGTGTTAGGAGTCATTTGCGCGAAGCTTTTCGTAAAATTAGGCCGGAATTTTGGAACTCTTGGTTTTTACATCACAGTTGTTCAACCAACATCGTGCCACAACCACCGTATTTGACTGCTTTAGTTGACTTGACTTCTAGCTATTTAGCAAACTCAAACGAGCGCTCTGGGTAAAATTGTTTTGAGTCAATTGAAGGCATTAAACGTGGATCGCTAAGCGCATTGAAGGCTATTCCGGAAATTGATTTTAACAACTGTTTTGAGGATTCGAAAAAACGTTGGCACAAGTGTATTGGGGTCAAGAGGAATTACTTTGTGGGAGATGACATAGATTTAGAGAAATAAATTAAAAATTTAAAAATTATGAACGAGGGCTTACTATTTTTTATTTTCTTAAACATTTGAATAATAAATTTGCTCAGAAAATGGAAAAACAGAACCCACCAAAACCCAAGATTTACACTACCGAGTGATTCAAAAAATTATCTCAATGATTATTATCAAAACCTTTATTCCTCTGATTATCACTCCAACCGTTTTTTAGGAATTTCCATTGTTATACCGGATCATTTTCGGAGAATATTTTCAAAAACATATACATTAAAAAAATATGAAAAAAAGAAATTATTATTTTTTAAACTCAAGTAGGGGATATAAACCTTACTGTTGAATTGCTGAAATTGATTTAATTAATATCAGTGCTCCAAGAAAACTTACTAATCATATTAAATTACGTAATTTATTTGTAATAAATCTATTCAGATTTACAAATAATTTCAGGAATAATTCTCTAAGAGCACTTTAATAGCTAATTTGTAACAAAGTAAGCGGCTCCAATATTTTCCGAGAACTGTGCGCAATGCACATATTTGCTATAACTGTAATTACTAATATTATTTCCGTAATTTGCATATCAAATAGAATATGTTATTTAGTCTATTTGCAATGTGCATTTCTCGTTACATAACTTGGTTGCCCTAATTTTCGGGCAGAAAAGTTAAATTGAAATTTCCCCCACAGCGTGTTCGCCACTGTCTACAATGTTTTGCATATTTAATTGGGAAATTTCTGTGAAAACATTTCATTTTTATTTTAAACAAATTTCCGTTTGCCCAACTACACATATTGCTTCCGTTTGCCGCACCTTTTTTACCGTTTTACCGACTTATTTGCATTCGAGCATTTTTATTTGTTCGGCGAGGCCTGCAGCAGAGCTGATTAAAGCGCTAACTAGCTGACAATAGGCGGCTAACACACATCATTACATATATACAAATACTAATACAAAGACACATATACGCACATACACACGCATGTAATTGAAAATGTTGCAACAAAGCGGGCAACAATGCGATCTCACTTATTAATTTCAGCTTAATTTTGCCGTGCAATTTACTTTGGTAATTTTAAAAACAGTATTTAAAACAAAAAAAAACAAAAACAATATTGTGCAATAATATGAAAAATCAAACGAGGAACAAAAAGGAAGTGGCAACGGAAGTGCAGCGTCCAATGAATTTCATTTGCTAACTTTTTTAGCTTGAGGGTGGTATGGACCCCAAATCGTGTGTGTGTGTGTCTTTGTAACAGATTAAATACATTAAACGCTCAATTTAATTGCGCGCTGCATCATTTCACAGTAATTTATTAAAACATTTTTATTTGCAAATAAGCTGCTTGGATTGTTTGTTGTTCTTTACTTCGCATTGTTGGCATCCGCTGTTTCTACATAACAGGATTCATTTAAGTTTTTCAATATAAAATTATATGTTTTTAAACAGTTAAGTAGTGTAAGAATTTTCTTTTTAACCGCACTTAATAGTGACCAAAAACGGTACTTTTACATATGGCTGAGCTGCTGGAGAAGTTCCTATCTTAGGCCAAGTAACCTTTGAGTAGCCAAAAAACATCCGTTTAAAGGCTAGCTAAAGTGAGAAGGTGAAACATTCCTACCAAGAGTTGTGCGAGACCCGCCACGTAAAAACCATCCTCAATGAAAAGAGCAAAACAGCATCGAATGACAGACCCCCCTTTCGTTACGACCGTAAAATATGGCTATGTAAAAAGACGTTCAGCAATACCAAAAGCTTCGTAAATATCGGGAAGGACCTTCCGAGCCGTTCGATGCTACATGAGGTTTCAGACATTGTCGTGGTGTAAAAACCAAGAATTGTCTTTCCACAATTCCGGCCTTTTTAGGCGGATAGCGTTACGCAAACGACGCATAACGTTTAAATAATATTCCTTGTTGACTGTTTGACCGGTTGGAAGGAATTCATAATGCACAACACCACGATAATCGAAGAAAACAGTCAACATGACCTTGATTTTTGAGCGACTTTGGCGGGATTATTTTGGTCTCGGCTCTCTTTTGGTAAGATATTCGCTCGATTGATCGGTTGTTTCGGGGTCGTAAGCATAGATCCAAGTCTCATCGCCAGTTATAATGCGTTTCATGACACCCTGGTAGTCGGAAAGCATCGTTTCACACACTTCAACGCGACGCCTTTTTTTCCAAAAAATTCAATGTTTTCGGCACCAGTCGAGATTTGACGCGCTTGAGGCCCAAAACATCCTTCAAAATGGTATTGGCTGAGCCTTTCGATATGCCAACTTCATCCGCAAGATCTCTAATTGTTAATCGACGGTTTTTCAACACCAAATCTTTGATTTGTTGAACGTGAGCTTCGTCGGTTGAGGTTGATGGTCGCGCTGGACGCTCTTCGTCTTCGACACGTTCACGGCCGGCTTGAAACTCACTATACCACTTGTAAACATTTTTTTTTAGACACAGCCTTATCACCAAAGGCTTTCTGCACCATCCTCAACGTATCCGTAGCAGAAAATTGATTCCGTAAACAAAGTTTAATGCAAATTCTTTGCTCAACAAATTGCGACATACTACTACTGACGGGCTGTACGGACTGAGTAAGATTGAGAGGTCCTCTCTTGACGAACAAATAGCGAATTCTAAAAGTCACTCATCATCCCAATCCTGCTATATGGTGCAGAGGCATGGACGATGACAACATCTGAGTCGGCATTACGGGTTTTCGAGAGAAAGGTTCGGCGGAAGAGTTATGAACCGCGAATACCGCAGTCGTTGGATGAGCTGTAGGAGATATACGACGTCATTGGCTTAGTTCAGCGAATTAAGAGACAGCGGCTACACTGACGAGGTGATGTCGTCCGAATGGATGAAAACACTGTGTAGGAAAGACCAGGTGGGGAAGGACCTCGCCATACTTGGAATATCCAATTGGCACCAAACTGCGAAATGAAAGAACGACTGGCGCACCGTCGTAAACTCGGCAAGAACCGCATAAGCGGTTTCCCTGCCAATAAAGAAAAAGAATATTGAAAGTGTGCTGGTCTCACTAATATCTATAGTCGTCTCTATCTTACTATCTTATGTCACATAACGGCTCGGCAATACTCGTATTAGTTTGTGCAGAGCCTCAACAATTTTCGGAGCAACAGCAGATTTTGGACGATCTTGAGGAAATCGCTTTTGGAGTGATCTTCGACTTCGATTGAGTTCACCATACCATCGATGAACACTGGCCTTTGATGAGCCTTGAGGAGGATTTTAAATATTTGAAAACTGCCAGAAGCGTCGATATTCGATATGAACAGTGTACTCTTCTGCTTTTATTTTGGCAAGTTTGTTAAGATATATATTTTCCGCAGCAAAAAAAACGTTCAAACTATAATTCCATTCATTATTCAATAGATATATATCTACATATGTATATATATATATATTGCAGCTTGAAATTACAAAGTTTATTTTTTTATTATTTAAAATTTTAGCACCTTTTGCTGACAGAGAAAACATTGACAGTGAGTGAGTGAAACACGAAAGCGCTGGTCAAACGGCGGTGCATTTGTCAGCGGAAAAAACTATAAATTTCAACAGACTGCAACCGATTCCGTGCAATAACCCTCAGCCCCCTAGCAACGCGTCAACACAGGCAAGTGTCTGTGTGTGTGTACATGTTTGCATGCGCCGGCACCGCTGCACTAAATGGACAACTATTATTACAGTTAATATTTAAATTTATCAATAAAATAAATAACGACCAGCCGAGAGGCGACAAGAGGCAAAAGGAGCGCAGGCCAAAGTTAACACGTCGCGGTGTAGTGTTGGCGCAGCGGAAGTCATGTTGGGTGAGCGGGTGCGCAGACCGCGGGCGTACAGACGCGATACTGTAGACATACAGCTATATCTACATTTATATACATATGTTGTATTTATATATATATAAAACGGAGTGAAATGCAGCGAAATGACCGAGGAAAAGCGGCAAAATGAAATGAAATGTCTCTGCTGATTGGACCAGCAGCAGAGCGCGCCCGGCGGCAGATGCCCTCGCAATGAGGCAAATATGCAGGCAAGCAATGGCTAGCGGTGCTTGGAGGTGGCGGCGCGCCAAGAGAAAATACAGACGATAGTTTTTAAATCCGCGCATCGGCGACGCAGTGTGGCAATCAATCAGCGCGGCAGAACCGCGACAACGGCTGCAAGCGCACCAGTGGCGATGGCGGCGATGGTGGCGGCCATTATTGCGAGTCATTGCGCTGGTGATAAATTAATGTACATACATATGTATATATGTGTATAAGTAAGCGCGTATTTGTGTTTAAGTGCTGGCGCAAGCTTAAGTGTTTGTGTATGTATGCGTGTATGTGTGAGTGTTTTTGTATAATAAATATATAATATATGGCGTAGTGCAGCTTACACCATTGCTGCGCATGAAATATATTTTACGCAGTCGAAATGTATGTCGAACGGGGTCTTGACTCCGCAACGACTCCATTAAAATTTGAATGAGCGTTAAGCTGACGATGCGCAATTTAAAAACAAAACAAAAACAACAAAAGTGGAGAGTTTGAAGTCGCAATTGTCTGCTGGTACTGGTACAATACATACAGCTTGATACAGGGTGTGTCAAAGGCTTGAAAACTAAAATGTTGTGTAGAAATGAGATAATTATAGCAAGAAAATATATTTTTCCAAGGAATACTTGTGGAAAATAGAGATTTTATTTTAATAAGTTGAAGTCAAACTGGAGTTTGAAAAGGTTACAAATGGAACCGATTGGTTAAAATATGTCTAAAATACAACAAAAATAATAAAATTCATTTTCGGGTCCTCACTTTTCTTCGCTATGTTTCAGCAGTGTCCTCTTATAAAAAAAAATTAAATCAAAACAAGGGAGTATATGGTATAATCGCTTGCTATTCTAAATGATTTATGCAATTTGTCTGTTCGATTCGCCACTCTGCTAAATAGAGCGTATCACATTTTTTTGATGATACCTTTGAGTACAAGAGAAAAGAGATATGTATTTCTGAATCATCAATTCATATCAAATCATCTGATGCCGGTGAGAACTTAACCGTTATCGCGCCATGATAACCGACTATTGTATGCCTGAAATTGAAGCTCGTGAAGTCTAAAATCTATGCGGACAATTCCGCTTCGATTCTTTGCCTTGGAGCAAAACCTCACGCGTCTCAATCGTCAGTTAACAGTCGAAATGCCCGAACATATCATCGAAAATTGGATTCAACGGACGGACCATCTGGGACAAAGTCGCGGCCAACATTTGAAAGAGATAATCTTCAAAAAATAAATGCCAACACTATTCTTTCGGATGATAAAAAAAATCATTCCTCATTAAATTTGAAGTTTCTGTTTTTTCTTTAAAAAAAACAAAGGAACTTCGAAATGGATTACCCTATAAATGGTAACAGACAAAACATACACTTCGGAGAAAAATAATTGCAACAAAATATCAACGCTTTGATCTACCTTATATTTCCAGCACTATACATACGAGTCTAATATTAATAAAAATCAGTCAGCTAAATACGACTACTGAACGTTTGGATGCCGGCAATTGCGTTGCTGCGAAGTGCGTTCTAAGATTCAGAGAAGCTGGACATATGACGAGGTCCGATCAATGAAACGCCGAAATTATCCCCTACTTCAAATGCACTCCTGACAACTTTGATTATCGCGGCGCAGAAACTACCCGTTGCGGCCCTTTTCCCGCTCACATACTGATAAGAGATAAGTGGGTGGAGAAGAGTCGCTGGGAAAGAGGCACCGTGAGTTCTATCACGGATGGGTCGAAGCTAAGAGAAGGAGTTTTCTGTAAGGAGCTAGCCGCCAATTTTAGCTTTAAGCTACAGGACCACTGTAGTGTCCTTCTGCCCGAAATGGCTGCTCTCTTCTTTTAGGGTGATGAGCATTTACTGCAGCAATACTAGGGCGGATTTCTCTAACTCTGTGCTCAACGCTAGCCAAGGGGTGTCTATCTTCACAAGAAATAGCATCAAACTACTTCATCATCAGACTCCTTTGGGTGCCTGGTCATAGCGGAATCGTTGGCCAACCATAGACGCGCTCGCTCACATCGAAAAGATATCGAGTTGGATCTCAATTGGCGTTTTGTGTTCAACTACTGAACCGAGATCCATTGGTGTGTGCGCTTAGCAGACTCGGGTCAACGACCCACTCCTGTGCGATTCTTTTGGTCTACTTGCCTTTAGAAAAGTTCATCTTTGTAGGGTTCTTACTGGACACTATCAATGCAATCAAGTTGTGAAGCAAAAAATCATAACGAAGGCAAGTTGTTGGCTGAGGGTGAGACATCTAAGCTGTCATACTTTCGGCGAACCAGATGGCATAGCCAAAATTGACAACAGTCGTCTCAACACGTTTGTGGTAGACTTAAAGCGCTTTGTCGGTCTTATAATCGATTATATAGAGTTTTAGGTAACACAATAGACTGGTGTTCTGAGCTATCCAAGTTTGATCCCTTTTAAGATTTACCTCTTAACCTAACCTAACATAACATAAAATTGTGTCAAAAGGAAGCAAGTGATCAAACTATTTCGAGAGATCGTACTGGTGGCATATATAGGATGTTTTTTTAATCTTGAAGAACAACAAAAAAGTTTTCGCAATTCAAAACATTATCTGATGAAGGTTTAAATTCTCAATACTCGTATGTGTCAATAACTTAGTTTCTTCCTTATACCGATAAATACTTCCACATTTTCACACTTCAGTGTACATGATATTCGGCAGTCGTTCAACCAGTTAAACACTCGCTGCCGACTTTGCTTTATTTTCACTCAATTAAACTTGATGTCTCGTTATAAAATTTGCAAAAAGCTTACGACTTTTCATCAATACAATGTCAGAGGGCAACAAGCGGCTCTGCGGCGTAAACTGTTTGCACTAGCAATTTAAGGCAGTTGAATGCGAAGTGAGGCAAAAAACTGCCGGCTAATTGTGCATCGTTACCGCGCAAAAGGATTTTTAAATATTTACTCGTTTTTTGTTTTCTTGTTTCGTGCAGTGACATAATTAACTTTAATAGTTTGGCACTTTGTGTGTGTGAATGTGTATTGTCATGCTGTTAACTGTAAATTAATTTTTAGTTGACCCGCAATGCCGGCGGCCCAGTTTTTTCGGAGTGCACCTACCTCAGTGAGTTGCGGTTTTGGTTCCGGCTTTTTATTTGCTTTCGACTTGCGTCCACCCTTTTTGGTGCGTTTCTTCTCCTGCAACAGCACGGTGTCCTTGCAGAACTTCTCCATCATTTTAATGAAAATGTTGGCCGTTTCGATCACATCGCGCAGATAAGCTCTGTGGAGAGAATGAAGAGTGTGGAAAAATATATTAAATATACATATATATTAAAGTCGATGAAGTCTTTAATGAATTACAATTACGTAAGAGTTCCTTGCTTTAATGTTTTGTAATGAAATTTTTGGGATAATATCAGAATCGAATCAGGTATTTCTAAAGAAGAAAAACTCGTAAGGAAACTCTCAATCACACATTGAAATTAAATTTGCCCAAACAGTTTAGAAACTTTTGCAGTCTTCACGTCAATTTACAACAATGATTTCCAATTTTCTGTAATCCTTTGGATCAAAAAACTATCACTTCATAACTAATAAGGCTGAGAAAAGCTGGGTATATTAAGGTCCAAACATGAACACGCTAATATTATCCCTTCTGCAATTGCTTCCCTGAAAACTTGAACAACTACATCATAGAGACACCTCCAGTTGGCTGTTTGCACTCAAGATTAGTCAAGAACTGTCTAAAATCACTAGCTACTTTATTACCAAACTCTTTTGGGTGTCTGATCTCAGAGAAATTTCAAGGAGCTACTACACAACGAGCTTTCAAGGGTGGGCACCCTTACCTCACATCAGAATGGAAACGAGTAAAATCACCGTTGTTATCTTGCGTTTTGGCATTGAACCTATAGACCTAGCATGCGCTTAGCAGGCTTTGATTGACGACCAGATCCTTCTGACCTACATTTAGAGATCCTTCTAACCTACATTTCTGAACTAATTGCCCTTAACAAAGTCCATGTTGCCGCAAACGCTGGAGTTCTTTCAGGATATTGTCCAACACTCATTCATGCTGTAAGACTAAAACCCTGTCGAGCGGTAACTGTCAAAGCTGTTTGAAAAAAGGTGAGGTGGCAACATCCAAACACTTTTTCCTTCATTATCGAAATTTTGCAAAACCGCAGTTCAAATAGCTAGGAAGCCATACTTTCGCCGAACTACGATAGTAGTCGAAGCTGACATTAGAGATACATAGATACCGAGGGTTGAAAAGGCAAGCGAGACGCATTTGCAGACAAAGAAAGGAAGGCCGAAATACGTACATACGAAGAATTTTACAAACAGGCCGACAGTTATGCTCGAAATTTCTACGAAAGGATGCGGCGACTGACAGAAGGTTTCAGGACCGGAACATACTCTTGTAGAACCCAAAGAGGTGATCTACAGTCTGTCAAATAAGAGCTTGGTCGACTTTACCGACAGTCAATGAAAGATTAGCCGATAGCGGAAGCTTTGTCCTTGATGCATTGTCAACAAAGGTTCAGTTGTCGTTGATCTTTTGAAAGAGAATCACGTTGAACGCCATGAGTGCTAAATACGCGTCGCGCTACGAAGCTGTGTTCCTTTGCATTCACACGAGAGGTACCAAAATTTCGCAATCAGCGGATGTTAAATATAGAAGTCGAAGAAGTGGATACAGTGATATATGGGGGCTAAAAATGTCGATGATTTACCAGATCGTGGTTCGATAGGAAAAGTGAACAAAAAAGATGAAAAAAGAATAGTGGATTTGTTTTCGCGGAATCCTACTATAACACTGCGGCAAGGACAAGCAAAATTAATGGCAAAAGATTTAGATATATCCTACGAAACTATCCGAACCATTCTTCGTACTCATGATCTGGAATGGCGCAACACAATGAAGAAGCCTCTGTTGACTGAAAACCTTGTGACAATGCGACTCGCTTGAGCGCATGAGAATATTGATAGAGATTTTGAAAATGTCATTTTTACTGATGAATGTTCTATATGGGCACGTTCTGTCCTCGCGCGAGCCTGGTCAACTTCCACCAATAGGCTTGTTCAGCGGACCGGAAAACTTGGAATAAAGGCGCATCTTTGGGGCTGCTTCACAAAGCAGGGATGCGGCACTTTGTACCTCTTTACTGACAACCTAAATGCCGAGAAAATTATATAAATCTACAAAAAGGCTTTACTTCGATCTCCCAAACCATGGTTCATCAGAAAAAATGAAGATTGAATTCTGCAGGAGGACAACGATCCTAAACACCACCGCAAACTCTGTACTCAGTGGAAAACTCAATCTGGCATCGTTACATTGGATTGGCCGTCGCAGTCGCTCGATGCAAACCCTATTGAAAATGTGTGGGCATATATTAAACAGAAGCTTCGTGGAAGACGTACATACACTTTGAAGCAGTTGTCTTACGAAATTCGTCGTATCTGGAGATCATTCCAAGTAGAATACGCCGTCAAATTAGTAGAAATCATGCCGCGGAGATGCCAGGCAATTATCGACGCCGGTGGTAACTGGACATATTATTGACCAAATTGCATCTTTGTTTGTAATGTGTACAGTGTATGTACATATAAATACGAAAATTTCATAAAATCATTTTTTTATAAATTATCACGACCACGCTCTTACTTGACAGACTGTAGTAACTGATGCCTAGAGCATACTAAAATTAGAAGGCATAACATCGGCAGATGGCGAACCCGATTCCCCCCATGACGATGAAGCGGACCTTCTTTGTAAAACATGGTCCGACGAACGCATGTCCGAATATTGGTATTTAAGTGTGCTCTGCCCAATCCACAAAAAAGGAGATCTCACACTCTGCACTAACTACTGCAGGACAATCTCCTCAACATCGAATATAAGGTTCTATCGAGAGCAGTGTATAATACATTAAAGCCCAGCGTCAGCAAACTTGTTGGTCCTTATCAGTGTGGCTTCAGGCCTGGAAAGTCAACAACTGACCAGATATTCACTATGCGCCAAACCTTGGAAAAGACCCGTGAAGAAAAGATCTATACACAACACCTCTTCGTTGAAGGACAATCTTCTAAAAAGTATACAGCTGCTGGCGTACGCAGATTATAATTCTGCTTTCTCCAGACTAAAGAAGCGAAGCAAATGGGTCTGAGAGTAAGACAAAACTGAATGACGCGCTGTTGTAAACTCAATAAAAAAGAAGGTACCACAACGGACCGCCTATAAGCTATGCAAGTGAGATCATTGTTAATATCGATGCTTTTAACCTGTCCTTACCTAACCTATCTCCAAGTATACCGCGACGGTGTAAACATTTGTTATTGTATAGCTCTAATGTTTTCTAAATTTCCAAACCAGCATAAATTTTAAAATATTTTTTAGGACCTGAGCCTGCAGGCAGCAATATACTTTGTTATGACTCTAGATAAAATATATTTTTAAAATTTATTTAATTTATTGATGAAATGTGCCAAAGTTATAACTGTCAGCCGATTATTCACATCCTTATAAAAACCTGACGGCTATAGATGGAACATAAAATAATTTCAAATGCTCTTTTTCATTGTCTAAAGCCAGTTTTTAGTATTTAATCCGCCTAAAAAATACACATACAAACATATATGTGCATATGCGGCCAAATTAGCGAACAAAAACGTTAAAATTATGGCCGCAAAGGAAAATCGACATTTGAAAATAAATTAATTGCCTGTCAAAAAACCGCAGAGGCTAGCTTAAATCAGCGAACTGGACTTCCGGCACACTTTGTAGCCTTAAAATCTATAAATGCGCATACACAGACACCTATGCAGGTGTGTGGGTGTGCGTGTGAAGTCACTGCGGCGCATTAAACGGCAAATTAGCGCAGTAATGCTGACAGCTTTTCAAAGTCAAAAGCCGCACACACACACAACAAACTAAATGCCCACACACACATACTCCGATTTATTTGTATAACTGTATATGTATGGTATATATATATATTTGTATACATGCATGGCTGCCACGCAACTAACGGCCAATGCAACTAATTAGTCCGCTCACAGAGGTATTTACGAATTTTGCAACAATAACAATAAACGCACCTGCGCGCCCGGCTCTCGCTCTGTGTGTGGGTGTTCAAGCACGCTTGCTGATTTGCGTGGACCGTGACGCGCGCGGTTGTGTGTGTGTGTTCAGTGTGTTCAACCGCGCGTTTGTCATGCGGCAGCGCGATACACGATGCAGAAAAACCGCAGCGACGGCGCTCGCGGGCTACAAGTGGATTAGCGAGTTCAATTGTGGCGTAGAATAAAGTAGGGCAAATGTCGGCGCGTATGACACATGAATATACCACACATATGTATGTGCTATTACATATACATACATGCCTAAATAGTTGAGCATGTATTGTGACAAAGAATTAAACCTTATTGTGAAATACAGTGAGCCTCACGTTGTATAAAAATTAGAAATTGGCTTAATTTTTTTCTAAATCAAATAAAATTTATTTTTATTTAATATGATATATAGTGCGGGTATACCATATTAAGGTTTGACAATTAAGTAATGAGACTGATTTTATTGCCGCGCTTGTGGTAAAAATTGGATTGCGGAACAGTGATCTATTGATAATCGCATTTTAGTATGTATGATTAAAGACCTCATCTACAGCATTAGACCAGCGTAGATAATTTTTGAAAGCAAAAATAATCATACACACTGAAAACGAAAGATGAGAAAAACCAGAAGTGAAAGAAAAATAATTTACGGGCTATCAAAGATCGGGAAGTGGGAGAGGCGGTTTTGAATTTTTAAGCATTATAAACTTAGCAGCGATTTTCTCGATTTCCGGCAAAATTATGAATCCTAAAGAAAAATGTTGTATGACAATGTTGCAAGTAATGAAAGTAATGAAAAGATCTGCAACTTTTGTATTTACACCGTCTTCATATAACCACAATATGTATGTGAAAAGTTCAGATATCTAAGCCTTTCAGTTTTATACTTTTATTTTGCACAAAAAAAAATGTTTTCACGAAATTTGTTATAAACTTTTCTTTTCTGTCGCAAATACACTGTGTTTTATATTTAAAATATCTTTTTTCCCAACTTTCGTTTCCAATGGGTTACAATATACTATGAATTTCTTTCACTTTTCACTATTTTCAAAGGCTTCTTGCTGACTGAGTGAAATTCTTATTATACCCCGAATCATTCGTTTTGATTCAAACCGCTTTGAGATTCTTTATAAACAACCATGTTCTTAGTTTATTTCGCATACCGTTATTTAAAAAAAAATCTGATTCCCTTTGTCTATCAATATATTGGTAGTCGAAAAAGTCTTTTCGTATTTTGTCAATAGATGTGGTTGCAGTCGTATATCTCCTGTGCTATCAATCACATTGTGTCATACCATATAATATTGGAAAGGTGAGATAGATAAAAATAAATAAATTCGGGAAAGTTGAAAAAAGTTACAGCTGTTCAAATATGACTAAAAATAGTGAAGAAATTTGCCAAATTTTGAAATTTTTGTATAAAAAGGAGAAGAATGCCACGCAAGCCACCAATGAATTGTCTGAAGTTTATGGATACGACGCTGTATCAATTCGTGTAGCGCAACAACGGTTCAGTCGCTTAAGTTCTGGAAGTTTTCGATTTACACTGATGAAAGACTAGCTTCAGAACTAAAACATGATCGAAAAAAGTGTTGAAACGATTCTTAAGAGATGCGATGAGCCTCTAAAAATGCTAGAACAAAGATTCTTTGACACAATTTCTTGAACTTTCTTAACGTTTCCTCCGTAAAGCGGTGTGAATAATTGATGCAAGTTGTCACTAGCTTCACTTAATGATTTATGGCAATTTGTTCTTGAATTCTTGGTCAAAAACGTTACTATAACGATGTCCCAGCCTCCATATTCGCCATGACTATATGTGATTTTTTCCAAAAATAAGAATAAAATGAGAAATTCGATTCACCTTTCCATATTCTCGGAATGTATTGCCAAGTGTAGGCATTTAATGAGGACTCTGGACTGGTCTAACCTCTTAAAATATGCAAATATATATATTAACTGAACTATGGCTGGCATAACTCGATTTGACAAATTATTTGCTTGTTGCCTACCTTTTTGCGTTATTAAAGTTTATCAAAATCGGCTCTTCCTCCGGCATTATAAATGATGCAATTAATACAACTTTGTGTATTTTTTTATACAGATATTATCTGTCATGGCAAGAGTATATCTTAGAAGGAAAAATTTCAGTATAGATCTACTCTGATTACATTGTTTATAACCCCTTAGAGCAAAATTAAAATCATTTGGACGTTGAGCTTTACTCAGACATTTTTTAGAGTTGACTTAAAAAAGAACCTAAAATTTAATAGGGTTGAATCCAGATCTAATTTTTTATTTAGTTCTATCAATATTTTCTTCAATTATGTTGTCTGAAATGTTGAAACATGGTCATGGCCTTATATCTATTTACGAGTCAGGAAACACGTGTTTTTTTTTTTAATTTCCTCTGCAGAAGGATTTTTTAATGTACTTTAGGCATCAGTGATTCATTTTGGCAAGCTTTAGATCAAGTTGGCGAGGAGAACATCAAAAAAATGTTTTTGGTGGTAAGGAAGTTTTTTTTTTTTGCTTAAAGGGTTACATGGGTTTACGGTTTATTAAATTCTACAACACCTTTACAATATTTTTCTAAATTTTCAAGTTGATCCGAGTAAAAGTTTCGGAGATACAGTCTTGAGAACTTGTGCTAGGCTAAATCCGGCCTCTTTAAACGCGTTTTTCTCGAAATTGTACTTTTGAAATCGGTTGGCAAGATTTCTTGTGAACTACCCAACCGATCTTACACAGGTCTTTGAGATACAATTCTTAAAGAGTTGGACAGAGGATTTTTTTCGATTACAACTATTTGAAAAAATAAAAATGTCGCGAAAATTTCACTGAATTTTCATTTTTTTTTTTTTGGAAAAATGTCTGCCAACACTTCGCTTCAGATAACCCTGTAAACAGTCGTCCTGCCAACTCGACATATTTTTTTCCGAAGGGTGACCGGTAATGGCGTTGTAATGGCCGAGTTGAAAATATTTTTTCCTAAAATTTCAGAATTTCTTTCAATAGTGTATGTTTACAACAATAAAAAATTCTAATAAAATATTTCATTTATATTTAAGAAAAAAATTGTTCAAAAAATGCTGTTTTTTAGCCGGCAAAATCCATGTAACCCCTTAAAAATCAAAAACCCAAAGAACTAATTATTACTATGAATGAGTACAGGTATTGATCGTAGGGTTAGTCGAAATTTTGCTCTTGGACCAAAGTTTTAAAAATTTTCAGTACAAAGAGATTTAAAAATTCTAAATTTTTGTCAAAAATCTAATACTCTCGACCATTACCTGACAAATATATCTAAAAAGGTGATTCAAAAATTTAAAGCTAATTTGTGCAGGCGTTTTGGAGAAATTTTCCTCATCTAAGAAACTCTAGTTTCAGGCTTGGGTGACGGTCTTTACTAGGACCAATGTTAACCTTAGTTCCCTTTAACTTTTAGAAAATCTCTTTATTTACACAGTGTGTTATATAATATACTATATATGATTATATATATATAAAAATACATATGTATGTCACGAGATCACTTGCAATACGCTTCAATGCACGGGCAGTTAGTCGAAAGCACAGGTCACCAGCAATTTGTTCAGTTCACATATTAGGTTTGTATGTGTGCATGTGTGCGTCCATGTAAATGACCACAAAATATTTGAATCAATTAGGGTCGCTCGACAGCGGGGGAATAAAATGGAAAACATGCCACATATGCTGAGCACATTAAATCCACACACACAGATGCACACACAAATGCAAACGGTTGAATATGTGTCTGTCGGTGAACAAATATTTTTGTAAATGCGCAAATAAATTGTTGAAATTGTTATTGTTGTACAGGTAAATATGTTGTTAGTAGTTGTCACAACCACAAAGCCACTGCGGACAAAGTAGGACAGATGGAACAATAGAAATCGTCTAGTTAGACAAAACCAATAGCAAAAAAAATGTAGATTAAAATAAAATAATGACATAGTGTATGTCGGATGATAACGAGTCTCTCACAATTATTTAGCATTTGAAGAATTTTTACGCAGTGCAAGTAATTAGATCCAGGACAAAAGAGGAACCGCTATAATATACGTACACTTAAACCAGTGATTATTCCAGTCCTCAACGTACCTATTATAAGCTCTTTTTGAGATAGCCATCAGCTCGTTCCGCGAATTTTATTTTACCGCTTCGACCCACTGAAAACGGGTTCCACGGAGCGGCAGTTTCAGTTTGGGGAACAAGAAAGATCTCACCGTGCTGAATCTGGTGATACGGTGGTTGATCGATGGTATTAATTTTGGCTTAAGATTCGGTGACAATCACACTCTTTTTGAAAAAAAATTCAGCTTCATCGGGACGAGTCGAGGAAAAACGCATTTCATACACAAAATATACACCAACACCTTTCGAACGGACTTGCGCGGGATGTCGAGCTCTCTTATCATCTCTCTAACACTTGCTTCACGATTCTCAAGTACACTTACACTTTTGACGCGCTATTTCTAAATGTATTTAGAGCTCAAAAAAGAAACTACCACTTGATAAGTATCACGAACATATCGGTTATATGACGAACAGGTTAACAGAAGCATAAAGCTTTATCTAGAGAAAGATTATTTGAAAGTTGGAAGAGAGAGTATTAAAAACAATAAGTCTTACACACATTCTGACGATTTTCAAGATTTTTACTAAAGTATAACTGAACAGTGATGAAGAATAAGTTGCATGGATAAGATTTTTCCTTCATTTAATGACAAAGTCAGGCTTAGTTTGAAGGAACGAGGGACAGGCTATTGCAGACTCGGTTCTTAGATTGTTACAGCTCTAATCATAACAGGAACTAGTAAGCTTGCACTGTCAGAAAACATGGCAGACTTGACATTGAGGAGATGGGAATTTATTGATGGCCTCTCATATTCATACTATGCGCTTTGAATTTTTTGCAAAAATGGCGGGTAGCAGCCTCCAAACGGATTATAGATGTTATGAGAAGGGTTTTCATGATAGAAATAAGATCGACATGACGTCGGGTTATTGATCGGTGTACGAGAAGGCTCTCCATGACCGTCGCAAAGCTTCTCACGGCCATTTTGTAGCTCTATTTGCCTACAGCTAGGTAATGTAGTTGCATTTATAAGCCACGACGATTAAATCTTAGTTTGGCAAGATTCTGCGAAAACAATCTATAGGAAACAGGGCAAGAAGTTTTCACTTGCAAAGTATGCAACATGTTCCTTAACTGGGATCATCAGCGTGTCTCCAGGCACTTCAGAAAGCATCTTATTAATATCCACAATGAAAGACTTTTTGAGATCCGGTAGAGTTTATAAACGTCTGTTATTGCGGAACCACTTTCTTCGATAAATTTGACCAAAGAGCTGCTTATTTCTATTTCAAAGTACGACTACAGAAAAAAAGCAAATCGAATTTTGAACTGCTTCTAAAATCAAGGTAAATCAGGTGTCTCCTTATCATTATTCGGAGTAGAATTCGGAGGCAAAAATTACTTTACAACGAACATAGTTAAGTGAAGACAAACGATCCGAAAAAATGTATTGGAAATTGTTGGTATAATTGTGTCCTTGTCCACTGATCACATATTTTCGTACTCAACTAGGTAGAGACCTACAATAAGAATGACCTTTAACTGCTACTTCAAGAAGGTTAAGACCACTGTTTATGAGTTTTAAATAAATGAGGGATCAATAAAGATATTATATCCACTTGCGTTGATCGGACAAATAATTTCGGAGACATGAGTCTAACGCCAAAAGACCCGTGTATAAATTTGACAACTGTAGGGTCGTTGGTTTGTGAATTATATTATTTTGAGTGAAGCAACTTTTGCTATTGAGATATTGCTTATTGAAAGGAAAAATACTGTTGAGCAAAGACTTCGCTTGATGCTTGAGTTTCCGAACACTTCCCCAGGAAATCAACTATAAGGCATAGGGACAATAGCTTGAACATTTCATTGCGAAGTCCAATCGACAGCCATCCGACTGGACTGCTATGAGCCACTATGAGCCGCTCCAAAGCGTGAAAAACGAAACAGTCGGCTTGCATGGCTATGGCGTCTATATTTTGGGATACGCATGACGTAATTTTTATTAACTACTTTGAAAAAAGGAAAAACCGTAAAATGGCCGCATTAAGAAAAAAAAGTGTTGTTTCATCAAGATAATGCACTGTCACAAGTCAATGAAAACGATGGCAAATATCCATGAATTCGGGCTTCGAGTTCCTACCGTCCACTGTATTAACAATACTAACCCCAGCGACTATTATCTGTTCTCAGGTTTCGCAAGAATGCTCGCTGTTAAGAAATATCTGTCGAATAAAGAGGTGATCACCGAAACTGGGGCCTATATATTTAAGCAAAGAAAATTCTTAATACAAATTGGTATCAAAAATTCGAGGGTCGCTATAATTATTGCATCAGCTTTGAAGGGAACTACCAGTATGTTGAATAAAAAAAAAAAACGAATTTTGCAAAAAAAAAAATTGTTTTACTATGTTAGGCCGGGGTCTTTGCAATTGACCGATAGTTCCCAAATCTTTAAACGTGTTTTTCAAAAAAACGTTGCTTTCAGAGTCGGTGAGCAAAACTTCTCCAAAACGGCTAGCCCGATGGGCTTAAAATTTTCAAACGACCTTCATAGATATATTTGTCAGGTAGTGATCGCGGGAATACATTTTTTGATAAAAGATTCGATTTTTCAATAAATAAAATTCGATTTTTCGATAAAAATTTCGATTTTTCGAAAAAAAAGATTAGATACATTTATATATCAGGTAATGAATGCGGAAATAAATTTTTCGATACAAATTTCAATTTTTTTATTAAAAAAATTTCGATTTTCGATCAAAAAACTTTCGATAAAAATCGGTTTTTCGATTAAAAAAATTTCGATTTTTCGATACAAATATGTAGATTTTTCGATACAAATTTCGATTTTTCGAAAAAATTAGATATATTTGACAGGTAATGATCGCGGAAACACATTTTTCGATAAAAATTTAGATTTTTTAATAAAAAATATCGATTTTTCGATAAAAAATTCGATAAAAATTTTGATTTTCCGATCAAAAAAATCTATTTTTCGATAAAAAAAATATGAAATTTTTGATTTAGTGGGACAATTTTTTTATCAATTTATTAAATAAAATGTCTCTTAGAAAAAAACTTCACAAAAAGTTGAAGCTCGCGAGAGGATATAACTCTTTAGGCATATTTCTGCAATTTCAAGTTAGGACAAAGCCACCAGCTATTAATTTATCATCATTCAAACGTCTTAAAAACTTCATAAGTCCACTCATAAATTATTGAGCCAAACCATCTAAGAGATCCAAAGGGTGGTATACAGCAACTTATATGATATTAATGAAATTCCATTTACATTAATTGAACCGACATATGTTTTAACATGTCATTCTTGACACAAATGTGTATATGACACCTGTCATATTCATACACACACATACACACGCAGGCCTTTATCTGTTTTATAGACAGATGTGGACAAGTGTTTGTCCACTCATTACAATTGACATAACGCGTAGTGCAATTACAAACATAAATAAATAAATATCAATATATATACATATATATATATATAAGTATATGAATGTAGATATTGCCACACTTGTACATAAGTGCATGAGCGCACAATGGCAAACGCGGGCAATATTTGAAAGGGGCACAAAGTGCAACACAATTGCCGCCATTTGCAAATTCGCTTTAATTACAACAATCGCCGCCATTGTTTAGCTATCAAAATACAAACGTAATTAGCGTTTTGAGCGTTTGAGCAATTTGAAACAGATGCTTGAATTGGGTAAATATTGTGCAGCACCGCGATAACGGTGTCAAATGTGGCACGCATGTGCTGGTATGTGTATGTGTGAAGCGCGCCAAAGTTAAAGCTGGATTATTTGCTGCACTTGAAAATGCTGGAATTTAATTTAATTTACCATTATGCATTGGTTTGCAGGCAATTTAGGGCATTTTGATAATCGCTAATTAGTAAAATTCATCAGCAAATTAATGCGAAGTGATTAGTCATCGCAAAGAGAAAGTTGCCAATTGGCATTTTGATTGCTCCGCATTAATTGAGCACTCATTAATCATTACTACCGAACTCAAGGCTTTGAAACATGCAAATTTTTCTTCGACGCGGACTAAGAAAGCAATTTAACTTTACGTTTCCTTAAATTAACGCTAAACGCCGGCGTGCTGTTGCACGTACTGCAAGTCATGGTCGCGTTGCGTCGGTGTTGATGGTTGAACTTTCGGTGTCAGGATACTTTTCGGTGAATCAGTTCACTGCATTCTAGTCACTATCCTATTAGCAATTTTTTCGCAATGAATTGGCAGGAAAAGCCAGCCAATCCATGTAACGGTGTTATTATAATTGACGTTGAATTCTAACGAAGTGTCATGAAAGGCGCTGGTCATGCAATCGCGCGGTGGGCGATGGGTGGTGAGGGGCGGCATGCACAGGAGAGTGTGAATTTTGGTGTTGTATTTTGATAATATGTATTCCTAATTCAGATTTATTGTTAAAATGCCATAAGTAAACACTAATTTAAAGCACATAACTGTAATTTGATGCGGATGATCGTAGTAGCAAGAGAAATCAGTGGGCTAAAAACTATTAAGGCCTCGCCTCCTAAGTTGTATATATCTTTCAAACCAATAAAACTAACTGAGCCAAACTTTGCTGAGAAGAAGTCCTTTTAGCATATCTCTATAAACAATGAACATGAGTAAAATCAGTTTATAATCACGCCCACTCGGTATATAACGGTCATGTTGAAAACTACTAAAAGTTAGATAATTTACCAAATAAATGAGCCACAAGCATTAGATTTCACAACCAGAATGACAGGTGTAAAAATTGTACGATAAGCATGGCATCACTTACCATTTTCCTATATCTCATTAACTACTTTGCAAATTTCAACCAAACTTGTTGTGTGAGGTAACCAAAACACACCTGTTAAACACTCCTACTTTCTACCAAATTTCGTTAACTTCGGTTACACCGAAGCTATATTCACAGGTGCATTTCTGTTAGTAACTATGTGTTCAGTTTGGAAGCTATATGCTATAGTAATCCGTTCTGAACAATTTCTTCGGAAATTACTCTGTTGTCTTAGAAATAATCTATACCAAATTTCGTGAATATATCTTGTCAAATGTGCAAATTTTTCATACAAGAACTTAATTCCGATCGTTCAGTTTGTATGACAGCTATATGTTATAGTGGTCCGATATCGGCAGTTCCGACAAATGAGCAGCTTCTTGAAGAGAAAATGACGTTTGCAAAATTTCAAAATGATATCTTAAAAACTGAGGGACTAGTTCGTATATATACAGACAGACGGACAGACGGGCATGGCTAAATCGACTCAGCTCAATATACTGATCATTTATAAGTAGGCTGCTATCTCTGGCCTAGGCAACACTAAATGTTGCCAGGTGCAATCTGACATTACAATTGGAAAGTTTGACATTTTTTAGCATAACATCACTCAGAACGTTTTGTCATTTTATTTACAGGGAATTAAAAAATTCATCTCGGCCAAAAAATGGAATTAACTCGTGGACATTTTCGTGCGATCATTTTTCACAACTTTCGACGTGGATTATCACGACAAGAGTGCATCGATGAACTAAAATCTTTGTATGGCTATGAAGCACCATCCTATAGCACTGTGAAAAACTGGTACAACGAATTCAATCGTGGCCGACGCTCGCTCAAAGACGAATTCCGTGAAGGTCGTCCAAAAACAGCCGTTGTGCCAGAAAACATCGATGCCGTACGTGAACTGATAATGCAAGACCGTCATGTAACATACCTTCAGATAGAGGCATGCCTATGCATTTTTCCCACCAGCATACATTCGATATTGCATGAACACCTGGCCGTAAAAAAGGTTTGTTCTCGTTGGATCCCGCACAATTTGACAATCGCTCAAAAAAAGGCTCGTGTGGATTGGTGTAAAGAAATGCTGAAAAAATACGATCGCGGTGCTTCAAAAGACGTTTATAAGATCGTCACAGGTGACGAATCATGGATCTATGCGTATGAGCCCGAAACAAAACAGTAATCGACCGTGTGGGTCTTCCAAGTCGAGCCAAGTCCAAACAAAAGTTGTTCGTGGAAGAAGCACTTTGAAGCAAATAGTCGCCTGTTTCTTCGGCAAAACTGGTCACGTGGCGACTGTTCTGTTTGAGCAACGTAGGACGGTCAATTCTGAGTGGTACACCACCATTTGTTTGCCTGAAGTCTTCGAAGAAATTCGAAAAACGAATAAGAGAAAACGAATCATTGTGCACCATGACAATGCGAGCTCTCACACATCGGCTCAAACCAGCGTTTTTTTGACCGGCCAAAACGTCGAATTGATGGGTCATCCGCCGTACAGCCCTGACTTGACACCCACTGGCTTCTTTTTATTCGCACACATCAAGAAAATAATCCGTCGTCAACGATTTTCGTCGCCAGAAGATGCTGTTGAAGCATTCAAAAACCATGTGTTGGAGGTGTTTTAATCGGAGTGGAAAAAGTGCTTCGAAAATTGGTTTGAGCGCATGCAAAAGTGTATAAATCTTGATGGAGAATATTTTAAAAACCCATAAAACAATTTTCGTTGATAAATATTATTTTCATTATTAGGCCAGAAATATATATAGCAGCCCTCGTATACATACTTTATGGGGTCTCCGACGCTTCCTTCTGGGTGTTACAAACTTCGTGGCAAACTTAATATATACTGTTCAGGGTATAAAAATTTGATACTAGATTATATCTGGTAGAATCGCATATTAATCTGAAAACCATGTAGTTATCTTTGATACTTAGTTTGCTCTCAGTGAGCCTTTAGAAAGTGTCTTCAGCAAAAGTAGACTTCAAAGTACATGTACGTCAATGCGACGGAAGAATTTGTGTATATTTTCAATCAACCAAGTTTGACAACTTTGAAAACGCACCTCCCTATTTCGGACATGAATATCGTATATGAATTCCAAACTTCATTATATTACAAATTCAAATTTTGTCAAATTAAAATTATAAAAAAATCACCAAAGATAGTTCAAAGCTTCCAGTTTTTGGTTTCTGACAATAGCAGTATCTTTTACAGGAGCCTGCCTGAAGAGGCCATTGAGTACATAAAATTGCCCATTGCCGTATTCATAAACTTTACCAAAAAGTGATAAAGCCAAGTTATTTCGAATTACATAGTCATATAGGAATATAAACGTCGGTAGTGGCGCAAACTTCAAGGTTCTAAAGACGTTTACGAATATGATATATAATCTTAGGGATTATGTTAGCTTCAAGGGTAAAAGGCGTTTAAAGATTCTTAAAATCGAGACAATTAAATAAAAAAATCATAATAATAGCGTTCGTTTTGACATATCATTGAAAGATTTTTCGAAAATTTTACGCAAAAAAACTGGAACCTAAAATTATATACTCAGAGCCTGGCTGGGACTTAGACAACACTGTCCACTTATTGGGTAAGTTCATATAGTTTGTCTAAGGGGCCTCTTTAATGATTAATATGGCCTTCCTAGCATTCTGTCCAAACAAAACCCCATAAGACCACATAATAAAAAAGCTAAGCCTCCGCGTTATTAAATTTACATCCTTTACACATTTCATAGATTTCAACCACTTCTAAATTTGCCATACTTTTGATAAATCACAAGTCAACCGTTACGTTGGTGACCTCTCCGACGAATCGGGAGAAACATTAATTTTAAATTGATTTCATATTCAATCAATGCAACATTTTCGTATCAAATTGTCATGAAAACGAAATGGAAATTGAAGTCAATCGAATTAAGCGCTCGTGGACTTAGTGGACTCACGCAGTGGAAAACCGACGCACACTCACATTCGCCTCAACTACAACTACAACAAATAAACCAAGAGCGAGCGAGAGTTTTATGCATTTTTTGCTCTGGAAATATTTTAAAGCAATCAATCATTGCAACGAATTAACGGTGAAACAAAAAGAGCAAAAAAATTTAAAATATTAAAGCAAGAGCGAAAATGGAGCTGAGGAATGCGGAATACCAGCACCCACAGAAATGCAAGCCATCGGAATGGATAGATAGCTATGTAAGTGTGTTTCTTTGAAGGTATGTGTGTATGTATGTAGATATACTTATGTATATATAATATATCTGTGTATGCGTACAGTGAAAATGTGAGAAAATCATGAAGCAGCAGACAATGACAAGCGAAAATGTGCAAAATGCTTACAGTGAATGGTTTGCTTGGGCAAAAATCCTCCATAAAAATGAAGTTTGTTGTAGAAAGTCATATTGGCTATTACGACTATTGTTGTTGCCGCGCAGGCAGAATATATCCAAATGATGAAAAAAGTCATTAAAGCAAATTTGAATAGGAAGGAGAGCAGGAAATGGCAGATGTGACCACCATAGCCCAATATGGTATAGCCCGACATAGCATAGGAGGACGGCACGGATATCCTCATTTTGCTCGGGCGAACTTTTGTCAAAATGTTAATTGCTAATTGAGGTCAGCAGTCTTTATTTTGAACGACATGGAACGAGCGCACAAGCCACGGGCGATTATTGAATGCTAGTGTACAAGTATGTAAGTGCACCCTGTAGGAAAAATTTGAACTGGTGAGAATATGACTAGTTTGGGACTGGTTCAATTTCGTTCAAAATTTATAAGTTCGTTTCGAAACAAGTTCTACGTAAATAAGTGTGAAAATAAAATATGTCTTCCAAATAGTTCAACAATTTGAGTCCAAAGATTTATACATGAGTTTGATCGGTCAGTTAGAATGGAAAATATTTACTATAGTTGTCCGATATCGTCGATTCCGACAAAGTTTGATCGAAATCTCAATATTTGGCGCCAATTGAAGATGCCAAATGTAGCCAGGTCCTATTTCACCTGGTCTTTCCAACGGAGTGGAGGTCTTCCTCTGCTTTTCAAGGTTATTGCGCCGAAACTCTCCAAGCTACAGTGTTTTTTTTCCATTCGGACGACTTGCCCTAGTCAGTGAAGCCGCTGTCTCTTCATTAGCTGAATTATATCAATGTCGTGGTATATCTCGTACAGCTCATCGTTCCATCGACTGCGGTAGTCGTCGTTGCCAATACGCAAATGACCATAAATCTTCCGCAGAATCTTTCTCTCGAAATTTTGTAACGTCGACTCATCAGACGTTGTCATCGTCCATTTCTCTGCACCTTAAAGCAAGACGGGAATAATGAGTGACTTATAGACTTTGGTTTTTGCTCGTCTCAATTCCCAACTTAGTCCGAAGTAACAACGGTTGGCAAGAGTTATTCTGCATTGAATTTTGAGACTGACGTTCTTGTTGTTGTTAGACCAAGTTCCAAAGATAGACGAAATTATATACAACTAACGACGCGATTGTAATGATCAATGATATCGATGACATCAGTAAGCCAGCGGTTGTACATTCTTGTAGAAGATTGTACCTAAAAAAAAAAAAATAAATGAATAAATACCACATCGGAAGCCGCGCTTTTTCCTACCGGATAACTGCAATGACTGGAAAATGTTTGATAAAGACGAATAGCGGCGTCAATTCTGCAGTATTTTTAGTTATCACGTTTTGTTTTTTAACTGAAGCTTTTTTCGTCAATGGCGACATGTCACATGTCGCAGCGAAATTTAGAGCAAAACTTTCACGAAACTTTCGTTGTCATGCAACTACGATTTAAAATGGATGATGGCTGTGAACATAATTGGGTCGCTACTATTCGATTTAAATTGATGAGGGAAAAGCTTGCGCTGAACTAGTCGCCAGCAATAAAGCAGGTGTGTATGTATAAGCTTGAATCAATATCATACTGGGGCATCTGCGGGTCAGAAATTTGGTTGTTGGCGCAAGTTATGACTAACATCCGAAAAATCTTTCAATTGACTAAAATTTGCCAACGACTTTAGCAAGCGTTATGATTTTGCACTGAATCAAGCTAAATGACTCGAGTTCACAACAGAGAACTTGATTCTTTGTTGCTCTAATAGATCAGGCTGTGCCCTCTTCGGCTACTATTTAATTAGATCGACGCAATGGAGAGTATTTCCCTCCATATTATTATGTGTTGCAAAAACTTCGAACAATTTCTCGTAACTCCGCTGCCCAGCTGGTTGATGTCCTCGTAAGAGTAAAGGCTGACATCATCGACGTCCAAGAAATGCGATGGACGGGACAATGCCTAAAATGAGTGGTCCTTGTGGCAATTACTGTATTGGCCAAATTAGGGAGCGCACATGCGGTGTGGGATTCGTGATGTGAGAGATACTTCGTCGCCGAGTGTTGGCATTGATCCCGGTGGATGAACATCTAGCCACAATTCTCACCAAAACAAAGTTCCGCTGATTTGCGTTCACGCCTCGACGGAAGAAAAGATAGATATGAGCAAAGATGAATTCTATAAGCGTTTGGAGCGCACCTATGAGAGCTACCAACGACACGATCGCTGATCAGCCGGCGCCTGAAATGTGGTTATCTGTGGTACTAGATTCCAGCATAAGAAAATTAATCAAGCTGCCTTTTTGTCTCCGGTTCGAAAAGCCGCCAACCAGATCAGTCATGTTGTTATAGGCGGAAGACACGCCCCGAGGTCCTAACATTGACTCAGACCAATATATTGTTGCAGCGAAGATATGCACCCGACTCTGTGCAGCAAAAAGAAGACGTCGCACTCGCGACTTTTTTCCTACGTCACTGTTAACATCGCACTGATTCGGTAATTGAGAAGTAAAGTCCTCTCTCGACGAAGATCAAATTGTACAAGTCACACATTATCCCCATCCTGCTTGATGGGGCAGAGACATGGACGATGCTAATTACGAGTTTTCGCGAGGAAGGTTCTGCGGAAGATTTATGGTCCTTTGCGCATTGGCAACGGCGAATACCGCAGTCGATGGAGCGACGAGTTGTACCAGATACCAGTGTTTGTCCGGAAAGCAATAGGACTGAGTCGATTTCAAACAAATTTATTGAACCAATCGTTACAATTCTTTGAAAACTTTCAAAATAGGCTCCTTCTGCGTCGATGCAGCGCTGCCAGCGCAATTTCCACGCACTGAAGCACTCCGGAATACTCTTGAGAGCCGAGATGCATGCTGCTTGGATCCCCTTTCAGCGGCCTTTTCAAGCAAGGAAACAAAAACAGTCCTGGAAGGCATGTCTTGGCTGTAGGGCGGCTGCGGAAGCGTTGGGATGCTGGCCTTGATTAGACAGCTATTCACAAGAAATTGTGTGGTGCAACTTCCAATCGGCTGCGTGGTCTTGTAGAACCCGGTTGACGCTTCGTATGAGTTGAAAAAGAAAATAAGTTAAAGAACCCATTTCTAGATTCGAAAACGTGGAAAAAATCATACGTGTCATCACATTCAACGCAAATCAGGCACTAAAGAAAACTGGATCACTAGGTTTAACGCATTAATTTTTTTTTTGCGTTCCTTTCTGCTTTTTAATTAACTTTCCAGTTTACATACATATTCAAAGGCGCGAGCAAGGCGAAAACGCAGTCACATTTTCGAAATTACTTTGCGCGCATTTTTACTTTCATTTGTCAAACGAGCTGAGCGTGTGCCAATTTCCGTGTGAATGCATTCCACCAACACCAGCGCAAGCGCGTACCTGTGTGTGTGTGTGCAAACAGCTGCGCATTTCACAGGAAATCAGCTTAGTGCAACATGTGAAAAACGGCGGCACAAGAAGCGCACAGCGAGCGAAAGTTGACAGATAGCACCAACAAATGAACTAGAGTTCCCGCACAAGCGCACACACATACATGCACGTGCATGCAAATCACACTAAAAGTGAGTTATGCACATGCAAATGCATCCATGCCGCCACGCACACAAACACACATACAAATACAACTGCGGGAACTCGCGCACAAGCGAATAGTTTGCTCTTTGATGCGAATAAATTTAGCTGATGCACATGCAGAGCAATTCGAAACGCTGCGCGATAGTGTGTCGCTTTGCGTGCCCCTTGCATGCAACATGAAAATTAAGAGCAAAATAAAATATTTGTATGTATGTGTGTACCGTGACGAGGCATTTGTCAACGAGTTACGCGCATTGCGTTTACTCTGGCTTTGACAGCACACGCCGCTGATAAGCGCCTGTAAATATGCCTTCATAATGGCACTGGGTTAACACTCGTATCTGGTGCGTTAATAATTGCCACTTGGTTGTTCGTGAGCAGCGGTATAACTGTGCGAAAGATATTCATATTAATTGACACTCTTCATCAGCAGTGGATAGGGTGATGCAGGGGCAATGGGAGCTAACCTTTGCTTATACACAAATATAGACTAATTTTAGTTAAATTTAACAGAAATCGTTTTTTTTTTTTATATTTCGATAGGTTATACCTTTAAGACTGCCCGGCTGTGGGAAGCCAACAACCACATCGATCATGTTGTGAAAAGACACATCTACAGAGTTTTAGGCGAGTTGTACGCTCCGAGGTCCTAACATCGACTCGTACCACTATCTTGTTGCAGCGAAGATACACACCCGCCTCGGTGCAGCAAAAAACACACATAAACAAACAAAAGAAAGTTAGATACCGAGAGTTGAAGAGGGAAGCGAGACACATTTGTAGACAGAAAAAGAAAGAGGCCGAAATGTGTGAGTATGAAGAGCTTGATAAGCGGCGTCTAGCAGAAGGTTTCAAGGCCGAAGTGCGTGACTACGAATAGCTTGGCCGACGGGGATAATGCTCCCAAATTCCACGAAAGGATGCGGCGACCAATTGAAGGTTTCAAGACCGGAGCATACTCTTGTAGAACCCCCTAAGGTGATCTAGCCACCGATGCCCAGAGCATACTTAAATTATGGAGGGAACACTTCTCCAGCCTGCTGAATGGCAGTGAACGCACAACACCAGGAGAAGGCGAACCCGATACCCTAATCAATGACGATGGAGCAGACGTTCCATTGCCCGACTATGAAGAAGTTGAAATAGCAATTACCCGTCTGAAAAACAATAAAGCGGCGAAGGCCGATGGAGTGCCCGCCCAGCTATTCAAACACGGCGGCGAAGAATTGATAAGGAGCATGCGTCAGCTTCTTTGTAAAATATGGTCGGACGAAAGCATGACCAACAATTGGAATTTAAGTGTGCTATGCCCAATCCATAAAAAATGAGACCTTACAATCTGCGCCAACTACCGTGCGATTAGCCTCCTTAACATCGCATATAAGGTTCTGTCGAGCGTATTGTGTGACAAATTAAAGCCCACCGTCAACAAACTGATTGGACCTAATCAGTTTAGACCTGACAAATCAACAACCGACCAGATATTCACCATGCGCCAAATCTTGGAAAATACCCGTGAAAAGAGAATCGACACACACCACCTCTTAGTCGATTTCCAAGCATGAAAAGGAGCTGCCTGTATGCCGCGATATCTGAATTTGGTTTCACCGTATAACTTATACGGCTGTGTAAGCTGGCGTTGAGCAACACCAAAAGCTCTGTCAGGATCGGGAAGGACCTCTCCGAGTTGTGCGATACCAAACGAAATTTCAGAGAAGGCGACTTCCTATCGTGCGACTTCTCTAATCTACTGCTGGTGAAAAAATTTCAAACTGCAGTTGTGAATAGAGAAGGTACAATCGTCCACAAGAGTATACAACTACTGGCGTACGCCGATGACATCGATATAATTGGGCTCAACAACCGCGCCATTAGTTCTGCTTTAACCAGATTGAATAAATGCATTTATATATAGCTCATAAATTACTGGTATGATTGTTCGAAAGACGTACCTATATGTATTTTTCGAATGCCTTGAAAAATGACATTATTTTATAAGATGCTCATATAAGGTGTGAAACTTTGCTAAAATAAGAGAATCACCCTAAATGTAGGCAACATTTATTTTTTTTTATGAAAATACTCTTTTTAGACAGAATTCCAAGGGAATAAGGATGCTTTTCATAATCATAGTCATCTCTGCATTAGTATATGCGATAAGTAAAGGAAACATTACAAAATAGCAACGATTTTTGCATAATTCAAGTCGTGAAATTAATAAAAGTTTTATTTTTAAATAAATTTTATTTCGATGAGACAGTAACTTTTTGATGAAATAGTAAAATATCAAGCACTGTGTCAAAATTTACTGATATAACAATACATTTACAACATTTGTGTAAATCAATTTTGTAATAAACTGGAAATGTAACTGTATTAAAAGTGGTGAAGTAACCTAATTAAAATTTAGCAAACTAAAAACAAACAAAAATCAGGTGTTCGTGCTTTCACTCTAATTAGCTAACGGTTTATGTAACTTTCAAGCAAAAAAAAATTGTAAAATTTAATTTTTAACTTCACCATTAGTGTAATGGCTTTGCTGATGAATAACGGTACACACAAGTGTCCTTGTTGCATGCACTTTTTGTTGCGATTGTATTGACTGTTGACATTTACAATTCCGCGTAGTGTTTTATCAGTGCGAATTTATGCTTTCGCACAATTATTGTAAAACGCAATACTTTGTTTTCATTTTTTTTCATTTACATTTTGAGTGTAAATTTACAAAAGCAGAGATTTCATTAATTAATTGCTTTGTTCGCGAAAACAAAAGGGAAAATCAAAACTGTTCGCTTTCAGGTTTATCTTTATCACAATGAAAGACAGTGATTATGACGAAGCGAAAGGTAAGGAAAATGCTTAAATAAATTTTAGAAATTGAAAATTAAAATTAAACAAAAATTAATTTTAATATAATATTAATATATAATACGTATTTATACCTAGGTACATACATATGTATATATATCTATGTATAACATATGTATGTATGTATGTATATATCAAATGTAGATATTTTATTGCAATGCCCAGGGTATAAACTTCAACGCACTTTTTAACCTAAACAGAGGAATGTATTTACGCACACTTATATATATAAATTGATATTAGGGTGGTTCTTTAAAAAAATTAAAGTCTTAAGCTGCTTAAAAATTATATGTGTGTTCATATCTGACTTATGTTAGGGTAGTCCTTGAAAAAATATATGATTTTGCAATTGTTAGGGTGGTCCTAAAAAATTATGTACATAAAAATTGATATTAGGGTGGTTCTTTAAAAAAATATGTAGTCTTGAACTGCTTTAAAATTATATGTGTGTTTATATCTCACTTTTGTTAGGGTAGTCCTTGAAAAAAAGAAATGATTTTGCAATTGTTAGGGTGGCCCTAAAAATTATGACTTACATCCTTAAATTTAAGTGAATATGGTAGGGTGGTCCTTAAAATAAAAAATATATGATCTTAATATTTCGCTTATGTTAGGGTGGTCCCAGAAAGAGTGTGTTATTCCTCAATATGTTAAGATGATCGCTAAAAAATTATAACTTTGGACGTCTATTTTGTAAGCGTTGCCCTTAAAAAAAAAGTGAATGATTTTTTAATATGTTAAGGTGGTCCTTAAAATGAAAAATATATGATCCTAATATCTCATTTATGTCAGGATGATCCTTGAAACAAAGTTTATGTTTTCTCAAAATGTTAAGATGTTTCTTAGAAGAAAAGTATATGATATTAATAGATCAGACAAATGAGGGTGGTCTCTAAAATAATGTTCACGATTTTTTAAAATTTTTCATGTTAGTGTGAACTTCAAAAAAAAATCTTCTTTAAAATAAAAAATAATGATCTTAATATTGCTTTTATGTTTATGTGGTCCTTGAATCAACGTGTTTTCTCAATAAGTTTAGGTGGTTTCTAAAAAATAAATTAATGATATTAATAACTGAGAAAAATTTGAGTGGTTTCTAAACCAAATGGTATGATTTTTTTTAAAAAGTGTGAGCCTTAAAAATAAATTTAGGTTTTATTCAGTCTTCCGTTTACAAAGTATCACTAAAATAGATCAAGTCTTATACTCTACAATTACAGTATGATTAGAATTATATTAGGGTAATCTTGACCGTCTCTAAGCAATACTAACATCTAACATGTTCGACTATAGTAGCTGAAAGAAAGGGTAACATCTAATATTTTCGACTATAGAACGGCAAGAAAGGGTTAAGCAGTTGAAATAAGCATGTTTTCTAATGTAGAACCACCCTATTGTATATGTAAATATTAAAATTAAGCTCCTCCTCTCCCACTTTAATAAAGTAGTATCGAACGTAGCATACAACACACTGAAAATCAGCACTTTGACGCAACAGACTCTTACATACATCTACTCTAAGCTCGGCTTACACAAATATTCTCTTTGAACCGTTATTTAATGCAGTTAGCATGATTTCGAGCACACGAGCTACGCTAGCCGACTCACAAAGCATTGTCACCAAAAAGTATTAGGTGTAATTCATGGCGCTAGCGCGCTCTCATACAGAGGATTGCAAGCAAAATATATGTAATATGTAAAAGCATGACAGAGATTTGTACCAACGAGTTATATGTGACAAACATTACATGATGATAGGATTTCGCTATGTTCAATGCAAATTGCGTACGTTATGTAACTATAATTCGTCATAAACAAAGTTTTCACCTATAAAAATGTGGAGATATTAAATGATGAGTTACTAACGGCAGTTTTGACCTAAATTTAGAATAGTGTTTTTAATATTTTTAATTTTTTGTGCATTTTCAAGCCTCTAGATAACAAAAATAACAGCAAACAAGGAAAATGTTAACTATAGTAGACTTCATATCTACAAAAGGTTCCTTAAATAACTTGAATTCGAATGCGGTCCGATCTGAACAATTTCTTCTGAGATTGCATAACTGTCTTGGATAATAATCCATGCCAAATTTCGTGAAGATATCTCGCCAAATACAAAAGTTTCTCATACAAGCACTTGATTCCGAACGTTCAGCTTGTAAGACAGCTATGTACATACATATATGCTATGGTGTTCCGATATCAGCGGTTCCGACAAATGAGCAGCTTCTTGTAGAAAAAAGAACGTATGCAAAATTACGGATCCATATCTCAAAAACTGAGGAACTAGTTCTTATATATACAGACAGACGGACGGATATGGCTAAATCACCTAAGCACAACATGACACCTTCCATACACTTGTCATAAGCCCCGTCTAGTATGGCCTCAGCGCCTTCAGCGAAATACTTTTAATGGCTTCATGCTACGTTCCCTGAAGCGGATTTTTCAGTTACGAAAACAAGAAAAAGCAACAGGGAGCTAAATCTAGTGAATACGAAGGCTGAGCGCTAACTTTCACTTAATGTTTGGACAAAAACTCAGTCACAATCATGCTAGAATGTAACTGCGACTATCGTTGAGACTGTAATTTGCATTCATAGTAAGCAAGTTAGTGAAAGTTATTAAAGCAAGACATAATGGATTAGAATGATAATATGATTAGACAGCAAAAGCAATTACAAGAGTGACGCAGTGGACCCACATTTACATACATATGAATATAACATACATATATACTCTTATATATATTATATATTTACTTTTACGCCTGTAAAATAAGGTTTTCTCTAATGCCTTCATAGGTTTGTGTGGCTAGCAATATTTATGGGTTTCGGAGACAAAATAATTCAGCAAAATGCCAACGCTTAGGTTCGAGTAAATTTACCAGACATTCCATACAAGCATACATACATACATATACTTGTATTTACAGGCTCCGTTTGCCTGACAAGAGCCGATTAGGACCGACTGTAGGAATGCAGCAAGAGTTAGTAATAAATGGTTACCACAACAACAGCAAAAACAATAATAGCATTTATATGCTATAAACAATTGAATTATGTTATATTGTAGGCAAAAGTATCAGCAGCTTAAACAACAATAACGACAACAGCCTGGCAACCAAGAGTAAGTGAGTTCACCATGCCTGCTAGAGTAAATGGAATATCCCCGAAAAGTTGCAGCTGGGACTCAGTGCGGCCAGACAGAACAATTGGTACCGAGATCAAGGTTGCTTGGCATGCACACACATACTAACAGTAAACGGCAGTGTGAGTGTAACTGAGCCGGCGGGCAGCCATTTATGCCCAGTGAGCCACTCATCCATTCATTCATTCACATTCATTTATACATTTAGAGTAAACAATCTGCCAAATAACCAACTGGAGTGCAATTAAAATTCAAGCAAAGTTTTCGACAAGTATGTAGCAATATAGTTTATAGCCGGGCTTACAACTATTTATGAGTGTGTGTGTGTGAGTGACATTACTAGACACACACATTTATATAGTGAAGCTGGTAATACTCTAAGCAGATAATAATTTTATGCTCGAGCACGCGACAACAACATGTTTGCAAAATCAATTAAACTTTTCGTCGATACGACGAGAGCAAAGTGCATGGAAATTCTAAAGCAAACTAAGACAGCAGAGACACACAAAGACACAAGTTGAGTAACCAAAATAACAACCACAATTTTATCAGCGTAACTGCAGCGAAAGTTTTGCAAACACAGCGGCAAGATTGCGAACGTGAGAGCGAGCATGTGTGTGGGGATGTGTAAAGAGTAAAGGATAGCAGAGTTGCCACTAAAGCTTCGCGAAGTAAGCGATTTAATTTGAAGCGGGGATCACTTGCTGTTCTTATTATTGTTGTTTTTGTAATATCAGTCATTGTTGTCTATGTTGTTTTAATGCAAATTGCTGTCATAACCACGGCGTTATTGTAAAATGTTGTTGTTGTTGTAATATAGTCGTTGTTATATTTTGCTTGTCGTCGTTATATTGTTGTTGTTGTTATAACGTTTTTGTTGTTGTTGTTGTTGTTGTTATATTTTTGTTGTTCTTATTATATTTTTGGTTGTTGCTGTTATATTTTTTGTTGTTGTTGGATTATTTTCGTTGTTGTTGTTGTTATATTTTTGGTTGTTGTTGTATTATTTTTTGTTGTTATTGCAATTTTTTTTGTTGTTGTTGTAGATTGCTGTAATATATTGTTGTAATAGTACTTGTCGCAAATATTGTTGTTGATGTTATTGTATAACATCGACGTTCTTGTTGTATTATAAATTTTTTTTGTTGTAATTTCGTCAGCCGTAATTTTTGCTTTCCTTGTCATTTAGTATTTTATTATAATGTTCTTATACTAATTTTATTGTTGGTGTTTTTGTTGTAGTAGTAATTGTTGTTGTTGTTTTGGCTATTACTGTTGTTTTAATTTTTATTGTTATTGTAATTGTTGTTGTCAATGGCATAGTATCATACCCACTTACTAACCAACTAACTAAAACACAGCTGACATTCCATCTCCACGGCGTCCAACGCAGCGCTTCGCTTCTACTATATGTGTGTATGTGTGTGTGTATAAACATTTAAGGCATCTCGCACATTCATACCCAACAATGTCAGCAATCCTATTTAAACAGCAGGAAAATAGCGTTGCATAGCCGAGTAACTAACACATATAATACTTACACACACACATACATGCAGTGACACTACATAGTTACATGAATGTGTGGCGCAGTGCATTGTTTTCGAAGCTTCCGCAAATTTTAGCAACAACAGAAGGATTTAAACGTAAACTGAAGCATTTTGCTGTAAATATCCATATATATATATGTATGTACACAAGTATTGGTAAACACCTAAGTCTGTTTATATGTATACAGTAAAGCTGCAAAGTTTGTGGTATCAGAGTGCACTGTAATGCTAGTTGTTAGACTGAAGGGCAAAACCGGCATTTCAAGGTGATTTTAGAGATAGTATACGAGGAAGTGTGATTGAGGGCTGTCAATAAAAGGTCTTAATGCTTCTACTGTAGGCAGTCATCGATAATGGCCTCAAAACAATCTGTAGACGCAAATGAAAGCTAAATTGTTGCCTACAACTAGGCGCCAACTTCAGTAATGAAGGTTTTGACAAGCTTTGTTCGATTACAGCTGTACTCTCTGGTTTCATGCGGCAAGATAATACGTTCTACTGGTTCTAAGACAAATTTAATTTCCAGATATCATCATTCTGAAGACAGAAATGCTGCCAGAGTGTAATTTTTTTCACAGCATTCACATTAAACTTAAAGCAGGAATCTACAATGAGAGCTGGTTAAAAAAACTAATTAGCAATCGTATACGAGGATTATTAGCAATAAGTAGCTAGTAAGAAATATTTTTGACTAAAACAGAATCAAAAAGATCTCCGACATTTCGAGGCCAACTTAATATTCCCTGTTCAAATATTAAAGTTTCAGGCAGCAAACTCACATATATGAACGATAATATTGATTGATAATTAAATGGCATGACATGAAGACCAAGTAAATATATTTTCTATAGGGCTTCAAGTCCTATGTCTCCTATGCTTCAGACGCACAATGTCAGTATGCACATGTATAAACGAGTATCCCTTTATTTACATCAAGTGCTAGTATTAGTTTAGTCGTATGTGTTTATCTTTAATTTCCATCCGGAATCTACTTACTTGGTGCTATGCGCTTCATTGTAGTTCATTAACAGATGCAATATTGTCTCTCGATACTCCAGCACATAGCAGACATTATTCAATAGCATATCGAAGAGGGCCAACGCGCGATCGTCCTTAACTTTCTGCAGCGCCAACAAGCTCAACAACAATTCACGGAATGTCTGTAATTAAAAACAAAAGCAAAGAAAGAAAGCAATCAGAATAAATAAAAGTTGGGCGCAGGGCAAATCGGAAGCAAAGTGCTGACACCTACACGCTTACTTATATGGTAAATAAAGCGGCTGGGCAAATGGTAAAATAATAAAGAATTAAGTATAGCTAACATATAGGCTAGTCTAACGGCATTATGAGGAAAGTGTGGAGTGTACAGTAAACTAGAGTTAATAGAAGATTTTAATGACCTAGCAGTTAAGTAATCAAATAAAAACAATGCACACTGATGTTGCGAGGTTTACTTACGCAGAGTAAAGGGAAGAAGTAAAAGCTTCAGGTTTTTGAAAACATGAACTAGAAACTACACCAAAAAATAAATTGTGGCAGGATGAGTCTTTTAACGTTGACGTATATTAGTTGTCATGCTATTTTTGGGGTTCTTAATATATATTTATGTATGCCTCTGTTAGGGCACAAGACCTAAGCTCGCTGTGAAATATTATCTTATGGACCTAACTCAATTTTCATGATCTTAGGTATCAACTTAAAGGCAGAAACAAAAAAAAATTACTCGAAATGTTTCCTCTAAAGTTGATGAAGTCTGAGAACGCTTAATTTAAAAAAAAATCACTACAAACTCGAGTTTAAGGTTTCATAAAATCAAATTTCTCAGCATAGTATTCTCTCTAACCCTAACTTAAATACATAAACACCAAAAAGACAGGAATTGTGTTCACTTGTTTCAAAGACCGCAATATAATACCAACTTCTCAACCAAGCTCTCGGAGGTTGCGATGTGTGTGGCCTGGTTCTCTCCCGTCAGAGAACACTTTCTCTTCTATCCCTCACTAATCTAATCCTGACTTGGCCGTCGTTCGCACCTGTTCACCGCCATTCAAACACAACCGTTCTTTCTTTCTCGTTCAGCTCACCGTTCCGTCGACATCGTTCCAATGCGCAAAGAACCATTAATCTCTCGCAGAACCTTTCTCTCGAAAACTCGTAACGCTGATTCATCAGATGTTGTCATCGTCATAGACGGAATTATCTACGACTTCGAAGGTAGGACTATGAACAGTGACGCGGGAGCTAAGTCGCGAATGCGACGACTGTTTGTTTAAAGACAGGAGATATTACGTCTTGCCCTAATGGTGCGGTTGTTGATGCCGGCGTACGCCAACAGGTCTATCTTATAGCGAATTATTTTTCCCAACAGCGGATTGAAGAAGTCGCAAGAAAGAAAGTCGGCTTGTCTAAAACCTCGTTTGGAATCGAAGGGCTCGGAGAGGACCTTTTCGATCCTAAACGAGCTTTTGGTATTGCTCAACGTCAATTTCCACAGCTGCATTAGTTTTGCAGGATACCACATTCAGGCCTAGCGGCATAGACGCAGATCGAGGAAGAAGTGATGTATGTCGATTTTCTTTTGAAGGGGATTTAAATGGCTCGGCCGGCAATGCATCGACCACTACCGCTTTTTTGTTCTTCAGACGGGTAATTGCTACTCGAACTTCTTCGTGATCGGTCCATGAAAGGTTACATAAACTCTATAAACTCATATAGACACAAGCAACGATAAATATAGCTTCCACAAACAGGGTCTAAGTAGGTATAACATTTCCTGTGCTCAAATAACAACGAAGTTTGAGTGGAGTAGGAAGCCGATTAGATCACAATTTATTTAAAATAGTATAGTTCATTAGTTTGTAAACTAAAGTAAAACTTTCCAACCTCTTTCGAATAATATGTAAAAGTAAAAGAATATAGTAATGAAGAAGAAGAACTGTACAGTCTCACCAAAGATAAGAACTAGTGGCGCTGCAATTTACTACCGGATTATTTTATGCAAATTGGCATTAGATTCGCTCAATCAAGAGAATGTTAGCTCCGCAACCCCAATCCACCCAGGCACCGCGCAATCCAAGATGTAAAGGAATAGAAGGTATAAAAGGTGTTGTTTTACAATAAAACTACTTCACGAACATCTAATTAAGCAAAACGTCGCTAAAGAAGCGGAAGTAACCGTACTGAAGGATACGAACATTTGTGCGCATTTCTAATGAGTAGCAGCCAAGACCCAAGACAAGCCAAACGTGAATCGAGCTATGCGAAGTAGTGCAGCAGCATGTCAAGTATCATTCACTCAAAGAGAGTGGGTAAGCGGGTAGTGTGACATATCGGGTATGAGTTAAAGACGTTCAGACGCGATCCATTGCCACTTATTAGATACCTGTGTAGTAAACTATGTGTAATGTGAGTCGGGACGAGACAGCGTTGTACTAAGTATTAATTAACACAAGACCCGGTGCCGAAGACATGCGCTGAATTCGATTCGTGTTAATGAACCAGCACGACGGCAACTAGCCAGCTTGTGCGAGTACATACTTAAACAAATTTCGATGCTATCAACGGCAGCACGGTAAAAAGAGCAGCAATCGACACCAAATCCCAACGTGGGTTAAGTACCGACGGGGCGGCATTGCGGCACGTAAATGCAATGAACTGCAAAGCAGCTTTACTTGGTAAATAATCTCGCTGTAAAATGCCACACGTGACTTTGCCTTAGTAAATAGTTGTAATTTTTTCGTTCTCACAAGTATTTACAAATTTCATAACAGGGTGGTGCATATACGATTTGGTATAGCTGAAACAGGGCAGGAAAATTAATAAAAGTTAAAAATATTTCCGAGTGAGGATCGGAGGACCCGTACGTGACTCACAAAACCCCATAAATGATTTTAAAATATCATTCCGATTGCTTCAGAAGGATATTAAAGAATTTTTTAATGGAAATCAGAATAATGACCATCGACGATTTTCAGATCTAGCAATTGGACGGCGATCCATCTTGAGATTCAGCAATCATTATTGGAGAATTTTTGACCGAATAGACCACGTCCAGCACGCTGTGAAGAAAATATAGCAGCCTTGGAAAGCCGATTTGGTGCCATTCGCAGCAACTCGGAGTGACGTATAGTAGGACTTAACGCATTTTACGTCGAGATCTTAAGTTGAATCGTACAAAATACAGCTTGTAGAAAAACTGAAGCCGCTCGACCTTCGCTAGGGCCGTTTCGTTCTTTGGCCTTTTGAAAAATTCCAAGAATATCAGACGTTTTCTAATCAAATTTCAATTTTTCAGCGATAAGACCCATTTCTGAGTCAATGGGTGTCTAAACAAGCAAAAATACAGGAAAATAACCGTTTAATTGGTTTGTGGGCCGGTGGAATCATCGGTCCATATTTCCTCAAACATGATTCCGGTGAGAACGTAACGGTCAATGGCGACGTTATCGCGCCATGATAACCGACTGTTTGATGCCTGAAATTTAAGTTCGCGTTCTCGGCGACATTTGGTTTAAACAAGACGGCGCCACTTGCCACACATCGCATCAATCAATGGATTTACTGAAAGAACATTTCGATTAGCAAATAATTTCACGTTTTAGGCCTAGATCGTTTGACTTTCCCTATGTTGATATGTAAAGTCCATACGTGAACAAAACGGTTTCGATTCAGGCTTTGGAGCAAAACATCACGCGTGTCATTCGCAAGTTACCCTGCAAAACGCTCGAAGGAGTTATCGAATATTGGACTCAAGGGATGGACCTTTTCATGGATTTTTCATGACCGGGTTAGACGTACTTTTATTGAGTTCGAAGTAGGACCGATGTTATGCCAAGACAATATCATCAACTGCTCAACATACAACAACAATTGAGATCCTTGCGGCTAACAACACAACAGGGATAGAGTGAAAAGTCCGGAGCGAGGTCCTGGAAATTTGTTTTAAGCGTAATAATACATAGATCTGGGACAAAGTCTTCAAAAAGCATGATATGGTGCACCCTATATATATGTAAATATTATATATTCTCTGCATAGTACGACTATTTGTTGCAGCAAATTCATTTGCTTTTGTTGTAATTTTTAGCAGCATACGTCAGTCTCGGTATTTATCGTTTCCTCCTCAATGCATATACACAGCACTTTGAATAGTTTGAGTAGTGAAATTCCGATTTTTCTTGTTTGCTGCTGCCAACTTCTTTGCAACATTTGATTTCTTAACATACTCAAAGAAGCGCTGCTGCGTTTTCACTTAATAACCGTAAAATGTGATAAGTCACTACTACAACTCGTCATGTTGCTTGGCAAAACTCCAATGTAGAAAGCACACAAACACACACACACACATCTAATATTTTAGGCAAGGAAGGAGTTGTGCGAGCAAATTTGTGGCAAGTTGCATCAACATTAAAAATTGCCACGACAACTCGGCGAGCAGCGAGAAATAGGAAGTGGCGAAGGTACGTAAAGTGATGAGAATGAGCAGCAGAAAAATGAAGGCGACTGGTGAACTTTTGCGCTCGAAAAAAGGGAAAGAAGGGGTGAGCTAGTAGAGAGCAAATTGCATACACCAAGGTGCGTGATGAAATCAATAGTATTCGAACGAAGTAACAAAGCAAAAGCGAAAGAAAGTATAACAAAATAGAGGCTAGCGGTCTGGCGGTCCATAAAACTTGTATCCGAACAAGAAGAATTTACAGACAGAGGGGTGCTGGTAGAAATATCCACATATCTAAAGAATAAAAATGCTCATCATATAGCTTTCCGAAATCCAGATGTTCAATAGTATCTGCAAATACACAGCTGATTTAAAAAATTAATGATATTTTCAAATTTTACGACGTATGGTAAGGATTCGCAAACAAAAGTTGTTTGTTAAACAAGATTTTCAGTCAAAGATAATGTTTTTAATACGAATAATCAAGCTCCATTGGATATCTTAAAAACTGAGGGACTAGTTCGTATATTTACAGACAGACGGACAGACAGACGGACATGCCTAAATCGACTCAGCTCAACATACTGATCATTTATATATATACATTATAGGGTGTCCGACCCTTTCTTCTGGGTGTTTCAAACTTCGTGGCAAACTTAATATAGCCTGTTCAGAGTATAATTAATGATATTTTCAGGTCTTACGACGTTTGATAAGATTGTTCAAAAAGATTTTCAATCAAATATAATTTTTTTAATACGAATCATCAAACGCCATTGGATGTAGAATAAAGTTGCCTCCAGGATGGTTCTCAAAAATTTTAGAAGCGAATTGGGAAGGTAAAAAAATCAAATATCTTATCGGAAGCAATTGTTTAGCAAGTGATTTAGTAAGTGACAGGTCTTTCTCGGTAAAGAAAAAAATCGAAATTAAAGATATATCTCTCTTTATACCCACAGGAAGCTCAAAAGTAATGGCATAAAGCTTATAGCTACATCGGAAGCAATCGGAAGGTAAAAAAGCTCAAATATCATATCGGAAACAATTGATTAGCAAATGATCTAGCATGTAAATGGTATCTCGATTTGAAAATCTGTCTAAAGCTTTTAAAGACAAGCGCAGCAACCATTTTTGAGCTTAAAGCTCTTGACCTTTCTAGGCAAAGATATGTACAAAACAAGCTGGTAAGTCAGGGATTTAGACGAGACAAAATTTATAACTTTTTTGGAGGTCACGTGACTCTAAATGTTCCACAGCAGAACTTTTTCAAAATGCGACACTGCCGAGAACTTTTCAACACGAAACAAAAAAATCATGGACTGCAACTAGTTTTACTCGTATTAGACGCACACATTTTACCAAACACTTATAACTACAAGCACATAGTACATAAATGAATATAATTTCGAGTGGGTACTCACCTGTAGTGCGACATGTAAGCGTTTCGCCCAGACGCGCGCCTGCTTCTTGTCGCTGATAATCATGTCCATATCATGTTGCATACGCGTAAGCACCCAGTGGAAGCACTGCACACTCAACGACTCGCTGCAAATAAAATACGAAAGAAAAAAGGAAATACCGTTAGCTAACTCATACATATGCATTAAGCAGCGTAAAAATGCACAAAGACGATAAGTGTAAAAGTGTGGAAAAGTGAAGTAATGAGTTTAAGTGTTAAGAAATTAAAATTCAAATGCAACAACAAATAACAAGAAACAACGAAGTCGAGTCGCTGCGCGAAAGTAGAACTCCTCAAACGTTGCATTTGCCGAAGCACAGCTGCGGGAGAGTGCGCGGTAGATACTTTGTAGTAGTTGAAGTCATTAACGAAATTACAGAGAGATACGCATAACGGCGCATACTTCAGAGTGCAGTTGATAGACAGGTGAGTCTCGACGAAGCGCAACATCTGCTCGAGTTGCTGCGAAAATGAGTCGAGTGTATATACGAAAGAAGGGAGCAGGAAGGGGAGAAGAACTCCACGTTTGCGGTAATTACTAAAATGTTTAATCCGTTGGTTGGCTGCAAAGCACATGAAATGAGTGAACAGAAATGGCGGAAAATGGTAACTGGAAATTACTGAGACCCATGGATACGCTACAGCTTTGGAAATTTTGAATAACTGCTCTAAAAACTTTTAAAAGGAAACTATAGGCACAAAATGAAGGAAGTTTTGCTATTCTACCTACTTTCCGTTCCACCGAAATGAGCCTAACCACATTTATATCGAAATATACCACAAAGGAGACATAAGATAGCTGAATACCATGGACGTAAGGCCTATTGTTACTTATGGAACGGTTGCATGGGCATCTAAGTCAATACAGTCTTCAGTAAGCTTTCAACTATCGAAGCTGCTCAGGCTCGTCTGTGTGTGAGCAATGCGCACTTGCCCAACCGCAGCACTTGAAGTTATACTACAACTCACATCGGTGCGTCTTGTGATCAAACAGGTAGCCAAACATACCATGCTGCTCATGGCGGCAGAGGGTTTCGGCAAAGGAAAGATAATGTCGTCGCAACAAATGAAGGTCCTAGAGGAAGACACAACACTGGCCCCGCTTTCAAGAGACGGCGTTATGAAGAGGGCTAACTTTACATAGAAACCAGTTGTATTCTGGCGGCTCGAAAACACCGAAAAACATTGCCGGGGAGTATATCGGAAGACTGAATCGCCTATCAGTGTGCAACCACCTATAAAAGAGCTGCTTTGTACGGAGGAGAGAGTGGGAATAGAACAGCATTGGCAGCAGGTAGCAGGAATGCACCAAGCTAAACTACTTCTGGGAGGGTACAACCTTGTAAGGTTTAAGCAAATGATCAACTTTCCCCAAGACGAATTAAGACAATTTAAATCCAAACCTACCAAACCAAAGTGAGCGTTACAAGCAAATTACTTAGTTTGATAGCTTCGTACTTCACGTCACTATTAATCAACCAAGTACTAAGACATTCGGCGGGAGAAGCCGTCATGATATTAAGATACAAGTGTGACAGAAATCGAAACTGAACCATTTTGAAAAATGGCTCCATAAATTGGCATTCGCGCACTTCTTTGAACTATTTATTGTAGGAATATATGAAGTCATGCAACTACACTAATAAGCCGGTACCATTAACCACTTGGAAACCCAATTTGGCGAAGTCAGACTGTTTATGTTCGAAAAACAGCTAAATCGTTTAAATTTTTGTTTTTTACTTGAAATGTGTGTTCTATCGAAACATAACAAAACCGTTTATAAGTTCTTCAGATCAAGATTGACTAAGCCACTAGCAAAAATACCCTTATGACGGACGTAAACTAAGCAGGTTCTGTAGAAAGGTAAATAAGAGATCCTGAGATAACGACAAACCTTGCTACCGAGAAATACCCCCGAAGCTGAGATTGATGATTGTGCCAAGAACCTTTCAATTCACATGACTTAAATTTGAAATTATAGACGAATTAATTGATTAGTTATTTTACTCTAGATTTCCGAAGAAAATAAAAAATCGTGAATCAGCGGAAAAGGCTTCGAAACCAGAAGATCACAAAACAGATAGTTTATACAAATTAAACCCGGCTGGGTTCCTCAGTATGTCATACAGACAAAAAGCTTGTAGTAATTCTAAAGCTAGGTGGTCGCCTTAGATTGAATACAAGGCTCGAACGGACGAATTATGTATTGAAATTATGGACCCGACTTTTCGAATATTGAGAACTAAATTTCTGGAGTTGCTCGAGAGAATAGCAGGTCCATAGATCATGGTGTTTAACTTCAGCAAAATGGTCATAAGGTTTTCGACTTTGACAGGGACAATGCGATACTAGATGAAAGCGGGATCGAATTTTATGATGGATGTAAAACACATACATACTACATGTACTTCTCAACTTGCAAAGCTTGCGATTGCCTGAACGCTTACTTCCTACGAGTTACTCCCACCGAATAGTTATAAACTCTACAGCGCTCCATCATCTCTTCGCCACAGTGGACAATTGAACAATGCACGAAACAAATTTCACTGTTATTGTACACAAATTTTGTCAGTTTTTAACTTTATTTTTTGTTGAAAAATTTGCAAGAAAATTTCTTGTGGAAAAGGACTAAACACAGTGGTTAGAGCGCTGCGCTGGTGGAGGAACTTAGGGAAAACCCCTAAACAAATTGCATTAACGCCGACAGGCAAAGTTTTGCAAACTACAAGCAACCACCAGTTGGCTGCCCACACAAGACTTTTCTGCCGAACTTTTCCACAAGTGGGTGAGCCAGCCGTCAGAGCGGGTCTTAGTCAGTTGGTACACTTCATAACTATTTGGCACAGTTGAGCGACGCAATGTCACGCAACAATAAACGAAACGAAAGGGATAAATAAACGAATGAAGGAGTTGCTGGTTGTGGCTGAGGGCGCCTAAGGGGCAAGTGGACCGTGAGCAGTAGCGAAATGACAACATTTTTGTAAAGCTTCATTCTTGTCATGTAGAAACTAATTTGCAAGTAACCAAAACAATTTTGAAGATATTTGCGCAGTGCCAGCAAAGCTATAGGCAGGGCTACATGGCATGACAAGCAAAATAGTTTTCAAGAAACTTAAAAAAAAATTGTTATACTTTGAAAATCTCAACCTTGGCCGGCGAAGAGGAAGAAATGGCAAAATAACTAAGTGAATTGTCTGCAGGCTAACGGAAGACGCTCGGAACGTATGCGCGCCGCACCAGCTGAAGGTGTTGGGGACGAAGACAACAGAATGCCGGAGAGTGGAGGAGCAGGAAAATTGGCGAAATTTCGTTAGCTTTGAATGGACCAAACAACAGCACAACAACAGTGGACAACAATGGAAAGCGTCAGAAAATAAATAACAACATTCAACGCGAGAGCTTGATGAACATTGCAACCCTGGACAACAAGTGCAGCCATCAACAGCTAGCGCCGAACTACGCACAGCGGCAGCTGCTCTTTGTCCGCCTGGTCGCTTCGTCGCCACCGTATCTATTCTCTAGCGTAGCGTTTAAACAATAAAACTATTGTTGCTCCTGCCGGAAAGGAATAAAAGCAAAAATATTTATCAACTTTCCACCACTTTCATTACGCATGCCCTTCTCCTCCTGGTCATACCGATGTTTTATGGAGCATCCATGGTAGAGTGACCAGCAGTTGGGTGAGACGGCTGGCAGTATTGCGGTTGGCTAGAAAATCGGATGCGAGTGAAAGCATTTTGTCCGAAACTTCCGCGCGCGTACTAAATAAATTTAACATAGCCAACCGACAATAAAATCTGACCGAGAAGGGCCAAAGGCGCATCAAGCAAACAACCGAGCTCGCTTCCCACTAACATTATGGTAGTCTAAAATTTTCTTTACAGCTTTGTTAGTCTGACCACGAGCAATGAATTCTTTGGCGGTAATGTTGGTATACATAGGACACAGTGTATCTGAAAAGTGTTGAACAATAAATTAGTATGTAGAAGGATATGGTTTAGAAAACTAAATTTATTTTAGTCGAGAGATTATAATGGAATTTCCTAAAATTCACAACAAAAATTTAACATAGATTATATTAGACTAGATCCCTAAAAAAGCAAACTTTTATTAAAAAATTAAGATTATCAAATGGCCTCATCATTGAACAAAAGTTGGATCGAAAACATTGGATCTTCTTGGAACCTTTCAAGAGACCATAGAGCGAAGCGATGTCGCTTGGGAAGGTCGAGCGGTTTCAGTTCTTGCACAAACTGTATTTTGTGGCTTTCAATTTATAATCTCGACGAAAAGTGCGCCAAGTCATTTCATACGTCAGTGCGAGGTGCTGTGAACGGCGCCGATCGACTCTCAGCTACGATTGCCATATTTTCTTCACTGCGTGCTGGACGTGGTATATTCGGTCGAATATTATCCAATAATACATACTGAGTCTCAAGATAGGTGATGATGTTGCGAATAGAATGCTCAGTAGACCGATTATGTCGACCGTAAGATGAGGGAAACTCGCGAAACATATTCTTTACAGAAGGTGAATTTTCGTAATAAAGTTGAACGATTGTTGTTCCGGCGGAAGTCTTTCCATGGTGAAATGCCAATCAGTATTGAATAAAAATAATATGAGGGCTTGACACGACTCACGCGTGCTTTGTCAAAAAATGGTTGTCGAAAGAAGAGCTTTTACTTAGGCCACCCACTATTTGAGAACTTTCAATCCATAACGAGTAACCCTGATAGAATAACAACAATCGACGATTTCATATAGAATACCTACACTCACTATAGCCGGTTCTATGTTATGCCGGAATATACTCGAACTTTACCCGACCAAGGACCGAGTAATACTATTTCATGCTCATATACGTATATACCCTCTATAAAGCTTCTTGAAGGAGTGTCGAATTCCGTGGAAATACTACTGTGTCCAAAAAATAAGGTGACATTTGAATTTAAACTGTTATTATTATTTTTTTTTCTAGGTTGGTAGTACGGTCAGTCATATTTATGTCAAATTTCATGTCAAAATATTCATTAGTCTTTGAGATACATGTCGTTTTGTGAGCTGCTAAAAGTGAATTTTTCGTTTTTTGCGATGTCGAAATTTGTTGAGCAAAGAATTTGCATTAAATTTTGTTTACGGAATCAATTTTCTGCTGCGTATACGCTGAGGATGGTGCAGAAAGGTGGTATAGTGAGTTCCAAGCCGGCCGTGAACGTGTCGAAGACGAAGAGCGTCCAGGGCGACCATCAACCTCAACCGACGAAACTCACGTTCAGCAACTCAAAGATTTGGTGTTGAAAAACCGTCGATTAACAATTAGAGACCTTGCTGATGAAGTTGGCATATCGAAAGGCTTAGCCAATACCATTTTGAAGGATGTTTTGGGCCTCAAGCGCGTCAAATCTCGACTGGTACCGAAAACATTGAATTTTTTGGAAAAAATCCCTCGTAATTCGTGATCATTTCGCCAAAAACTCAACCCATATCGTTCCGCAACCACCGTATTCACCTGATCTGGCGCCGTGCGACTTCTAGCTGTTCACCAAGCTCAAAAGACCGCTCCGGGGACACCGTTTTTATACGATAGAGGAGATTCAAGCCGCAGCGAAGACGGAACTGAAGGCCAACCCGGAAAGTGACTACAACCAGTGTTTTGAAGATTGATATATCCGTTGGCATAAGTGCATTGAATCGGGCGGGGATGACTTTGAAGGGGATGAAATTGATTTGGAAGAATAAATAAAGAATTTTCAAAATAAATACAATGTCACCTTATTTTTTGGGCACAGTAGTATATGGACTGTCGTAGTCTGTGAAACAATTGTTTTTACGCAATTAATATATAATATCCCATATATTGCTGTATTGTTTAAGGCTTACAGAAGGCAAGTGGAAGTCAAGCAGAGTTTTAAAGTTTCCAAATAGCTCTTAAGGCTAGGGTGCATTAAGGGTTTTCACCTAAGTTGCCAGTATTCGGCATTTGTTCATAGAAAATAATATTTTTAATACCAATAATAGCAAGCCAATTGCTATTTTATCAACGCACAAAACCAAATTTACAGCCTGGACAACAACCTGCCGAATTAAACACCGCCAAATTTACAGTGTGGACAACAACCCATCCAGTGGCATTCCAGTTTCAACTCGATTTGAATGCGATTAAGAGGCAGGCAAACTAATTTCTCCTTCATTTGGACACATTTGAAGAATCTTGCTCGATTTACTATGTCACTTCATATTCTCTGAGCAACATATTATACTTGATAACAAAAATATTCACAAAAATATTGCGTTACGTACTTTTCGCACTCACTGTATATAAAACCGAAGACTACATATTTGCCACAACATTGGCAACGGCAAATGCACTTCTCCCTTCAACTATCAATAAAATAACACCAGCTCTGTAACTGTTGAAACTGCACAAAATAGAGCACTTAAAAATTGAATACATTCTTTGAGGTTATGTCATAAAAACAAGAATTTAACACTCGCACTCACAGCGCAACGCCATTCACGGTGAGCGTAATGCAACAAAAGTGCAACTTGAGACAATACTAAGACACTTAAATGTGCTTTACGACATCGCCAGCGAAAAAATACGAACAGCAAAAATTGCACTATGAAGAGAATTTTTTCGGAGAAGAGCGAAATACGCAAAAAATGTCTGCACTTAATTGCTTCAAAGTAATAGCATTGAAGGACGAACGACTAGAGTCAACAACGACCAATAAACTGATTTCGCTTAAGAAAAGCTCAACGGCAATATATTGTGTATACTATATGTAGACTTGACTACCGTTATCGCAATGAAAACAATACTTATCACTGTCAGACAAAGCGGCGCGCGGCTAAACACAGTCGGGCGCACATCAGTCAAACTTTCAGCGCGGGCAGTCTTCAAAGCTTTGTTTATAACCTCAATTCTTTACGCTAGTCGCATTTTCTGCGCTCTTCTGCGGCCTTCGTACTCACCTCACCAACTCCAGTTGCATGCCGCTCAACCGATTGAATTCCATGAAAAATCGTATGGCCCACAGAAGGTACGAGTCATCGTGATTGTCAGTGCCGGCATTACGTTCCAACACACGCCGCACCTGGCGCACCAGCGTGTTGTAAGCCGAGCGAAGGATCTCAATGCAGAACTCACGCAGGCACAAACTGGAAATATACAAATAATACAAATAAATAATAGCAATAATAATGAACGAATGAAGGGAAGAAAATAAAATAAAATAAAATAAAAGAATCTGAAATAAAAGTGCTGGGAAATGAAATTACAGCAGCGCAAATACAATAGAAATGCAGCATAAAGGTATAACTGTGAATAAGAATGGACTAAATTGAAGGAATAAAATCGCGCTCAAATCAGATTGGAGTTAGGTGTAGGAACGTGCCAGTGAACTCGTTATGCGGAGGGAGGAGGGGACTTCTAGTCAGCTTAGCTTGTTGCTTGATGGTGATTTGTGTTGCAGTTGCCACAACGACGAATCGACGAATATGAATGGAATGTGGAAGTGGAAGTGGAAGTGGGTATAAATAATATAAATAAATGAATGTTTAGCATGAATAACGGATTAAAGGGCAAACAGCATTTACATAGATAAGTATGGATTTACATGTATGTATGTGAGTATTCAGGTTGGGAAGTTGAGGCAAATAAATTGGTTTATATAATATAATTGTTTTATTATTACACACAGATAAGTTGAGTGATGTTCTTACAGCTGCAACAAGCAAGCTTAGAATAAAAAGCTTAAGGCGTTTTTACTAAATTCGGAACTCAACTTTTGCGTAATATTTACTGGAGTATTCCGTCGTCAAAATATCAGACACAACCCCTCTTATTGACTATATAAGAGCCTAAGCAATTTTAGGCTAAATGGATGATCTGAATTTTGAGACCACTTTTCATTAATAAAAGCACTTGAAGTCAGAGCTCTTCGAAACCTGCTCTTCTCGCACAGCCAAATTAATTTAGTACATTAATATTATGCAAGGTGCGTTCCAAAGTACACAGGACTTTTTGAATCTAGCGCCCCCTGCTGGCGCCATCTATATGTCGACTGGTACGTTCGAATCCGCTATCTTTATCGTTTGTCCAGCGAGAACTTCATGACATTTCATCGATTGGATTAAAGTTATTGCATTTTAAGTGTCAGTATGTTTGTGTTATCGTTGCGAAAATGAGCTTCGAACAAAGAGCCAACATTAAATTTTGTTTTAAAATTGGTAAAACTTTTTCCGAAACGTTTCAATTGATGAAACAAGTTTATGGCGATGATTGCCTATCCCGTAGTAGAGTGCACGAGTGGTTTCACCGTTTTCGAAGTGGTCGTGAGGACATAAATGACGATCAACATGTAGGCCAATCAAAATACGTAATCACCGGAAATTCCATCGAAACTGTACGTGAACTCATCAAAATTCAGCCGAAATCATCATTGAAATTCATGGAAATGGAATTGAACTTTTCCAAAACATCGACTTAACGCATTTCGTCCGAACATTTGAGCTTACGAAAGGTGTGTGCACGGTTTGTTCCGCACACATTGACTGACGACCAAAAATTGCTCAGAATCCAACATTCGAAGGACATCTTTAAAGAAGTAAAAAAGGACAAAAACTTCCTTTACAATACTGTGACTGGTGACAAAACGTGGTGTTTCCAATATGATCCCGAAACTAAACGCCAAAGCGCTTAATGGAAGGCATTGGCGAGCCAAAACCCAAAAAATCGCGCTTGGAGAAGCCAAAAGAAAGAATTTGTTCCACCCGGTCAAAACGGATGAAAGTTGGCGTTTTTGATTTTTGATGCGCCGTCTACCATTAACCACTCCTCGCATTCACCTGATATGACACCGTGCGACTTCTTCCTTTAAGAAAAAATGCATTTGCCCATGAAAGGAAAGCGTTATTCAGACGCCATTCAAAAGGCTTGCACCGGCATACTGGCGGCCATACCGGCCAACGAGCTAAAGCACTCGTTTGACATGCTTCTGGACCGTGCAAAAAGCTGTATTAAAGCAGTGGGAGACAATTTGAATAAATTAAATTGAGTTTGCCGAAAAAACGATTTGTTCTGTTTTTTTATTAAAGTCCTGTTTACTTTGGAACGCACCTTGTATGTGGGAAACCAAGTTTTGCTTTTCACGCTGTAGGCTACTTGGTTAACGATAGTCTCGCTTAATGATTGGATATTATACTTGCTTGCGTTCTTTATTTTGTATTTATCAACTGATTGATGCTTTATCAATGTACAAAACCAAATGTAAATGACTGGACAATAACCGGCACAGCCAAATATTCAGTGTGGACAACTACCTGCCGAGTTGCATTCCAGTTTCAACTCGATTTGAATTCGACTAAGAATTAATATACTAAAAACCGAATTTTACAGTTGGATCAATCAATTAACTTCTCAGTAAAAAGGCTGTAATGGTAAGCCCTGAAAACATGCTGTTTCGACGGGTTCTGACCACAGGGAGAGAGACGTTAGGAGAGTGGGTGATTAGTGTCATACGAGAACCGTTTGCATAGGTTTCGCAGGTCAGTGTTTATTCTGGTTAAGTAGGAGTTTAACATGCTACAGTACCCAGAACGAAGTTGTGTTATCACCCTTGATTCACACGGCAACTCGAACTCTTGTTCTGCGATGAGTGGTGTTTGGACTTCAAGTACTCCATTCACTGGGATTTAAGAAGATCCTCTGCACTGGCAGTGTTCGCAAAATTTAAAAAAGTGGCAGGGTATTATGGACAATTCGGACACAAAAATCCGCGAGAGTTTTACCAGAAGGTTTTCTTTTTCTCGATGAGAGCACATTTTGCATCTTTGGAATCAAAGAACTTAAGATTATATGGCGAAAAAATGGTACGCCACTTATAAGCAGGACTTGAGGCATACTAGAGTTCGCTTCGAATAAATATGTATGTCTTAATATCTTGAAAATAAACTTAAAGCAAAGAGAGCGGAAGAATTGGGTCTAGGAAGTGACTACCATTCTGTCTTCAGTGACTGAATTTCCGATGCTTGTTTGTTCATATAAAGCGAAAGTACACGATTTTGATACCAGAAAAAATATAGACGGAAACCGTTACATCCAAAAGACATTTATACAGATAACCACAAATATATTCTTTTCGTCTGTTATGAAAGGAATTGAATAGCCATAAAGAAATAATAGAAGAAAAATAAAAAAATTTATAAAGACATTGTGTCATTCTCCCTACAGAACATTTAAATTTATCTCATAAAATTTTAAAGACAACCATTAAAATCAATAATAATTCTTTTTTATCTCTGAATGAGTGCTTACATTTACAGTGAAAAATGCAGAAAAATACCATAAAGAGAATTCTCTTTAAGCGTACATTTTCCACATTTTCCATACTTTGATTAAATTCTGAATTTTAAATGGCGCACTTATCCTCAGCCAACAAAGATTAATGCTTCAAGGTCAACCAAAGAACACTTATTTTCACCATCTCGCAGCAATATACGATATTTCCAAAGCGATTAAAAATGTATTAAAAAGGAAAATGAAAATATAACATGAAGAGGAAGTGAGAAGAGCAAAAGCTTATTTACGAGTATTTTCAAACACTTCAACTGCACATGTGCCGTTAAAATGCGGCTACGTCGGCGGTAGAAAATGTGATTGAGGGGTAGGACTTTCAAAATTAGTAGTACTTATGAAGCAATAGAAATAGTTAGAAATAATTGTGAACAAATATGGGTCAAATTTAACATAACTTTACTTTAACTTTTTTTGAAATCTAAAAGTGTGATTATTCTTAGCTTTTTGTTTTTCTTAAGTACATACTCTTACTTTGTAGTCCTACCCCTAATATTAAAATCTGCTGATCTTTATGTAGTATAAGTGGGAGCTGCTATGAGCGCGGCGATTTTATTTCTCTTCTTCAAGAGGATAAATATGAAATAAATAATAAAAGTGAGTAAACATACTGACTGTATTTTCCTCTTGTTGCACAATAAAGAGGAAGAGTCAAATAAATACTTATATGTTTTATTTGTTAGTAGAAGTCAATGCCAAAGGCGGCCAACTATGTTGCACAAAATAAACGAAATAAGTTGAAAGTAATCCCTTAAAAAATAGTGGAAACTGCAGCAGAAGGGATAAACAATCATACACTGACTACATATATCAGAGAGTACGAGGTTTGACAATTAAGTACTGAGACTGATTTTATTGCCGCGCTTGTGGTAAACCTGTGACCTTGAATTCCCTTTCTCTTTTTTCGACATCCCTCCCCTCTCCATTGATATATGTACCATCGCTCTAGCTTGTTTAGTTCGCCTGCTGCGTCAAGTTGAGTAGACGTGTGTTTGTAGTGCTCGTCACGAAAATGGAAAAACGAAATCAAGAGCAACGCGTCGTGATAAAATTTTGCGCCAGATTGGGCGAAACAGCTTCGGAAACGTACGCTAAAATTGTAAGAGTGTATGGTGATAGTGCTCTTAGTCGTGCCCAGGTGTTTCCAGGTTGTCTCCGCGCGCCCCCCGCCCGAAAAAAGCTCGCATGAGCAAGTCGAAGGTGAAAACGATGATTATTGCCTTTTTTGATAGCCGTGGAATCGTCCACAAAGAATTCGTTCCACCGGGGAAAACTGTGAATCAAGTCTACTATTGCCAAGTACTCGAAAGATTGCGAAAACGAGTCAACAGGGTGCGCCCAGACATCGCTCGTAACTGGATCCTTCATCACGACAACGCGCCGTGCCACACCGCCCTCAGCGTGTCCCAGTATTTGGCCTCTAAAGGGATCGCCGTGTTGCAATAGCCGCCTTATTCACCCGACATATCACCCTGTGACTTTTTTTTGTTCTTTAAAACAAAATCGGTGGTCAAAGGAACCCATTTTGAGTCGATTACGGACATCCAGGCGGCCGTGACGAGGGTACTCGCGGACATCCCAGTCGAAGCGTTCCAGAAATGTTACGAAGCATGGAAAACGCGCTGGAATCGCTGTATAGCTGCCCAAGGGGACTACTTTGAAGGGGATGGCAGAGTTGTAGAATAATTTTCAAATATACGATATTTATGGAATCAGTCTCATTACTTAATTGTCATACCTCGTATATCTACAGGGTTTATCGATTTTTTAACTATTCTTAAAGAGCTTGTGGAACAAAAACAAGATGTAAAACGGATTTTAACAAGGTGAATACTCGTAGTATGGCTAAAAATTTTTAATGTATAAATATGGTCAAATATTGAGCTAAATTTGGCAGTAGTTATCGATTATCTCAGTACTCAGTATGGAACTATAACTTACCTGTATTCCTGCGCTTTAGTAATTAGGTACAAGAAGGCGGACCCTAATGGGATCCAAGATATTGTAATTCGTTTCACTATCAATAACTTTGACCTCACACGACTCAGGACTGATTTCTCAAAGTCTAGGTTAAGTTGCCCAAAACTTCCCGATGGCAACAGAAACCTTCTCTCTGATTGACAAGGACTTGGTTACACCAAACGAACATTGCAAGTTTATTTTACCCATGCAAAGTTCTTATGGTGAATTACAGCCATGGTACCATCGATTTTAAGACCTTATTATAGGAATCTAGCAACAGCCATTATCGGCTTTCTATAGCAATTACATTCCGTAGAGGGCGGAACGTTGACTTTGGTTTTGCGGCTGATCTACGCAACGAAGCCCAGTGAAATTATATTGGAAAGTTGAAATACCACTTCTTTTTGAGGTCAAATAGTCTTAAATATGCATCAAAAGACCTCTTGTATATAGGTTGCGCTTTGAGCTTGTTACAAATCTACTGAGGCGACTAAGTTTGATACCAAACAATTCACCCGGAACTGGACTAACGATCTGACATACCAAGATTTTTCAACCCCAACCTATCGGAAAGGCATATTAAATCATAAGGTTCCGAAATATTCCAAGAACGTTTTCGTTTAGATAATTTTAACTCATGTTTTTTTGCAGTGGAGCAGTCAATGGGAGAATGTCGAATTTATATGGAATACTATAGGTACTTAAAAAACCGTGAAAACCCTTTTGTTATCATCCTTATGCCACACATCTATACAAGAGTAATACAGACCAACAAAGAGTTTTCGCCACCATCATCTTACAATTTCCCCGAAACTTTGGCCCATCTCTAAAGGAGCTGTCCCTTTCTTCCAGCGGCTTCTACCCTCGCTCAACTCCTTTGCAGGTATGTGAACAGAAAATGTGGCGCCAGAGTTTCATTTGGCGACTAATGATCTAAAAGATCCGGTATGAAACTAAAGCGTGAAAGGATTGTTGAATGTTCAGAGAGTTGCTCATTAGGGAACTCAAATTCTCTAAATCTGATAACAACTCTTACGGACATACATACACCTTTCAGTTACATATGTATATACATGGACAACTTGCAGATTGCAGTATGGAGTAAGTGTCATGGTTGGTTTGAGCCTTAGCTTTAGCATTTATTCGGATGCCACCTACACAAGCCATAAGGAAGAAGACGAAATGGCAACATTTCAACACTTCATCTTGAGGATCAGCCATTGAACCTAACCTAATATAACCTAACAAATTGCAAAGCGAATGGAAATATTATTTATTCCGAGATCATGGATCATGGGCTGATCAGAAAGCCACTGTGATACAGTTTGTATTCCCGTCGATAATTCCCTTCATCGAACGATATGGCTATGTTAAAGAACATTGGCCTTACCAGCATTACTTTCTGTGTCGTTGTTGCTACATACGTCACGGAACCCTAGAGAAAGTCCACTTGGAAACACTATTGAGATAAAAGTGGAACCGGGTCGGAACTTTTTATTACAGACACAAATGTTTCTCCTGGATCGGGTTTGGACTCAACATTCAACACACATAACAAGTATGCAGAGCACAACTCCGCAAGGCTTGTGCACAGACAGAATTCCAGCAAAAATGACCTTAAACTGCAAAAGAGGAAAGTGCTAAACACCTGCACACCAACACACCCATACACATATGGTATGTGCTTATACATGTGAGAGTGCATATAAATGTATAGCCCTAAGTAGAAAACCAACTACAAATTATTTCATTCGATGCTAACGAAAATTGCAATTTCCAATTGTTGTATGCCATGTAATTTGTTGTTGCAGCAAATTCACTCGACGCTTATTATGGCCAGTGGTGCTATATCGCACCACATTGTGTGTGAGTGTGTGTGCGTGAAGCGTGTGCCGGCAGCTTGCAGCTTATTTTACGGCTCCTTTAACCGTAACACGTACGCGCAACTCAGCTACACTGTTAGTTGCACCGTAAGCAATGCTTTTTCGCTTCTCCCTTTGAAACGCGCCGCGGCTCAAGTGAAAATAAAAAATCCGCAGTAAAGCACTCAATTAGAATGGAGTGCGAGAGCAATGGTGAAAGGCTAAAGTGCTTTAGCAGTACATGGCAGATAAAGATATACATATGTACAGTTATAGATGTCCGTATGTATGCGTGTATAACAAATGCAGCATTTGTGGCTGGCAATCGATGCTTAGTTGAGTTTTTCTTTTTTATTAATTTTTTTTATTTTTTTTTTTATTTTTTTCTAGATTTCTCTCGCGGCTTTGTGTTACCACACAGTTATTATCATCATTATTGTTGTTGCCTTGTTGCTTGCTTGCCTTGATTTGCTTGCATAAACGGCTGCGCTCGACAGCTGCATATTGCTCATAACGGTTCAAGGTGGATTCAAAGCAATTGTGGCGAGGAGACCACTTTACAAGATAAACTTATTATTTGCGCTGTTTTATTACGTCTTCTGTATACGTACTTAGGTTGCCACACAACCACACGCACAGTCGCGGTCAGTGTCGAAGTTGGAAATTTTGCTTCTATTTATTTCTATCTTGTCATTTGCAATGGATTGCTCCGTTTGACTCCACTTGACTTTGCGCTCGAAATGTCTGTGCTTATTAGCCGTTTAAGCGCTTCAACTGCAGGCGATGAAGAAGTAGTGCAATTACAATAGCAACAACAATAAAATGATATGAAAAACCATTTAATACAAAATATGCATTTGAAAATTTTCTAAACTGCGGTCTAAAGTTGGCTTAAAGGCCATATTTACGACAACAACAAATTCAAGTTTAAAACCGGAAATTTGCAAAAATAGCTTAAGTCGAGTTAAGGTAAGAAAATTATTAAATGCTTTAGTAGAAATTGGTGTGAGCAGCTAAAAGTATTTTTAAGCTGTCAATCTTTCGTCTAAATCGAAAAAATACTCGAAAAATAGTCAAAATAATTTTAAATGTTCCGACTTAGTTGTTAGCTATAAAATGAGGGATATGGTTCTTGAAAATCGTCGAGCCAGTTTTAGGGAGTTGGCAAGAGAGCTTGACATCTCTTACCAGTCCGTTTGAACGATTTTGGTGGATTACTTGGGTAGGAAACGCGTTTTTGCTCAACTCGTCCCCATAAAGCTGATTTTTTTTTTTTAAAGAGTATCGAAAACAGGCCTCTTTGAACATGCTTGATCGTGCGAATTCCGATCCCACATTCATGGAGAGCATTATAACTGCCATTGAGACATGGGTTTTTGAATTTGATAAGCAATGGAAGGAAAAAACGAAGACGAAACCAAAAAAAAAACAAAGCCAAAGTCAAAGCCGCTCAAAAATCAAGGTGATGCTGACTGTTTTTTTTTTTTTGATGTTCGTGGTTTGGTGCATCATGAATTTGTTTCGGAGAACACGCGGTCAATAACGATTTGTATTTGGCCGTATTGAGGTGTTTGCGCGAGAACATCCGTCAAAAACGGCCGGAATTGTGGAAGAACTGTTCATGGGTTTTACACGATCATAATGCACTATCGCAACGAGCCACGTAAGTGACCGAATTTAAGCCCAAAACCCAATGAAAACCGACGCTCAACAACCGTGTTCACCAGATTCGACACTCCATCTCAGTAAGTAGCGTTGGACCGATTCTTGGCACATCTCACGTATGATAGCTACATTACAATCAAATGCAAGGCAACACATGATCTTATGGTTGCTGTTAACGTTTCAATTTTAAAAATTATAGCCTACATTTTTTTAATACGATTCTCGAGTGATTTTTGTTACAGATAAATTGCCAAAATAAAATAATAAAAAATTCCTCACTTGATTTGTTCCGAAATTTATCTTGTTTTTATGAATGCGTTTAAAGGGTCGGTTTTTTTTTTGTTGTCATTGCTTTTTATGTACCCCATAAGATATGCGCTCAAACGTAGCAAAATAATAAATATAAAACCCTCACCTGCACAACACGTGACATTGATGAACTTTTACGATGTGACTGGTTGACTAACGTGCTGCGAAGCCGGTGCACACGTCGTTGATATGCATCAGCTGAAGTGCCACGAACAATACAATACGTTAGTTGGCCAAAGTGTATGAGCTTTTATTAGCTGACAAAGCGTAAACATTCAGCAATTACTCCTGAGGTTGCGCATACGCCACGGCGCCCCACAACGACACCAACAGCAGCAGCAGTGATGGCGCACTTCGCGTTGTTATTCGCACCGTGTGCAGCGGATGTGGTGTAAATAAATTAAAGGTAATTCCACTTGTTCGCGGCACACACTTGTGCTGGAGTTAAAAATTGAGATTTTACGTTTTTTCTTCAGTAAATAATGTGAATTAATTGCATTTTTTGGAAAGCATTTTTTTTTTAATTTATGATTTGGTTGGTGGTTGGTTGATGGAACAAGGAGCATGACCGCCTGATCGCAGCCATATCCAACAACTCTGTACAATTGGTAAATAAACCTAATTCTTTTCTACCCCGGCTTCTCAATGTCTCTTAATTTAGAGTATTGGTAGCCATGAAATATATCCTTTCGTATTCGGCTGAAGGCTGGGAATGCGCATAGATAATGATCGGCATTCTACAAAGTAACTTTATGGTATACCCTGTGTTATTTGTGTTTCATGATCTGGGCTATTCCTCTAGAGTCAATTGCTACAAACACACCCGAAAATCGTAGTCAGTGGCCTCAACCTTTCGAGCGGGGTTTTCATTAAGAGCGCTACAATAGTTTTTTTTTCATAAAACAAAAGCGGTTTGGGATATCAATGAAATACTTTATTCCTGTAAAAGCACATCGTACGTACGGCATCAGTCATCTTTGCATACCGAAAAAATTGCGATTTGATGCGGTTCATGGGTCGGCGGCGTCATTGGACCGTACTTCTTCTGTGGTGATCAAGCCCGGCACATTACTGTGAATGGGAATCCCTATCGCTCAATAATAACCCAGTATTTTTGGCCTGAATTGGCTGATATGGACTTGGACAATATGTGGTTCCAACAGAACGGTGTCACAAGCCACACACAGTGAATGTCACAATCGATTTATAGAAAACCAAGTTTGTTGAACATGTTATCTCAAGGAATAACCCAGTATCTGGATTTCTGCAAGCGTGCCCGTGATGGTCATGCAAAAGTAATCGAGTTCCTTACCTAATGGCATCAAAAGTAGTTCTTATTTAAAACCCCGTTAAAGTCTCTTCTTTTTCTACCACCTGAAAGCTTCTACAGTAATCATTGTATATTGTTATCATTCCGCTAGCAAGTCGACAAAATACACAGTGACCTGTTAACACTTCTACTAGCGTTCTTATGTCATTCCTTATGAATAATCGCCATGTGCGACTAGTATTCCGTCATGTCGGCCTGCTTATGCAGCAACTTAGGGATTGGCTCCAAATCTAAGCTACACATATATGCAACATGTTTGTCGATTAGAGAACTGCAAGTAGCCAGACGCATATAAAGTCCCTCTTCTTCGGAGTCTAGTTATTGAGTGCTGCCTGCGTTGGCTAGTTCATCTGCTTCACTATTGCCAAGAATATCACTATGCCCTGGAACCGATTTCAGGTTTATGGTGATGTCAGATCTGCCAAGAGATCATGGCATTCTTTCGCTATCTTTGATGAAACTCTAAGAGACTTTAGTGGTATCAAAGTCGCTTGACTATCTTTATATATGGGAAGATTTACTGTTGTGAGCACATGCTTTGCCAGGTAGGTAGGTAGGAGTGCAGCCCTGTTGTCTATCGGGCTCAATTAGCACTTGATGTGCCATTTTGATACACTATTCGTAGAACCTTCTGTATCTGCTATCACGTTTCACCTTCTCTCTCAAACCATTTTGAGGTTTCGATGAAGCTACTTATGTCTGATATGCTTTTAGTAGAAATCCATTCAAGGTTTGGTGCTTGATGGATTCCAAGTGTTTTGTGTCGGATCTGTGCTAGGGCTGGGCATTCACAGAGAAAGTGGAAAATTGTTTCCTTGTTCCCTGCTACTCCGCAGCCTCGGCAGATGTCGTTGTAGGGCATACCCATTTTGGACGCTTGTTCCCCAAATCCCCAGTGCCATATTGTGGTAGCTGTGACTCTGTAGATACTTTTCCTTGACCTATTTAATAAGTCGTTGGTTTTTTTCTGTCATATGTTGGCCATAATTGTTTAGTTATGATGCATTTTGTAATGTTTTTCCATCTGTTATTTGCAACTTGTTGAAATTGTCTATTGATCTCTCTTTTGATCGATCCTAGCGGGCTTGGTATTAGCTCCGCCTCGGATTCGTTAAGGAAAGCTCCTGCCTTTGCCAACTCGTCTGCTTTTTCGTTACCGAAAATGTTCCTGTGACCGGGAACCCAGATCAAGTCTAGTTGGAGCTTGTCTTTTATAGAGCTTAGAGCTTTCTTGCATTTGTGAACTATACCGGAATTTGTCATAGGTGAAGACAAGGGCAGGAGCGCCGCCTGGCTATCCGTATATATAGTTGCTTTATATATTCTCGTGGTTTGCCAATAGAACTTCGCAGGCTTTTTCTATGCACAGTACTTCTGCTTGGAAGATGCTAGCCGAGTTCGGTAGACGTATAGAGATAGATATGCCTAGATCAGCAGAGAACAACCACGTGCCTACTCCGCAGTCCATTTTGGGCCCGTCGGTATAGACTGAGATGGTATTCTCCTCTCCTATTGAACCTCTTCTCCATTCTCGTCTAGATGGTATCCTCACCTGGAAGTGTCTATTGAAATCCAGCTTTGTGAGAAGGTAGTCTGATTTATTAACGGTGACCTTGTTTAGGATTATACTATGTCCGCTTTGCCAAGACAATACAAATTTTTTTAAGTGCTTAGATTTCCGCTGGAAGACACTACAGTGATCTGGTAGTAGGAACACCTTTCTGATATTTAAATTTGGTAAAAGATGATGTCCCACTCGATTATCCAGTTTGGACCCATGCGAAAAGATACTTATTCCTGTGTCCTTAACCACCTCATCACTCACCCACACTTCACTGGAAGGAGTGGAAGAATTTGCTAAAGCTTTTCCAAAAATCACACATATTATATGTATGTATGTATATTGGACGGAGTTTCCTGTGAGTTTGCAACCAAATAATCTAAGCTAGAAAACACGAATAACACAAACTTTGCCAATATCTAATGTTTGCGACCGAACGAGGTCATCTACCTGGGATTAATCTACTTGAATTGCCAAACCGTTAGCAGCTGCCAACTGCCGAAAATAACGGTAGCAACGAAAGGATAAAAACGGAAAATCGAATATGGCAAAGGTAATTGAACGCTTTTCGTTGATTTGATTGAATTTGAAATGAAGCTAATTTACAAAGCAAACGAAAAATGGCCAACACGAAGGCGCAAGTAAATAGATACAAATACACGAACACGCATACACACCCAAATATTTGCCTAGGCAACGAAGAAAAAGTTACACAAATGAAGAATGCTGATAAAAGACACACGCACACATACACGTACACACATATGTATATGAAATGAATGTGGTAATATGTGAGTCCGCACTTAATTGAATTTTTCAACATTTGCGGTACTTTTTCGATATTTCATTTCACCTTTTCGCTGGTATTCTTATGCTAGCTATTGTGTGCATATTTCCACTTACCGCACGGAGAACGCACTGCGTCGCGTTAGTTCGACCTCCTCCTTGACATGGCGAAATGAGCGCTTCTGCTGATTCTTCTCACGATCGAAATCAATCGACATAACACGTTCCAACGGCTGATGGCAAATGATGTCGCGATCCGACACGGATTTCATATTCCGTATTACATACGTGCCGCCGAAACGTGAATGTCGCATCGTCGGCGGTTTGCTCTGCAGCCGTTGTCGTTCGCGGCGGCGCGCTGCCAGCAATTCCTGTTCGTCGCGTTGCTTCTCGGCGATGCTGCGTTGCAACGATGCATCCGCTAGGGATTCGGCTGTCTGTTAAATGGGAAATTAGCGTCAGTTATATTTGCAATATTTAATGCCCGTCGTTAGGTCACGCAGGGCGCGGTAGAAGGGGGCAGCGGTGGTGCGTTCTGAGGTTAGCTGCGTGTTGTGGTAGGTAATGTATGGCATAACTATTTGCAGCGCTGAGGTGAGTGCGGGCTTGCAGGTGTGTGTGTGTGTGTGAGAGAGATTATCTATGGCTGCGGCAAGGAATGTTCATTGCGTTCGCCATACCATGTGGTTGGCAACGCAGAAGCTGCTGGTGGCGAGTTGTTGTTAATGTTGACAGCGTGGAAAATTTCGTGCTGCTCGCTCGTATTTAATTGAATAGTTGAAGAAAGGGTTTAGTAGCGATCACAATACGTTGAGCAGAATGGTCTGACAGACTTTAATGGAGTTCTTAATGGTCGACAAGATTGACCGGATATAAACTTGGCTGAAAACAGTCTATAATGATGAATATAGAGATTTATTTAGCATTTTGTTGTTTTGGTATACTTCAGCAGAGATTGCATTCTTTGAAACCTAAATCCAATTGGCTTATGTTCATTCCAAGGGGTATCGTGTCAATATACCGCTGCAGGATTCTATCTCAGATATATTAGAACCCTCTTTATTTCTTTACTGACCTAGAGACTACCATTCAGGCTTTATCGGCAACTTCATTATTAAGGAGAAGGGAAAAGATGTAGGTCTCGACCAAAACCAGAACTCGCAAATCGTTCTTCAGTCAAATTAATCCTCTTCTTCTTCTTCTTTACCGGCGTTGTTCCCGCTTACGCGGTTAACGAGTTTACAACAGCGCGCCAGTCGTTCTTCCTTTTCGTTGTTTGACGCCAATTGGAGTTTCCAAGTGTAGCTAGGTACTTTTCCACCTGGTCTTTCGAACGGAGTAGGGGTCTCCCTCTTGCTCTGCTTCCCCGGTACAGCATCGAAAACTCTCAGAGCTGGTGTGTTTTCATCCTTTCGGACTACATGACCTAGCCAGCGTAGCCGCTCATCGGTCCATCGACTGCGGTATTCGCCGTAGTCAATTCGCAAAGGACCATAAATCTACTGCTGAACCTTTCTCTCGAAAATACGTAACGTCGACTCATCAAATGTTATCATCGTCCATGTCTCTGCACCATATAGCAGGACCGCGATGATGAGTGACTTGTAGAGTTTGATTTTTGTTCGTCGAGAAAGGACTTTAATTTTCAATATTCTATTCAGTCTGTAGCAGCAACTGTTGGTTAGAGTTATTCTGCGTTGGTTCGAGGTTGACGTTGTTCTTGGTCTTAATGCTGGTTCCAAGATAGATACGAATTTACAACAAGTTTTTGATAAGTTTTTGCAATAGTCCTGTGGAAGAGGCCGCAAAGAAGGCTTAAAAAAATAGGTATGGAACAATTCTCAGAATTATCGCTGAAACAATTTGGCGTGAATCTGCCATTTTCATGGACAGTATTTCAGTTTGGTATGCAAGGATTGGAAAATCGTTGATCTTGACCCTGAAGAAAGACAATTCACCAAGTTCGAAGTTAACTATTTATTCATCACATGACAGCCAAACATTTTGTGCGATGAGATCTTTAAATTTTGGACTGCCACCAAGCAGCCAATGCTACCCATTAATACAACTGCACTTCCTTTTCATTATCAAATTGCAAATTCTTCTTGAAATATACTTTAACTCCGCCAAATTCTCACCAACCACCGTCTAACGTCTTTTAACTCATTCACAGCCTGCATGCCTCCCGGTTCCCAGCATTCACAAATGCGTTCAACTCCACCACCGCTGCCTGCATTCTTCGCCAGCAACTTCATCTTAGTCGCGCATAAGTATGAACAGATACTCACTTGTTCGCGATAGAGCAGACACAAAATCTCTAAACCGTGCAAATGAAACTGATGCTCATCCGGTGATGACACCACAAACAACACCAAATCCATAAGGCCCGACTGATGCAGCGCCCAGATAACTTGGTCATGCAGACTGGCATCGTTATCGGCACGACACTCCGCCTCCGGATTGGCCGGCACTTGAAGCACGTTCCGTATCAGCACAAGGACGCGTTCAATCATCAAGCTCTGCTCCTCGCTGCGTATCGCCCAGTCCTGCAAGTGAAAAGTGCCGGCATTAAAACAACAGTAAACAACAATAATAAAAACAGCAAGCGAGTAATGCTAGCAAATAAAATGCGAAATAAAACAGAAGTGTGGCATTAAAATTTTGCAAGTAATAAATTTTTTGACGAGCAACGCGAAACGCACCGAACATAGGCCTCTCCTCCTCCGTTGGCATGTAAATCTCCCGAATTAAGTAGCTACACGCCTAGAGACATAAAATCAAATAATAAACATTAGACATAGAAATTTATATTAACTGCTTTTTTAGCAGAAACAAACGACGGCAATCGTGTGGGCGTCCGATTGCAAGCGTGGCGTGCCGTTAAGCGGTTGCCGAGCAGAACGAATGGGCCATCATTAGTTAGGCAATCGTTATAAATCTAAAGTTGAAATCAATTTACTTCCGCTGGGGCAAGCGGGAGCGGCAAAGCGGATCAGCGCCGAAATGACAGCGGGTGCGGTATATTAAAATAGCGACGAAAAACGATTCGCTACAACATATGAAACAGCAACCCAGTCCGTTTGCTCACCCCGCCCTCGAATGACTGAACTTTGCAATAAAACGCGATGGTTTTAAAATAAACTCAGAACAACAACAACAGCAAATAACAAGGCATTAAGCAACTGTAAGTAGCAGTTAGCCTTTAAAATAAATAAAGTCGGCTGGAGTTGAGGCGAAGTCCATAAGACATTTCGCAGTCATGGCGATTAAGTTAGTTTAGAAAGTGAAATGTGTTACGAAAGCGCTCAAGCCTACAGTGAAACAGCCTTTGGTCACGCCTATGGCCCTGCTTTCACACTCTCACTAACTACAAAGGCACGCATTTGCCTTGTCCACATGTTGCGATTACTGTTAACTGCACACAGTTGCATAAATTGTATGAAATAAAAATGTGAGGTTAGGGCACTGTGGCACTGGTTCCTACTAAGTAACCCTGTAGGAATTTGTTAAGCAAAGTGTGTAGCTCACAAGCATCACATTTTGAGTTAATAAAAAAAAACAAGAAAAAACGTTAACTTCGGCTGCACCGAAGCTAATATACCCTTCACAGGTGCATTTCTTTTAGTAACTATGTGTTCAGTTTATATGGAAGCTATATGCTATAGTAATCCGATCTGAACAATTTTTTCGGAGATTATATTATTACCTTAAGCAGTAATCCATGTCAAATTTCGTGAAGATACCACGTCAAATGCGAAAGTTTTCCATACAAGCCCTTGATTCCGATCGTTCGGTTTGTATGGCAGCTATATGCTATAGTAAGCCGATCTGAACAATTTCTTCGGAGATTACATTGTTGCCTTAGAAAATAACCTGTGCCAACTTTTGTGAAGATACATTGTCAAATGTGAAAGCTTTCTATACAAGAACTTGATTCCGATCGTTCAGTTTGTATGGCAGCTATATGTTGTAGTGGTCCGATATCGGCAGTTCCGACCAATGAGCTGCTTATTGGAGAGAAAATGACGTTTGCAAAATTTCAAAATGATATCTTAAAAACTGAGGGACTAGTTCGTATATATACAGACGGACGGACGGACATGGCTAAACCGACTCAGCTCAACATACTGATCATTTATATACATACTTTATAAGGACTCCGACGGTTCCTTCTGGGCGTCACAAACTGCTTGACAAACTTAATATGCCCTGTTCAGGGTTAACTTTGCAGATTAGGCCTCACGTGAACTTCTCTTCATTCGACGACAATTTCTCCCCAGCGATCGTTCTTTTGATTACTGAGAACATGAAATAGTTCCTGGGGCAGATCTAGAGAATTTGGTGGATGCGGAATCCCAATTCTTGGATTTTGAATTTCTCACTTTTGACACGGTGCATTGTCTTGGTGAAACAGCACTCTTTTTTTCTACAAATGCGGCCGTTTTTCGGCGATTTCGTCCTTCAATGGTCAAATAACGCTATGTAATAGTTGCTGTTGAGAATTCTTCCTTTTTCAGGGTAGTTATTATTAATTATTCTAGGCGCATCTCAGAATACAAATGTCAGAAGCTTGTCAGCCGACTGTTGCGTATTTCCACGGCTTTGAGCGGATTCATAGTGGCCGGTACACTCGGATGATTGTCGATTGGACTTCGGATTAAAATGTCGGAGCCATGTTTCATTCATTGTCCAATATCGACGCGATAAGACGGATTTATTACGTTTGAACATCTCCAAACAGTGCTCCGAATCATCAACTGGTCGTTAGTTTTGTTCAAAAGTGAGCTCGCGCGACATGCACTTTGCACAGAACTTTATAATACCCAAATATTCGGGAATTATATGACGTGAACGTTCAGTTGATATGTTTAGAGTACCTGCTATCTCAAACAACTTCCCTTTGAGGTTATCCGAAATTATTTTCTGGACTTTTTTGATATTCTCAGCGGTATCAATCTCTTTTGGGGGTCCACAGCGTTCACATTTTTCGATGCTCATTTTAACACGTCTAATATTAGCATACCAATTCATGATGATTGATTTTCCTGGGGCAGTGTCTGGAACCTCGTAATCAAGCCAAGTTTTTGCCTTAACTGTATTTTTTCCCTTAGAAAAGCAATATTTTCTCAAGAACCGAAATTCCGTCTTATCCATTTTCTCACAAAAACTATTTTTGCTTTACTCAAAATGACCATTGACCACATTTAACCTCAAAATGGCTGAAAAATAATTATAAAGCGGTAAAAGTAGTAATTTAAGTATATGTATGATCTAGCAATGTTTGTCAACATTTTCCTACTGGGACATTTTAAAGTGACCGAAACAACGACTTTGTAACGGATATGCCAATGCGATAAGAGAGCACATAAAGGCCGAAAGAAAAACGAAACTACACAATAACATAAACGAACAAAACAAAGCAAGGAAATAAGAAAATGAATGAGCTTGGAGACAGTGCGGAACTGAAAGCGCAGCATGAAGAGTTGAGTGAGGAGAGATAAGCGTATGCAGAGTGGAAAAGTTGAAAATCCCTTTGTATTGCTCCCTGGAGTGATATGACTGTCATGGCAATCGGCAACAAATGAATTTATGGATTGGAGGTCAGTGCGTAAATTGGCAACACTGGCCAAATGGAAATGAGTTAAACGAGAATATTTATGGACATGAGGAAAATCTACGAGAGAGAAAAACAATTTAAATAAGTTATTTAAAAACCGTAATAGATTTAGAGAGAACACAGTGAAATAACGGTACAAAGAGAAAACACATTAAAGTGACCGTAAATTCACATGAATCTTGAGGAAATTCAATTAAAGTGTGCAAAGCGAAATGAAATTTATGCCTTTTGAAATTTCAAGTTTGCGCTGCATTTATTTATGAACTCGCGCGTGTATGTGTGTGTGTGTCTTTGAGCAAGGCAAGTGGTCACTTTGGAAAAATGAGCGCCAAGGTTCTCTCATAATGATTGCTTTTGCAAATACTCACGCCGCATGCCACGCGCAAACATAGAATTAATTTAGCGAATTTTTCTGCACTTTTCTGTATTTTTTTTCAAAAGTGAGAATTATTAATATTTGCATGCCCCAGTAAGTAAGTATTTAACATTTTCCTTTTGCGCAAATTGCCACTTGCCGCACTGAAGGCGAGCGAAGGTAGGCAAAGGCGCAAGAAGCCGCTGCGGGTGTGTGTGTGTGTGGCTTGGACAAAATAAACAGCACTGGTCCGATATGGCCGCGGCAGCGCTTAGCGAAGCAGGAGGAATAGAAGCAGCTGGCTTTTGAAGCGCGCGCAGCGCATGCCGCATGCGGCAAGTAGCGAGTGAGTGGCCACCGCAGAAAGCACACCACTCACGGTGAGTAATTTCAAATGCGCGCGGGTGAAAGTGTGTGTGTGTGCAATAAATGAAAACAGCGGCAGTGCCTCTGGCTTTTGGACGAAATAAAGCGTGGCGCACGAAAACAAACACAGAACACAGTATTCACCATCTGTGTAAAGAACACAAATCAACAAAAGGACACCGGAAACAAAAAATACCGCATGCCAACTGGCGGGGCGAGGTGGAGGCGTCTTTCTTTAGGGTAATATACACTGGCAAATACTTTTATACGAGTATTTCATTTTCGTTTGGTTTCGCTTTTATTTCGGTCGTTTTCATTTTGAAATCTTCACGTGCCACAGAAGTGGCTAACAAATATCTCTTGCGCTGCCCTTTGATGCCTTTAAGCGCTTACCGCTATCGATCCATGCAGCTTGTAAAGGGGATTTCAATAGAGCCGTGCCGATTTGTTGTATACATCTAACCATAGGCTGAGGACAGTCCGGAACCGCGTATGCCGGCTTGTGATAATGGAATGCCATATGGTCCAGCTGCAAGACCAAACGACGGGCTCTGGTGTCAGTGTTCCACCACCCATGGCAACAAAGGTAACCTTTCTTAGAGATGAAGATTCAAATGTGAAGCCACATTTCCATTTATAGTTTAAGAGTTCACTGGAGCAACATCTGTTCACTAAAGGAGCAGCTACCACTGAAAAAATGGTCGATTGTTCAGAGTTCACTATTTTCTGGAAATCTAAATTGAAGGCTGATCTTGGAGCTGACGATATACCAAAAAGATCTCGCTATTTTAAAGAAGGATCCTGTAAATGTTATAAACAACTGAGACTTGAGGATATGCCTCTAGATTGACCGATCGAATTAATTGGATAAATGTTTCTGGCAGTTTGTTGAAGGCATAACTGTCCTCCCATAGATATCGTGGATGGCCTATGACAAGATTAAGTCTTTTGGACCGCTTAAAAATGGGCTTCTGTAAAGTATTAAAAGGAGATCTGATAATCGAGATTTAGGAAAAAATTTATATAGAAATGAAGTATTCGGAGCAGAGAATGAACCTCAATCGGAGACTAAGATGTTATTATTCCATTACCATGATTAGATGGAGGCTTATTGGTGAGTAGTTGGCAGTTAACGTGTTTTAAAGTAAAATATTTTTGTATGAAAAAAAAACACCAAGCCATTAGAGCATGCAAGGTTTGTCCGGAAAGTAATGGGACTGAGTCCATTTAAGAAAATGTATTGAACCAATCGTTACAATTCTTTAAAAACTTTCAAAATAGACTCTTTCTGCGTCGATGCAGAGTTGCGAGCGCGATTTCCAAGCATTGAAGACGTCATGGAAGGCAGTCTCTGGAATAGCCTTGAGAGCAGAGGTGCATCCTGCTGGGATCACCTCTGTCGTCTCAAAATGCTTGCCTTTCATCAGCCTTTTCAGGCAAGGAAACAAAAAAAACGGGCGGCTGTTCACAAGAAAGGCGGTGTGAGCCGGGGCGTTGTCGAGGTGCAACTTGGTCTTGTACGACCAGATTGACCCTTAGTTTGTGTCTCTTGAGGACTTCGACGTAAAATTTGGAGTTGACGATTTGTCCAGAAGAACAAATTCACGGTGGACAATGCCTTTGATGTTAAAAAAAAACAATGAGCATTGTTTTCACTTTGGATTTGCTCATTCTTCTCTTTTTTTGGGCGAGGAGACGCCTGGTAGTGGCCTGGTGCCACCGAAACAAACCACTTCTTGCTAAAGGAATATCTGGGTAAGCCTGCTTGATCATATCAAACGTCTTTGTCGCAGTTTTACCGAATTTCACACAGAATTTAATCGCGTACCTCTGCTTTAATGAACGCTGCCTTTTCGGCTTGCACCACGCACAGAAACACGTAGCGCGAAAATATTTGTCCTGACTCTCCAGGTGCTCGGAGGCAACTAACCAGCCGCTCATTCTTTAGCTAAGAACGTCCTCTACCGAATTCAGTCGGTGCGCACACGCTACAAATTACAGTCGGGGCAGAAGAAAATCAGTTCTATTACTTTCCGAACAAACCCTGTACGTGTTGTGTATATCTTTCCGTGATTAAATTGGAACACTTTACTGAAGACAATGAAAAAAATTGCAGGTCACGATATATTAAAGGTGGCCAAAACGACACTAAGAAATCATATCGTCCTTAACGGAAGACCCGGTATATTAGCATGTTTACTTGGTAGCAATATTGCTGAAATAAAGACACCGCGCTGACGAACGATAAGCCTCAACGATGTTTTGAATTTTGATTTCATTTTAAACATTTTCTTCTCTTTTGCTTTTATTTTCGGTTTTTTTTTAGCACTTAAGGGTAAATAGTGAAAAATGCGGGTACTGACTTGGCCGTCGAATGCCGAGAGGCAACGCAAATAACGGCTTGTGGGACTTATTGTGGATTTGGTCAAGGTCATCGAGCGTCAAGCATAGCGCCATAATATACACCTTATAAGAGACTGTATACTATTTGTTAAATGTAAAATATATTATAGAAGATAGGATATGTTATAATCGGAAAAAGTAATTTTTTTTGCTGAGTTGGAGCATGGAATCTTCTCCAGAGCTATATCCTTCATTTAGTGGCATTTTTACAATAACTGTAGTACTATACTATTATGAGGAAAAAATAGTAAAACTCAGTTCATAATATCAAAATTCTTAATTTATTCTTCAAAATCTTAGGTTGTAACAACTTTTTTTCAAATTCTCGAAACAGTCGTTTAAGTCAATTGTGAATAGTCTCCAAAGCGCGGAGCGATTCACATTTAATATCTTCAATTGACTCAAAACTGTTTTCCCATAGCGGTCGTTTGAGTTTACGGAATACGTGGTGCAAAAACTCGGAGTTGTCGGCCCATAATTGCGGCCTCTTTTTACCAATGACTTCGCACAAACGAAGCATAACATTGTTGGACTTCGATAATCGAAGAAAACTGTCAACATAACCTTGGTTTTTTCAGCTTCGGCTCACCTTCGCCACGATATTCGGCCTAGTGATCGTCTGTTTCCGCGTCCTACGCATAGATCCAAAACTCATCGCTCATGTTTTCCATACAAGGACTTGATTTTGATCAAACAGTTTGTATAATGATCCGATATTCGCGGTACCAACAAATTAACTTCTTCTTTCGGAGAAAAGGAAGTGTGCAAAATTTCAGTTCGATATCTCACATCTACTAAGAGAACTGTATTATTGAGCACTCAAAACATCAATATGATGAATAATTAATCGTAAATTCGCCGAGTATCGCATTCGATAGAACAATGAGCTGCACGGGTTATTATAGGTTATGTCGTCTGAATGGATGGAAACACTGCAGCTCCGAAAGTATTCGACGCAGTACCCGCCGAGGGAAGTAGAGGAAGAGGAAGACTTACATTTCGTTGCAAAGACCAGCTGGAGTAGGGCCTGTAATCTCCAATTGACACCAAACAGCGAAAGGGAAGAACTATTGGCGTTGTTGTAAACTTGGGTATAGAAGAAGAAGAGGGTCTTGACTTGTCACCGAATCACTTCTTTTTACTATCGTACGAAAGAGATCGCTGATGAAGACCGTGCTGGGAGACCTGCGACTTCGACAAACACCGACAATGTAAACTCAGACCGTCGACTAAGAATTTCTCTAATTGTCCAAATGTGAAATTTATCGAAATCTGTGGTTCATGACATTGTGACGGAGCACTTGAACATGCGCAAGGTGTCAGCGAAGATGGTCCCAAAAGTGCTCACTGACGACCAGAAATTGCGGCGATTGGAAGTGTGTCAAGAAAATTTTAATATGTGTGAAAGTGACCCCCAATTTTTGAATAACGTAATCACAGGTGACGAGTCATGGATATGATCCCGAGACAAAGAGGCATTCGTCCGGGTGGCACATGCCGGCAAAGAGGATCCAAACAGCATGCAGCTAGGCTCTCAAGGCTATTCCGGAGAATGCCTTCAGTGACACCTTCAATGCATGGAAATCCCCCAGGCATCGCTGCATCGACGCAGAAGGAGCCTACTTTGAAAGTTTTTAAAGACTCAGTTCTTTTACTTTCCGGACAAACCCCGCACATATTTCGCAATAGCAAACACTAAGCGGTACAATTTGTTTCCTAACTATCTTCACTTTAGCGGCGTTAATTTTTTAAATCTCTACCAGAAGCTTGAAAAGAAAGCAGCTAGAGGCTTACATTGATGTCCACATTAATTGTTAACACAAGTCATTTCGGAGGAAGGAAAAAAGCAACAAAGTAAAATGGTAGAACTTGTAGCGCCTGCCAGATGTTGCTTTTTTGTGGCTCCTTCAAGCATTGTGTTCCGTTGCCATGACGTTGCGCTATGAATTGAAAGTCACTTATTTGGATTGTGAGCACGGACAGGCTGCCGCTGCTTCAGCTGCGCTACATTAACACTCAAAGCGACAAATTCGAGTATGGTGTTGTTGTTGTGCTGCCAGACACTTCCGGAAAGCGAAAGCACTTTAAGCCAGCAAATAAGTGAAGTAGCGGTGTAAGTGTTGCTGGCAACTATTTGTTGCTGTTCAAAATGTGGCCACCAAGGCAACCAGAACAAGCTGCATCAAATTTCACAAAAAAAAACACAAAAATAACAAAGAAAATTAGGAAAAAATCAGCTTGTTCGCTGGTGGCCAAAATAAGTGAATTCGGCCTCACATTGTTGTTGTTGCTGGTGTTGCTTTCTTCGCGCGCATTTGTCAAGATGAAAAAGTTTCTGTGCCATGCTTAATTTAATCTACGCATTGTGCAAGGATTTGTGGTCTAAAATGTGCGTAGCCGCTTTCGGGCTTAGTTTGTGTGCCTGTGTGTGTGTGTGTATGTGCTGGTAGCAGTTGCTAAGTGTTGTGGCAGATTGGTTAGTCTTTGAAGGCGTTTATTACTTGCGTGCGTTGGATTTAATTTTTTTAAATTAAATTTTCGTTGCTCCTCGGTCATGTTATTCTAAGTTCTTAAGCCGCACGACGCACGTACGTCATATTTCAGCACCATGTACGTACGTATGTACATACGTAGATACTTACGTAAGTTCAAAGTAAATGCTTGCTTTCGCTCGGCTTTGTGGGCGACGTAAACGACTTGGCATTCAAAGCGACAAAAGTTTTCATTTGCGAGGCGAAAACTTTTGCGAATTATTAAGACCGCAAATGAGTAGATTTAACGCTATGTATGTATGTATGTACGTGTATGCGTGTGTGTCGCTTGGCGGATTAGGTGGTGAGATTTCATTTCATTTATTATTCAACGCACACGCCTGGAGGGCAAAGTAATTTTTGCTGTAACTTGTAATTGTAAAAATTGAGGATACACGCGCTACACACACATACATATGTAAACTTGAATGTGACATGCCATTTCAACTTTATATATATAAATATATACATTAGGGTGATTCAAAAAAAAATTTTTTTTTTCGTTCGGTACTCTGAAAAATAGGTTCCTAGACACCTCTAAGAAAGCCTCTCCAAAAACCATTCCATTCACTTAAATTGACAGTTTGGTGTGGTTTTTGGTCATGTAATCATAACGTGCGCAGATTTATATTCGATGAAGATGACAGTCATTAAGAAAATTTCGAAATAATATATAGTAATATTGGGTTGTCAAAAATGTCTTGCGGTATTTTTATTGAATCAATTCGTGTGGCACCCATACATCGAGCTTTTTAGTGACTCCAAGCTTCTTCAAATGGTTTATAACGGTTTGATGACTACTAGCCGGCCTCTTTCGACCAATTCAGCGATTTTATCGCAATTTTCGACGACAGGCCTTCCGGAGCGTGACGCATCTTCGACCACCTCTACACCAGAACGAAAACGTTGAAACCATCGTTGTGCGGTGGAAATGGAAACTGTATCGGGTCCATAAACTGCACAAATTTTATTGGCGGCTTGAGATGCATTTTTGCCTTTATCGTAGTAGTACTGTAAAATATGCCGTATTTTCTCTTTATTTTGCTCCATGTTTGCGACGCTATAACTCACGAGCTACTTAAAAGAAACGGCAATCAATCGAACACGTGTTAGCGCGTGAAATGAGCTTTCCAAAAAGATATAGCATGACCCGATGCGACGAATAAAACTAGAACTACAAGCTTTCAGCGCCAACTAGCGAAAATACCGCAGGACTTTTTTGACAACCCAATATGTAGGATGGTCTAAAAAGTCTTTTCGTTTTTCAATCAAACTTCAACTTTTGTTTTTTATATTTATAATGAATTTTAATGAACCAAATATGTACCATTTTGGTCGACCACTCTTTGTCATTTTTCGACTATAGACATTATTCAATCAGTGTAAAACATTTCTGGTTTCACGCCGAAAAAGTGGGACAAGTAAATTTCACAGGCTTCTCTTGTAGCCAACTTTACTCTATTAAGGGAGTCCATGCATTGACCGAATTAAATGGTAGTCCCAAGGTCAAGGCCATATGGTGGATGCATCAAAACTTTCAAGCCAAGCTCTCCCAGTCATTAAAGATCTGTGTGGTCTAGCGTTGTCCTGATGGAAGACGAAGCCCTTTCTGTTGATCAGTTCTGACCGTTTTTTTCGATTGCTTGCTTCAATCTCATCAGTTGTTGACAGTAAAATGTAGAATCAATCGTTCGACCAGGCTGGAGCAGCTCATAGTGGATGATTCCTTTCCAATCCCACCAAACACTCAGCATAACCTTTCGAGACGTCAATCCTGGCTTTGCGACCATTTGTTGAGCTTCACCACGCTTGGACCATGATCTTTTTCGCACATTATTGTCGTATTTGATCCACTTTTCATCTCCTGTTACCATTCGCTTCAGAAATGGTTCCATTTCATTTCGTTTCAGCAAGGAATCGCAGATGTCAATTCGGTCCATTCAAATTTTCACAGACAGTTTATCTGCTACCCAAACAGCGAGCTTCTTTTTGTGGCCACCCTTGTTTAAAACGTTCAAAGCCGTTTGATGATGATCGTTAAGTTCCTTAGCGATATCGTGGCTGCTTATGTGACAGTTCCGGTCAATCTTTTTCATAAATTCATCATTTTTTTCATTGATAGTTCGACCAGAACGAGGTACAACTTTCACATCCAAATTTTCAGAACGGAAGAGAACTACTGTTGTGCTACACGAACTGATACAGCATCGTCTGCGTAAACTTCACAATTTTTTTTGCGTGGCATTATTCTTTTTTTTTTATACAAAACTTACAAAATATAGCGAATTTCTTCATTATTTTCACTCATTTTTGAACAGCTGCAACTTTTTTTCAACTTCCCGAATTAAATTTTTTTGATTAAATGAAGCTTATAATCTCACCTTACCAACACTTTCATACCATACACAATGTGGTTCGTAGCGCTGGAGATATACGACTGCAACGACATATATTGGCAAAACATAATACGAAAAGACTTTTTTCACCCAATATATCCTGCTACTACAACAACAAAGCGCTATTAATAATTTATTTATTTTTTCTATTTTTATCCTCTAAGATTTCAATGCCTCCACACTGAGACCTACATACTTACATATTAAAGTGAATTGTACTTTTAATTGCAAGTTTTCTGGCATCAAGCAAATTCTGAAGTCTACTAACATTTTATATGGACAATTTGCCACAATTTGTGACGTGCTCAATGCCATTGCGACCAAGTATCCTGCTGTCAACTGTCGCTGGAAAAGTTTTAATGCAGCTTGAGAGCATAAAAATTGCATTTCTATTTTATTATGTGGCAAATTTAACTTTTTTATCAAGCGTCGCTATCAACTGGCTGTGATTTTTACAAACAGAATGCAATTAAAATGTCAACCGCGTAAAAAATGCTGATGCGACGCTGCCACGGCAGCCATTAGCCAACAAGTGCGCTGTCGCGGCCGGCAAAGAGGTCACCAATTATATTTAGTGCAATGTCAAGTGGGTGTATGCAATGCAAAGCATTTAAAAAATTACAAAAAAAACATCAGACAGGGTTGAAAAAAATACATTTTCGACAGCGCATAAAAGACTGTATAGCAAATGGCGAAAAATATTTAAATCGTGCGGAGTAATCTCACTGATGATGGGTCAGTGCATGTTGCACCGCACTGTGAGTTTTGTTCGCAGTGGCTATCAGACATCGGGTCGGCTGTACGTGGCGAACTCTTTAATTAATCCTTTTAATGGCAGCAAATAGCCAGTTTTGCAGTTGAAATAAAAGCAAAGAAAGAAAAGCATGAAATTAAAAGAAAGAAAGAAAATAGTAGCAGTTGAGGCAAAAAAAATGTTTAAATATAAACGAGCGCATAAAAATCATTAAAACTTAAAACTTATGCGTAACACACGGATTTTTTTTTATACCCTGAACAAGGTGTATTTAGTTGAACATGATGTTTGTAATATTGTAATACCCAAAGGAAGCATCGGAGTCCTTATGAAGTACATATATACTTGTATATGTAGAAATGATCAGCTGAGTCGATTTAGACATGTCCCTTTATTTGTTCGTGTTTGTTGTTGTAGCGGGAAAAACCTTCCTGAAGGTTTGCTGCCAGTTCGACAGTCCTTGGCCGGATAAAAATCCAGGTTCGTCCGATTACGTAGACCCGACTATCGCGAGAATGGTCTGTTGGTCTGAACATCTGTCTGAACATCTGTCTTTATATACGCACACTATGTACTCCGTCAGTTTTCGAGATGTCGATCTGAAAATTTCCAAAGTCTTTTTCTTCTCAAAAATCTGTTAATTTATCGGAACCACTATAGCATAAAGCTCCAAGAAAACTGAATAATCAAGATCTAGTCCTTGTACGAAAAATTTTTAGTTGACAAGTAATCCTTTCGTAATTTGGCAAGGATTAATGTTGAAGACAGCGGTACAATCTCTAAACAAATTGTTCAGATCGGAACACTATATCACATAGCTGTCATAAAAACTGACTGAACGAACTCAGGTCTTAGTGTGGAAAACTTTTCTAGTTGACAAGGTATCTTTTCGAAATATGGCATGGATTACTCTCCACAACAGCTGTACAATCGCGAAAGAAATCGTTTAGATCGGACAATTATAGCCTATAGGCTGCCGTACAAACTGACCGATCGAACTCAAGTTCTTCCAAGGAAAACAGTTGACAAGATATTGTCACAAAATTTGACATAGACTATTCTCCAAAACAACGCTACATTAACGGATTAAATTGTTCAGATCGGACCGCTATAACACATAGCTGTCATACAAACTTTTATTTGACAGCATATCCTTCCGAATGTTTCCGTGGATCATTCTCCAAAATAACGGTACAATCTCCGAACATATTGCTCAAATCGGACCACTATAGCTTAAGGCTGCCATACAAATTGAACAAACAAAATCAAGCTTTTGTATGGAAACCCTTTTTATTTGTGAAGGGAATTAACGTTTTTTCTTGATTTTTATATTATTTATTTTTTTTTTTAAGCGTTTGCACATTTTAGCGCATTAATTCGCTTACATTTGCTAATGCGCCACTGTCAGCCATAAAACTATTTAGTAATCCTTGACTTAATGTCAAGCGCTGGAGTTGGCGGCTAGGCAGAAAGTTGATGCCGCGCAGGAGCGGCGATTAATTGCGACGAGCAAGTATACCAGAGGTCCAGTACATAAATTAGATAGCAAAAGGAGTGAGCGAGGGAGGGACGAAGTTAAGAAGAGCTTAACTTTCGCTGGGCTTCATACAGTCAGTTAGCATTTTTTATATTTCCACTAAATGGCAGCTAATAAATGGAAGCGCTGCCGCTAGTATATAGCTAATTTGAGTCAGGGCCAGACGCATTGGCATGTTTTTATATGAAATTGAGTTTGTGCGTACCTAGTGCAAAGTTTTCGCAGCGGTAAGATAACAAACTTTTTTTTTTTTTGAATATATATATTTTATAAATGCTATATTTATGTACGTAAGTAGTTGTTATGGCGCTTTCGCGTATTTGTTTTCAGCGTTAGTTTTTAATAGAGTTTTGTGCTTCTTTTTGTTATGCTTGTTGCTGTAGCATTACGAGTTTTCCGCTGCTTGTTGTTGTTGGTATTATTTTTTGTAGCGCTCTACGTCTTTCATGCCTTTAATTTGTTTGCCAAAGTCTGTCGGCATTTTTCCTACCCTCTCGCTGGCATTTACCGGCATTTTTTTTTGCACCCACCATTTCGCGCTTTTATAAATTTTGCTTTCATTTTTAACAAAAAGAGAAACCTATTCAAATTGGTGTAGGGAGAATTCTTTTCTTGATACTAATGAATCTCTGGTCGTTCGGCTAACGGTGACGGTGTGCAGAATGGTCGGCAGAAAACTTTTTCCAAGCAAATCTTCACCAAAGCCTAAAAGCGAAATGCTGCGCTGCTTTTAGTCCTCATTTTTTGCCCATTTTCCAAGGTCTTAACTTGGTTGGCCATTACATTATAATTTTTTTTTATATATTTTTTTAACTTTTTCACTGCACAAAGGCGCCAATTTTCATGCACTTATTCATGTACTTCTTACTCGCTTTCTACTCTTTCTGCGCGTTTTTGTTAGCAATTGGGGCTAATGATTTGAATGACCATTCTTGGGGCTTTTATTATTTTGTTAAATTTGAAGTGAAGTTAAAATGCAGTTAACAGAGATTTGTATTATATTTCTTTGCACTTAATTGCAATTATTTACATCCTTTTGTGTGTGTACTTAAGTAATTGTGCGGTAAAACCGAGGGTTGCAGCTGTGTGGTGTGCACAAATGCCCAAAGGTGCCTATTCAATATAATTTATGTTTACTATTGTGCAGAAGTAATATAATTAAATAGCCTGAAGTGGCGTGTTTACGACTTTCCAGCCGAACATTTAAATTTTCTTTTAAAATGATTAATGTAGTTTAGAACTTTAAGATACATAAAGCGTGTCGGCGCCGAAGGAAAATTAGTACACATATTTAACTTATATACAATAATAAACAGAGAACAATTTAAATTTAACACTTATGTACATACACATATGTTTGAAGAAAAGAATAATAAGCACATTTACAGACATACCTAACCACTTAAAAACATACACAACATTTAAAAGCTGCAATTACCACTTGAGTTTTCGAAGAAAATTTGCTTAGCAACATAAAATTATATTGAATTTTGCATTTAACAGCTGTTACTTATGGTTCATTGGTTTTAAAACTCGTTCTGATTATGCATTAGTGCTGCATTCAACTGCAAGGCCATTCACTTCAACCCCTTATTCACACACAAGAATACAACACCAAATAAAGCGCACACTCCTGTGGATACTTACGATTTCCAATCCCCTTTTCATTATGCCATAGAGTGGTACCCAAACTTTGTCTTGTGTAAAGGCACTCTTATAACCTTGTGAAATTTCAATCAATTCCATGAAAACTTTACGACTGTGGAAATCTTTTGGTGGTCCTTCGCGATACAGCAACAACGTAGGATTTGTTAAGATGACCATTAAACGTACAAGCGCATCTGTATATTCCGGATCGTGCACATAATCATGCAACATATGCACCAAATCCGTTTGCAACACTTTGGCATGGCCCAAATGACGGCGATATTCATGGTTTTCTAAATCGCGTCGCAAAATCCATATTAAATGCTGCAAATGGTAAGAGTTTTAGTTATAATGTGTACATAAATATAAGCAAACTACATACCCGTAGGCCCTGCAATGCGTCCGGCTCGGCCAAATAGCGTTCGTTATCGTAATAGCCAAGCGCCGCGCAAGTGGCATCGATATCCGCGAGTAAAATAGACATTACGTTGGAACGAACAAACGATTAACACTATATTTACACTTATTCGTAGTTTAATATTTCACTTTTACCGAACCGTACTCCCGAACGCGAAAATTAACAGATAAATATTTCACAATTGTTTTGATAAATGTAAACAAACTCAAATTCGCACGTGAACTGACAGATGTGCGCGCCAGCTTCGCAAACTCGGTGAACAGCTGATCGTACCGCCTTGCCACTTGTTGAATGCGTGTATTTTATTGCGTTGTGTAATTTCGATGGTGGTGAAAAACGATACGTGAGCTCGTACGCTTTTTAAGAACGTAAATGAGATCGTATTCGCTCTTTGTTGAGATCGTCTTGTTATTGCTTAGAACGTATATCACATAAACGTTCTCTGGTTATTGCTGTTATGTGGTGTATTACTGAACGATCGTTCTTTTGTCATTTCAATTTGAATTGACTAACTGTAAAGAAATTATTAAGTAAAATACAAATTAGATTTTTCTATTTTAATGCAAAAAGTTCGAAAATTTCATTTATAATCCCAACATGCACATTTTTCATTAAAAGTTAAGAATATTTTATAATTAATGCAATTGGCATTGCAAACAAAAAAATTATTAGTCAAATTATATTGGGATTAAAATTTGAAAATTTTATTTGTGAAAACAGTCCGAAAGGCTTATTTCGTCATCAGTAAATACTTGTATATAGGTGTCGCAAGTGAGTTAGAGCCCAATCTGGAATAGAATTTTTTTTTTCGCTTTTAAACATATTAAGTCAAAGCCATCATTAGGTTATGATTATGATTTCTTCAAAAGCCAAATCTTCATATACTATATGTATGCACTCATAAAGTGTTAAAGTCCTCTCCCCTTCAGCAAGCACATATGCATGTATGTTCATATGTATGTATGTATGTTCATGGTACAGAAAAAAAATTTCGAAATGTCCGAGTGACTTACTGATTTTATGCAAGCAACCTTGTGTATTTTCTGAAATTTTCGCCCCAATTGGACTTGAGACACATACGCAAAAGTATCCATGTATGTGTGTGTTGCCTCGAAATGCACTCGGTGGCATTATTGTAGCAGAGTTGTTGTTGTTGTTAGTGCTGTTGGTCTTTAATGGAAAGTAAAATTTCATAGCAAATGCAAAAGCATGCAATTCAAAGCACACCCACTCACATGCATATTCATAAGCAAGTTTATATTTGCGAACTTAAAATTATATGAACACAAGCAACTTTTATGTACATACATACACATGTGTGTCATACAATTGCATATTTTTGCACATAAGTATTTATGTATGTACATGCGTGCTTATGTAAGTAGGTTAGCGACAAATGACGCATGCAACATGACAACTGCTCTCTGGTGGCCGGCAACTGCATTTGATTGCTGCTGCTCTGCCAATATGTCGCAAGCATTGTGATTTGAACCACAAGTTATTCCATTATTTGCACTTATGCACTGCTCATAAGTTCGCCCTTAAGTACATACATATGGTCATAAGTGCATAAGTGCTATGCTGTTGTGAATTGTTTAGAAATAATCCTGTGACTTTTGCTGTCATATGTCGTTTTCAAATCATTACTCTTAAATATGGGTTAACTTTAAGAGCAGAGCAGAGAATGAGTAATTCTTTTCAAATTTGAATTTCGAAAAATTTTTTAAATTTTTTTTCAATTCCGTAATTGTAATAATTTTCTGGTTGTTAATGGATCCTTGGTGATAGCTTCTAAAAATACTCATAATCCTGCTTTCTTTAAGCCTTAAAGCGTCCAGCTTTGTACTAGTGCTAGATTATTTTTAAATTCTCTCAGAGGCGAAAAAAATGTATAAAAATCAAGCAAAAGCTGAATACCACTTTTAAGTAAATTTGTTAATGGAGCAATGTTCTCAGAAAGTTCTCATATCTCCGAAACTATTTCCGGTTCAACTTCGATATAAAATAAAAAAATTACCCATTTACACCAACACCTGCGCATCTCAAGTAATTTAAAGTATTTCTAGTCTAAAATGTAGTCATTTTCATTTTCCTTTAAAGTTCATTTATTGCATGTACAAGTAAATCTTACATACACAAACATAGAGATTAAATGAGGACACTCTGCACATTGCAACCATATAATTGGTTAGTGAATGTTGTTTTCTGCTTCATTAATTATTTGGCAAACAAACAATCGGTTATTTTCACGCTTGAATGCTTAACCATTTGCTGCTTAGTGATTTCTATCATTATCATCCCTCGTACAAATTGCAGATTCTAAAGTTCAAGTTGAGTTCTTGAAAGTTTAAGAGCATTTAAATTGACACCTTTAAGCATTTTCCATTTGTAACTGGAAGGAAATTTAATAAATAGGAAATTAGGCACGAAAATCTCACTGCATCAATCAGCTTGCTAGTGTATAATGTTATGCATAATTCTTGAGAACTGCAACCACCCAATCATTATTAAAAAGGAAGTATTTTGTAGTCTTTAGCCTTCTCCATATGCCAGTTAGTTTGTGTTTGACAGTTGTTTGTTTACGTTTCGAATGGTTTATCTTAAAAAAAATTTTATTTAATTTATTTTTGCTTGAAATTTCAAATGAAAAATTGTTTACAGAATCTTTGAAAATGCTGCAGAACTGTTCTGTGGAGTCGACTTTATTACGAACACAAGTATTTGGGCGGAGTCCCTTAGTGGATTCAGTGAAGGTCGTGAAGTCATGCAAGAAACAAAGTAAAGAAACAGTGCTTGAAAATCTTCTTGCTAACCGCTTTGGTTAGCAAAGGATCTCAACATCTCATATGGATCGACTCAACAAATTTTGGTTAATATTTTAGGTACAAAGCGCGTCAATGCTACATTCGTACTAAAAGACCTGAATCTTTTGCAAAAACAACGTCGAGTAGAAATTACTAAAAGTATGCTTAAAAAGGTAGCTGAGAACCATACATCATCACTACTGGTACGAAACAAGGCGTGAAATTATGTGAATGTCCGAAAGCCTCTACAAAAATGTGCCGAAACCGAAAAAACCAAAACCAGCTAAGGCCTACATCTAGTATTAGGAAAATCGTATTAAGTATTCGCTTGGTTATACCGAACACTCTTCACCATGATAGTGCGAGTTCTTAATCAGCTACTGTAAAAATTGCATTTTTAAGCACTCAACCCTTGACTTTGATTAGTCATCCACCACATAATCCTGCCGTGGGAACGAACGACTTCTTTTGATTCAGGTTCGTAAAAGATAGACCAACGTTTTTCGACACCTAAAGAGGCGAGAGATGGTTTCAGAACACATGTTTCGGAGATACCTCAAACAGAGTGGCAAAAGTCCTCCTAAGATTGGTTTAAACGCATGCAAAGTTATATACAGAGATCTTAATGGAGAATAGTTTGAAAAAGAATAAAACGATTTTCGGTGATTAGAATTTGTTTTCCAATCTCGAAATATAAAAGCCAACCTATGTAGGAACTGGAAACGAACTTATTTTAAAGACGATAACAAAAACTTTTTTATATTTAAATTAGCAAAAAAATATAAATTACGAGGTATGACAATTAAGTAATGAGACTGATTCCATAAATACCGTATATTTGAAAATTATTCTACAACTCTGCCACCCGCTTCAAAAGCATTTTCCATGCTTCGTAACATTTCTGGAACGCTTCGACTGCGATGACTGCGAGTACCCTCGTCACGGTCGCCTGGATTCCCGTAATCGACTCAAAATGGTTTCCTTTGACCACCGATTTTGTTTTAGGAAACAAAAAACGTCACAGGGTGACATGTCAGGCGAATAAGGCGGCTGTTGCTACACGGCGATCCCTTTAGAGGCCAAATAATGGGACACGCTGAAGGCGGTGAGGGCGCACCAGGCGAACTAAACAAGCTAGAGCGATAGTACATATATCAATGGAGAAGGGAGGGATGCTGGAAAAAGAGAAAGGGAATTTCAAGGTCACCGGTTTACCACAAGCGCGGCAATAAAATCAGTCTCATTACATAATTGTCAAACCTCGTATTTCAGTACGGGTCATATCTGATCAGTTGGTATATACATTAATACTGAAATATTTGAAGACAATGTAAACCACGGTTCTTTTTTCAAAAAAATTATATTTCTATTTACTCCGTAGGTCTACCCTCGTAAGAGAATTTTTTCATGAATAACTATTTAAGTTTATCCGCATTTAAATTCCAACACGTTTTAGTATTTCCGACCTACTTAACTCAGCAGAAACATTTATTCAAAAGCATACATGCACACACAAACATATATACATGTATGTATGTAAGTATTTATGTGGAAAGTAATCAGTGCCATGCACTTTCCCATTCCCATCACCAGCTTTTATCCTTCGCATTGATTCGCACTTACTACATACATATGCACAAGTGTGTGTGTGTTTGCCTAAGTATGCACATGTAATTACATATAAATGTACATATGTATATCGTGCATTATCCAGCTTACTTAACACTAATTCTATTTATTACAGTTACAAAAAACGGAAATAGCGTGTGTGCAGCACCAACTTGCTCCAAGCACAACACAAGCACCAACAACAAGAAAGCGACTGCAAAGTCATCCTTGCTACAAATACACACAAACTATACACACATAGATATGATAGTAAACATGTGTGTGTGTGTTGGTGTAATTGTGAGCTTGCATGTTTTTGGACAACTCATCCGTGAGTGTTTGTTAGTATTTATTTGCTGCTGCTCTTCAATGAATGCAATTCACTTTCCACTAATCCTACAATTTCATTAGTATTCGCTAGGAGAATCCGAGTAGAGCAAATCTATCAATAAAAAAAATACTGCAATTTCATTCGGATTGTGTTGGAGCAGCGCGCTTACACGATTAGTAAAGTGAATTTTCTATTATACACCAGAGTATTACGACCAGTGCCGATAGTGTTGTGTTTGTACATACATAGGTTTCCTCTTGGTCGGCTTCTACAGTTAACTTAGTTTGTACATTTATATATACACATATGTATATGTTATTCTCTCTTTCCCAAGAAATGTGGGAATTTATGTAAATTCAGTTCAATTACTAGTAGCTGATGGAATTACCAATAAATTTCGAGACTTTGTGTTGATTGGAGGATTCTTTATGAATAAAAATTACTTTTATAGTTTTGGGAATGAGTTGGGATTATTTCTCCAAAAAATGCTTAAATAATATAAACAAAAACAAGATAAAACGTTAACTTCTCTTGGATCGAAGCTATAATGCCCGTCACAGTTGTATTTTCTATATCATAAAAGGCTATAAAAGATATTTGTCTTGTTTTCAATCGATCAGTCTGTATGGTATTATAGTTATATGCTATAGTGAACCGATCTGAAAAATTTATTCTGGCTTGTATAATACGAGGTTTGACAATTAAGTAATGAGACTGATTTTAGTGCCGTGCTTGTGGTAAACCTGTGAAATTCCCTTTCTCTTTTTCCGGCATCCCTCCCCTTTCCATTGATATATGTACCAACGCTCTAGCTTGTTTAGTTCGCCTGCTGCGTCAAGTTGAGTAGACGTGTGTTTGTAGTGCTCGTCACGAAAATGGAAAAACGAAATCAAGAGCAACGCGTCGCGATAAAATTTTGCGCCAGATTGGGCGAAACAGCTTCGGAAACGTACGCTAAAATTGTAAGAGTGTATGGTGATAGTGCTCTTAGTCGTGCCCAGGCTCACAATGGTTGTCTCCGCGCGTCCCCCGCCCGAAAAAAGCTCGCATGAGCAAGTCGAAGGTGAAAACGATGATTATTGCCTTTTTTGATAGCCGTGGAATCGTCCACAAAGAATTCGTTCCACCGGGGAAAACTGTGAATCAAGTCACCAAGTACTCGAAAGATGGCGAAAACGAGTCAACAGGGTGCGCCCAGACATCGCTCGTAACTGGATCCTTCATGACGACAACGCGCCGTGCCACACCGCCCTCAGCGTGTCCCAGTATTTGGCCTCTAAAGGGATCGCCGTGTTGCAACAGCCGCTTTATTCGCCCGACATGTCACCCTGTGACTTTTTTGTTTCCTAAAACAAAATCGGTGGTCAAAGGAACCCATTTTGAGTCGATTACGGACATCCAGGTGGCCGTGACGAGGGTACTCGCGGACATCCCAGTCGAAGCGTTTCAGAAATGTTACGAAACATAGAAAATGCGCTGGAATCGCTGTATAGTTGCCCAAGGGGACTACTTTGAAGGGGATGGCAGAGTTGTAGAATAATTTTCAAATATACGGTTTTTATGGAATCAGTCTCATTACTTAATTGTCATACCTCGTAATATGTAATAAATTTCGTGAATATAACTTCTCAAATCAAAAAGTTTTCTATTGCTTGATTTTGAACATTTGTATGTGAGTGATATGATTTAGTAGTCCGATATCGGCGGTATAGACAAATAAGTAGCTATTTTGGAAGAAAAATATATGTACAAATTTCCAGCGCGATATCTCAAAAACAGAGGGATTTCTTCTTTATTGGCGTAGACACTGCTTACGCGATTATAGCCGAGTTTACAATAGCGCGCCAGTCGCTCTTTCTTTTCACTGCTTGGGACCAATGGGAGATTGTAAGTGTAACCTGGTCCTTCTCCACCTCTCATTTCCAACGGAGTGGAGGTCTTCCTCTTCCTGTGCTTCCCACTGCGGGTACGCCGTCGAATACTCTCGAGTTGAAGTGTTCTCATTCATTCGGCGACATGACCTAGCCACCGCAGCCGCTGTCTCTTAATTCGCTCAATTATATCAATGCCGTCGTATATCTCGTACAGCTCATCGTTACATCGATTGCGGTATTTGCCGTTATCAATGCGCAAAGGATCATAAATCTTCCGCAGAACCTTTCTCTCGAAAGCTCGTAGCGTTATAAAAACAAACATGATTACGAAAACTCGTTTCACGTTTTCGGTGGGTCAGATCCAACTACCGAGTCTTTCAGGTTTTCATTAGGTGTCGATGTGTGATGAAAGGTTTCACCTGTCCGAGACGTTATGTCTAATAGCTGATTTTCAAATTTCCAAAGCCACGGTCACTTAAACCACGTACCAAAATTAATCGAGTATAATCATCTGACCTTTCAAAACGATCATGAACCCAATCCAAATGCTTTTATCTTTGAAGGTTAACTTTGAGCTCCTTTATTAAATTAACTAACTAAAGACATCTCCACGTCTCCTTTTAACTTGATACATTTGACTGAGTGATGCTGCAACTTTTTGGTAGCGACAACTTCTCCATTCCATTGAAATTTCTGCCCTGCGAGTTACTTTTTCAAAGATCAAGAAACACTAAGAAGTCGGCTAACTTTGTATGGTGGATTGTGATGAAACCCACTTTCTGCATTCCAGCGTCGAATCGTCAGTTCGGCATAGTAGAGTTCTTTTACCGTTTTCTCTATCTACATGTAGACGATTAAGACTAAATCTTCAGAACAGAGTACAAAAAACAGTTTCTATCACCTTTCCGGTCGGTAGGACCGGCTTCGCTTACTTCTGGACAACTGAACCAAATGAAGTTCGCCATTTTGTTTGTTCATTGTTAGGATTCGATTGTTGCAATGGATCCATGGTTTGTCGATACTTGCGACATAACGCAGAAACTCCTTCGGAATGCGCTTAATCAGCAATAACGGTTGTGATTGTCGTTCGAGGTGGGCAAACGTGCAAACACACGGCCGACAGCATCCTCAAGACCAAATTTCTAGAAGAATATGACTTTTTAGATACATATAATCTCAGCTATCTTGTGCATCTTCAATCGGTGAACCTGTAAATCTCGGACTTTTCACACGTTTTCCATTGGACGGAGATTGGACTCGCATTTTTTGGCAGTTGCCATCAAAGTATGAAGCACTGGATTCCCATAACCATATATGTGTATATAAGTGACCGTTTCCCATGCGATGAGGTTTAGTATTTATTGGACCGTTACCGTATATTAGAAAGTTGTGTTTTGAGTTAATTGTCAACTCTCTGAAAGACTGACAAGTAGCATCTCGTAAACAACCGTTCTGAAAAATGTATTAGAGCTCATAAAAATGAGCTTAAGCATTTTATGTTTCTTCAAGCTTCAAGCATATTATTTATCTTTGGAAGAACACGTTCCCCTCTCTCCCTTTAGATAAACACACTGCTATAAAAGCTATAACAACTTTTTACGTGTAATTCACACATCCATAAACACAATTAGATGAACATAAAATAATTTTATGTTCCGTTAATTATGATATCCAGCCATTACTTCATTAGAGACTCAAGCTTCGGTAGTGTGACCAAGTTCAGCGCAACGCCGCACGCATATGTATGTCATTTCTTGTGATTCATTAAGTGTGTGTGCATTATTTTGCTTTCTTTCATTCACGTATTTTTCTTTGCTTCCGGCGATGACACGTATTTAGCGTAATTTGATGTATACGAGCATAAGTAGCCAGCAATTTGCTGCTCACACCCACACACACACACACAGACCCACACACCGCTGAGGCACGACAGGAATTTCAACTTTTCGTCACAAATACGCTTACGCCAACAACTACAAAGAGCATTAGTGAAACACGAAACTTTAGTTGAGGCGAAATAAAAGGAAAGGAGAAGTAAAAATTCGGCAGCTAAAAAAGGCGACCGCTCAGTCAGCTGCCGAAGGCTCAATTTAATTAACTAAATGTGCACAGAGTAGTATTTAAACAGCAAATGATGAATTTGTTAAGATGAAACTTTGTCACCAAATATGTACGCAGTGCCCAGGTATGCATAACATCAAGGCTGAGCGCTCAAATGTAGGCAACAGCAACTTGGTAAAGTTAGAGAACAGGGAGAAGAGCGCGGCAGAGCAGCAGCGCAAGCGAATGGAGGTGTGGTGGCATCAAGTTTATTCAAGGTAGCTGCTAGTTAACGGGCTGGCGCTGCTTGCCGACGGCTAACGGACGTTCACGGCGAAGTTGTGTTGAAGTTTATTGAGCACACGTGCCAAAGTCCCAATGTCGTTGCGTGCGTGCTTTGCGGTAAGCGGAGCAAAATCCTGTGACCGGGATTTCGTTGGCCTTGTGCTGCGTCCTTGGCGCCGTTGTGGTCTCAAGTTATTTAATCTTGTTTTCTTTTTTTTTTTTTGTTTATTATTACAGTTGTGCAGTGAACTTTTTGCATATGCCGGTTTGTTTTCCCGCCAAGTTAAAGTTTTGTGTTTTGCCACTACATGCTATCCGCCCCAATGGGGATGCGACACAAAATGTTTTTGATCTGGTTTTTATACCCAAGTGCGATTTTTTGTATGTAAAGGGTATATTTATGTTTAATCAACGCATAGTGTCGATTGAACTAGTGAAGTTAGAAGTACGCCTCATCATATAAAATAGGTTTTTACAAATATCAGTCGTCACATTCAAGGAGGGACCAACCTTTGAGCATATTGCTTACATATTAAAATTTTCTAAAATCCACCGCCCTTAAAGCTGAGGCCACTGACTCCGAATTTGGTTATTAAATTTTAATAATGTCGTCCTAACTGAAGAGAAATGTCAAAAGAGCAGGAAAAAAATATAGCGTCGGTTGTTGTCCCTTTCGGTCTACTTTTGTAGCGTCTCTAACCCGTTATATATCCTGAAAATGTTCAGACATATACTCATAACACGCATTGGTTGGAAATTTGTCGATTCTGTGATCTTGTTTCGGGGATAACGGAGCTTCTTAAAATACTAGCAACTTCAAGATGAAGGAACAAAGTCATCAGTATGCCGTCTCCACAAAGAGAATACGGCATCTCCATTGCCCGAACTGAATAAGGTGATAGGTATAATATCGAAACACATGAGATCGAAGACCGCAGAACATAACTCTTTTTTAGATTTATCGGTGATTGGTTATCTCGGGATACATCTAAATTCCCTTATACATATTAAAGGAATAAAAAAAAAACAGTCGTTAAGATATTTGAGTTCAGTTGAATTGATCTCTTTTACTCAGATATTTTAGCGGATGAGTTCAAAAACGTTCGATGCTATAAATAGTATAGATGTTAAGCTGCTATCTCAAATCTTTCTATCTGAATTTATATTACGTAGAGGAGCAGGAAGAACCCCTTCTTCCCTGGCTAGTCAAACAGTACTATTAAAATTTAGCCACAGGAAGTCATGCGTGTCGTAAGAGGCCAGTAAAATGCACTATGACTCTAAAATTGTTCTGTAATATTTAGCTTGAACTGAGATGATAACGTTCCTACTATTTAACAGACATTGAGAGATCAAACTACAAATTACTATTGTGGGATTGAACAGGAAATTATGACAGAAAAGTTTTTTCACGAGATCTGACCGGAACCACGAGTTCAAAGAGTTGACCATGTGTCACTTCAAGGTAGAGGGCATTACTACAGGTGCCGGTCCCTATAAGCCAGTGTGTTTAGATGGGTCCAAGGTAGAATAGGTGTCCATTCCACCTTACCAATTGGTACCTAAATGTACTTTAGCATTTTGTAATTCTGATCAACACATTGTTTCAATCTGCTCAACTTCGATCATCGCAAGAGTAGGCTGTAACCTGTACCAACATAAAACACAACGAAAGTTCTAAGAGATTATTAAGTTTGTCACGAAGTTTGTAACATCCAGAAGGAAGTATCGGAGACCCTATAAAGTATATATATATAAATGATCGGTATGTTGAGCTGAGTCGATTTAGCCATGTCCGTCTGTCTGTATATATACGAACTAGTCCCGCAGTTTTTAAAATATCGTTTTGAAATTTTGCCAACGTCATTTTCTCTTCAAGAAGCTGCCCCTTTGTCGGAACTTCCGATATCGGACCACTATAACATATAGCTGCCATACAAACTGAACGATCGGAAAAAATTTCTTGTATAGAAACCTTTTGCATTTGACAAGATATATTCACAAAATTTGGTATAGATTATTTTCTAAAGCAATTATGTAATATCCGAAGAAATTGTTCAGATCGGTTAACTATAACATATAGCTGCCAGATAAACTGAACACATAGTTATTAAAATAAATGCACCTGTGAAGGGTATATTAGCTTAGGTGCAGCCGAAGTTACCATTTTTTCTTGTTAGAACAGGCTCCAGCCAATCATCGGACGAGGGTTTCTTGACGCTGTTTCGGATGATAATAAAACTTTTTATATTGATGAACTTCACCAAAATCACGGAATGGTTCAAAGACGTCATAATAGAATCAGGGGATTTTGGCCCTGATGGCAACACAATCGACCTACTAAAGGTTTAGGAACGTCGTCAGGCATCTACTCTACCTACCCAACTACTAGAAATTAGAACTGTGCCGGCACTTTATGAACGACGCGAGAAGAAGCAGTCATAATTATTTCTTTTTTTTGAAATTCATTAAGGTTTTAATAAGACTTAACAAAAAAATCACAGCTATATTTATTCCGCTATCCAAACTCTTGGCTCCAGCCACACTCTGTTACCCCTTACTTTTTGCCATCTCTATTGGTCTTCTTGCTGACGTTTGCCGTCGAAGTGTAAGGACGAAAAAGCTGCCATGTTGTTATGTTGCTGATTGTAGCTATCATGTTGTCGTTTCTTCTCACTTCAACCTTCAACATTTTTATGATGAATGTTGCGTAAGATGAATGCTTTATGCACGACTTTTCACTTTTCCTGTAATTTTTCGCATTCGCCCGCACATTTGATGTTCTACAGCTTGCTTGCTTTTTATTGCAAATAAACAATTTTTTCCATTCGCCACTTTTCTTATCGCAGTTCACCACCTCCATTGCATTTTTGTGTTTTTTCTTTTTTTTTGTTTTCTCTTTCATTTCTTATTATCTTGTTAGTCCATTTGTGCGCTGTCCTACGACAGCCTACGACTGCTCGTGTCATAAAATTTCTTTAACGATTGTCGGACGCGCTATCGCTTGGCGTGTGAATAGCGCCTTGAACTTTTCATATTTCTTTTGCTCGTTGTTGTAGTTGTTGGTGGTATTTATGGCGTTACCCGCAGCCGCTTTGTCATTTGCACATCGCTTCCGGTCTTCGCTCGTAAATTTCCATTCGTTAGCGTGGCTTAATATTCATATGTACTCGACGACCCATACAAATGTATGTATGTAGTATGTTGGAGTGTGCGTTTGGCCCCCGTGGGTCCACCACAATCGCAACCATATTCTAATGTGTCAAATACATTATTTGCTGTCATGCTTTCGGCATAAATAAATTAGCCCCAAAACATTAGTTTATTGCATGCAGTCGACAAGTTAATTATAATTGCCTCGGCATCGGTCGTCGTTCGGTCCGGCACACTATGCCAATCTGTTCCTTCCTCTGCCTTTGCCGACTCTGCCCATTCGTACCTCAAATTCAAATTAACGCTCATGAATGTCCTTTCCGTAGTATGCGTGTATTCAATTCCGTATTTGCTTAGTTGTTTGTTTGTTTGTTTACCGGCCAACTTGTTGGTTATGCCCCGCCACAGACCGCCTATCAAATGACAACACTGCTACTTACGAGCATATGTCGTATAACGGTAAATATGTATTTAAAAAAAGTCTTGAATAATTCATATGTTAATTACATGTTAATTTAATTGTGCAGATGTCCGGCGGCCGAAAAAAGACCAAACACCAAACCTGAAATTAAAGGTCTAAATCTGGCGGTAACAAACGGCAGCAAACTATTTGAGCACAGACATCTGTATATATGTACATACGTCTGTCTAGCTATAGTCGAAGCGACTAAGAAAGTTGTCCAGCAGCTCCAATAGCATGCTGCTTAGTATTTGTTGTTGTCACTATGTAAATATTTGTATTGCCTAACATTCATATGTATTATCTTTGTACAAGAGTTCCTCGTAAGCTTTCTTGTTTCCTTGTGCATTGCTTTGATCATTTAGCTCTTGGTGTCATCATTAACTGTGCGTGAGCTAGATGTGAGGAGAATTAGTAAAACATTTAACCAGAACTGATGCTACTCATTGTGTAACGATAGTTGGATACTAAGTTGAAGACTTAGCCAAGGTTACCTTTTATTTTAAACAAGGAGGTCCTTCTGTTAATATTGATTTATAATATTCGTACGGAACATAATATTACTATAAGCAAAAAATAGTAAGACTTTGCTAATAATTTTAAAATTCTTCATTTATTCTTCAAAGTCTATATCGTCCACCCCAAAGTAATCCCCCTTGAACCCAATACACTTGTGCCAACATTTTTTCCCATCTTCGAAACAGTTGTTAAAGTAAATTTCCGGAAAAGCCTTCAATCCGCGTAGCGATTCAGGTTTAATGTCTTCATTTTAATCACAACGGTTTCCTCCGCCAGAAGTCATACGGAGCTAAATCAGGTTAGTACGCGGTGGTTGAAACACGATATTGGTTGAAAATTTTGGGAAAAACTCGCGAAGAATCAAAGCAGTGTGCGACGGACCATTATCGTGGTACAAAAACCAAGTGTTGTCGGCTCATAACTCCAGCCTCTTTTTTACGAATAGCTTTGAGCAAACGACCCAAAACACTCGAAATAGTATTCCTTCTTGGCAGTTTGGCCGACCGGAAGGAACTCGAAGTGCACCACTCCTCGATAATCGAAGAAAACTGTCAACATAACCTTGATTTTTTACCTATTTTGACGTTGTTTTATCGGCTTCGGCTCACATTTGCCACTATATTCCGCCGATTGATAGTCTGTTTCTGGGTCATACTCTTACATCTAAGATTTTTCGCCAGTAACGATACACTTCATGACATCCTGGTAGTCGGAAAGCATTGTTTCACAGACTTTATCGCGACACTGTTTTTCGAAAAAAAAATTTTTGATTTTGGAACCAATCGTACTTTCACTTTTCTTAGATCCAAATGACGTTTCAAAATGGTTTTCACGGATCCATCCGATATTCCAAAGACGCCAATAAGATCTCTGAGAGTTAACGGCCGATTCACAAGCACCAATTCACTTATTATATTGACGTGTTGATCATCAGTTGATGTTGATGGATGTCGTGGACGTGGCTCGTCGTCAACGCGTTCTCGACCCTGTTTGAATCTTGTACCAATCAAAAACACTTGCCGCGATTAACAATTATCACATAAGGTCTCTTCTAACATTCTGAATATTTCGGCACCAGAAATTTGATTCTGCACACAAAATTTAATGGAACTTCTTTGTTGAATAATTTCTCTCATCGTAAAAATGGCGGAATGCACTTTATGTATTTCGTAAAGAGAAGCGTGTACAAAGCTCTTATGAATAGTTGGTTGTGACATTTGACACAGATGGCATTGACAGTCATACGAACTAAAAAAACAAAAAAAGATTTCGACAAATGAATGTTATCTTCGAGCTCCTCGAGTCTTGCTGGTTGAATTGAGTTGCCAAATTCTCCACATAGTGTGTCCAGGTTTAGACGGGAAGCAACGTCTTGTTTAAAATAGTGACCATGTCATCGAAATCCGGGAAAAAAATGCGGTCAACACCGTGTTATAATGGTCGTTATTGAAGTACCGGCATTTGTATAATATTCCTATTTTAGAAAAAAAATAAGATCCAATGTGTGACAGTCAATTTTTGGAGATACAATTACGTTCCTTGAACCACACGAGGGCTTGACTAAACTCAATAGCGTCAATTTTATTTGTTGACGAAGCTATTAAGCCATAAATGGGCTTCATCTGACTAGACCGTGTTTTGCGCGGAGTACAGTTCTTATTGCATAATACGAGATATACGCTGACATTGACATAGTTCAGGGAATTAAGAGACGGCGGGGATACCAAATCCAGACATCACTTCTGGGGGTTCTACCAGAGTATGCTCCGGTCTTGAAACCTTCTGTTAGTCGCTGCATTTGTCAAGCGCTTTATATTCTCGCATTTCGGCATCTCTCTTTTTCTTTTTGCAAATGCGTCTAGCTGCCCTCTTAAACTCTCGGTATCTATCCCATCGCACACGTGATGTGGTCGATCGTAGCGTTGCGAGGTAGGCAGTCTGTTTTCTCTCCGCTGCGACACGGTATGCCGCACTCCTCGTCGTACCAGATGTTCTTTTGCATTCTCCGAAAACCAATGGTTTCGGTTGCAGTTGTACGTAAGGAGCACAATTCCCTTATAACGAGTTGTTGACGAGTGACGCTCAGAGAGCAGGAGTGCAAGTCGAGTAGAAAATCGTTCGGCTTTCTGTTGTGATAATTTTTATATCAGAAAAAATCTCGGTATTTGGCTAAATGAGTCCTTTTTATCTTACTTTCCAAAAAGGGTATACAACTCTGAATTCTTAACAAAATCCTCGCATTCGATATAATACGTATGGACTTCTATATATAATCTAATTAAATACGCATACAAACAGATATATAGAGCTTCGCAGAATACCTGTAAAGCCAAGTTGAGACTACATACAAGAATAACTTAAACTTCAACGAAAAATGCTCGCACGTGCCGTGTATATAGATTAATGCTCTCATTTGCATATGTTTCTTAATTAAGCACAACAAGCAGGCCCTTTTAGTGTCTGAAATCCATATATAAACACATACCAACAAAGCAACAACAACTGCATGTAAATACGGATATGTGCGGATAATACACAAATTGAAATTTATCTGGTGTGTATCACAGTTTAATTTGAAACCGATATGCCGCACAGCAGATATCAGCAGCTGATGGCTTTTAAATAAACTAGCAAGGATGTGGCAAGTTCGGAGAGAAATATTATACGAAGAAATATAATTTAATTTGGCTTATAGAGGAATTCGGACTGGAATTTTTGTATTTTTGACTTTGTTTGAATAAAACTGGACTCTACTATAAAAACAGTCTTTGTTTGAAGAAATCTGGATAGCCTCCAGTTATGGAAATCAGATAATTCTGGGAACAAAGTTACGTAAAATTTCAGATCAATTAGAAACACCAAGTTGGAATAAACTTTCATAAAATAGGAGATTTTACTTTTTCTCTGTTTTCGGTAGCAGCTGCCATGAAGACACCTTACTTTTATTTGGATGGAAAAATCTTACCGACAAAAACTTTGATGGAATGGTCGAACATATTTATTTTAGAATTAATGGACATAGCTCCGCCCTAATGGCTTAATGTACATATCTTCCCAATTGCTGAAGCTAACTAAACCAAATTCGCTAAGGAAGTTGATATTCTTCATGGGCTGCGAAAGTGGGTAAAATCAGATAATAACGATGCCATTGCTACGCCCACAAAACGTTTTGCAACATTACAATATAACTCATTGAATAAATGCGCCACAAGCATTTAATTTCACAATAACGATGACAGGGAAGGGCTTTATAAAAGCAGACGCTAAAATTTAACAAGGAACATGGCACCTCCCATCTTTAGGTGAAATCCTATATTTCAGCAACTTCTTGACCAGTTTTCAATCAAATTGATGAAGGTTATACAAACATTTCTTTTATACGCTGTGAAAATGGGCGAAATCCAATGACAACCACTCCTACTTATCATATAACAAATTTTTAAATCCCTTCTGATTCTTTCACTTTACAGAACACAAATTAAACACCAATGTAATATCAGAATAAAAATTTTCCCAAATATGCCAAAAAATTGTTGAAATCAGAATATAACTTTTCAAGAACCCAGACACCAAATATGTGGACCTTGTGGGCTTAATCGAACATATCGGCTTTTGAAAATCTGGGAGAATATTCTTGTGATGGCAGCATGAGTTCGAGTTCGCAAAAAGGAAAGTTTTCGTTAAGATCAGCCTAAATTCCGATTACATTGCACTAGCATCTTGGGAAGACTTTCGAGATTCCACCCAGGCATTATTTGATTAATTTTTAAAGTCATTCGTTTTTAAGTCTTATCAAATACCGTGATGTAAGATCATATTGGGTCGAAAAAGTTTTTTCGTATTTCTAATCAACCTTCAACTTATTTTTTTTTATACTTGTAATGAACTTTAATGAACCAAATATGTACCATTTTTGTCGACCACTTTTTGCCATTTTTCGGCTAGAGACATTATTCGATCAGTGTAAAACGTTTCTGGTTTCTCGGCGAAAAATTGTGACAAGTAATTTTTACAGGCTGCTCTTGGGGCCAACTTTACTCCATTAAGTGAGTTCTGCATTGACCGAAACAAACGGTAGTCCGATGGTGCACGGTCCAGCCCATATGATGGACGCATCAAAACTTCCCAGCCAAGCTCTCCCAGTTTTTGCAGAGTCATTAAAGATATGTGTGGTCTAGCTTTGTTCTGATGGAAGACGAAGACCTTTCTGTTGATCATTTCTGGCCGTTTTTTACGATTGCTTGCTTCAATCTCATCATTTGTTGACAGTAAAATGTAGAATCAATCGTTCGACCAGGCTGGAGCAGCTCATAGTGGATGATTCCTTTCCAATTCCACCAAACACTCAGCATAACCTTTTGAGGCGTCAATCCTAGCATTGCGACCATTTGTTGAGCTTCACCCCGCTTGAAGCATGATCTTTTTCGCACATTTCACATTGTCGTACATGATCCACTATTCGTCTCTTGTTACCATTCGCTTCAGAAATGGTTCCATTTCATTTCGTTTCAGGAAAAAATCGTAGATGTTAATTCGGTCCATTAAATTTTTCACAGACAATTCATATGGTACCCAAACATCGAGCTTCTTTTTGTAGGCAGCCTTCCTTAAATGGTTCAAAACCTTTTGACAATGAATCTTAAGTTCCTTAGCGATGTCATGGCTGCTTATGTGACGGTCCTGGTCAATCGTTTTTCATAATTTCATCGACTTTTTTTAACGATAGGGCGACCAGAACGAGGTGCATCCAAATTTCTAGAACGGAAACGAGCGAACCATTCATCTATTGAAAAAACACGAAAAGACTTTTTCGACTATCCAATATATCTAATCTGCAATAAACATCTGTATGCGCATTTTCCCAATAACTTCTAAATATCTCGTCCGACACAAAGGTTAAGTTTATTTCGAAAAAAACAGAATCGATTGCAATATTGACTCCATATACGATACGACTTCATTGCCTTTTCATTCGAAAATCAATCGATATTCTGTTTTGTTTTCAAGCATTTCGGAAACAAAAGTGTGTTAACTCCTAATCGAGCCGTGGCCGTTTACCCTTACACTTCAACAGTCAAGCGGTCAACCCAACCCAATGCAAAGCAATGAACCAAGTCGAAAGGAGCACAAGTAAAAAGCCAAGTAAACTAAGAGAGTATTGTTTTGACTGGAACCAAATCGAAATGTTTTGCGCTTATCGCGCGTATTTAACACACACGCTCCAGTGGCCGGACAAAGGGCGTAGTAGTGAATGCCTGATTGGATTGGCAAGCGAATAATGACAGCGAAAAGTGGAGTGCCTACTCGTCCTACTCGCGATCTCTGTGTTCAACCATGAGCTGGGGAGCCGGAGTGCCAGCAGTTTGTGGTAGCTATTGTGCGAAACAATTTCAAAGATAAATTGGTAACTCACTGCCCAATAGTTGCGGCTTTCGGGTACATTTCGTACATACTATATACATACACCATGCACCGGCATGGAGTTGCTGCCATCATGATGAGGGCACATTGTTCCATTTCGCGGGCAAATGAAACGTAGCTTCCGCTTTGGCAAATTGCCTTCAAACGTCAGCGATTACAATTTTATCTACACTTCGACGGGCTCAGGCGGTTTAGTAGGCTTTCAACTGTGGCAACAGTAGTACATATACTTACATACATAGATCTATTGTAAAGAGTGGGGTCCGGAGTATGTGCAGCCGGCCTTCAATTGTCTAGCACCGGCGGCTTGATGAGTCGTATCTAAGCTACTTTTTGGTTTCGCCGCTCGTTCGACAGCGCATCACATAATCATACATTTGCTGCGTCATCTAGGCCGATTGTACGCCGAACGAATGTACAACAAGCCGCTTAACACGCACCCACCACTACACAATGCCGCCGCCAGGATTTGACCACGCGTCGCACGCTAGCACGCCAGCGGAGTGCGGTGTACACAGCATTTGCATTTGGCAACCAATAGCCTGCACCAAACCACATCGCACTTCACTGACTGCGAGTACGAGCGAATGGCGTACATAAATACCCGACCGCAGTATGCTTTCAAGTCATATTAGACGCGCCGCGCGCGCTTGTTCATTCATTCATTCATTGGTTCGTTCACTCGCCGCCAATTCCGACAAGTCTCCAATCATTCAAACGGCACCGCATTTCATTTGATGTGCCACTAGCTGGTCCGACCGTAATCGCATTGAATCGAAATCGGGCGTATGACTGTCCGATTACGCGACGATTGCTCAATGAAGCATGCAAAAGACTTTTTTCTTCTCCACCCCCTCCCAAATCGACTTCAATTTGATCTAATGCGGCGCCTTTAAGTTGCTCGGAGTCGGTACTACTGTATTTGCGATAAAATACGAGAGCGACGCATAGGTTGGCAAAAGGCATATCGTAAATTTAGTCCAAATCACATTGAAAGAGGAGAAGAAAAAGCGCCAAATCAAATCAACTCAAGCAACTCAACCGCCGTGTAGTCCTGGAAATCCAAAAGGATAACGTCCCCTTTGACTCACCCACTTCGCGCATGCAGGTGCGCCCATTGTTTCATTTCCCTCGGGTATGACGTGCAAATCCGTTAACTTCAAAGTGATGGAAAAAAATCGGAATCGATAAGTAGAAAAAAGTAATAAAACAACGGCAGCGCAAATTGAATTTTAGTGTATTGAGTCGCACTTTAATTTGCCCATTTTTCCCCCTTTCCGGCAGCGCTTCATTATTGTATCACACTTTATGTTTCACACAATGCCTTGCAGTCGAAGTTTATTCCATTTACCTTTCCTCTCCCAAACTATTTGATCTGAAACGAGAGATTGTGTTACAACAAAGACGAGTCGGTGCCGAAGTTGTTGGTAGGCAAATTCGTTTTAGTCTAACGCATTACAAACGACCTATGTAGACCTTCACTTTCTCAATCATTCAAGCACTCACTACACTCTGTTTCGCTCTTTAGTCCAATTCCAACTACCACGATATTCTCAACTCTCACTTTACCTGTTGGGTTACCGGAATGTCCTTGCATAATTGATGGGGAAGCACAGTGTAACATTCCGAAATATTTTGACATATTTTTGGAGGATGGTTCTATTTGAAAAGGAGTTAACTTCAGTGAAGAGCGTATCAATTTTATGTAACGACAAAATTTTGATTCATTGTAGAAGTGGATCACAAATCTGTCCCCGAACTGCTGAATAGTTTTAGTTGTAATTTTGACATTTCTAATGGATACACTGAATTAGAAAACTAACGTTGAAAAGTGGGATCTTAAACTAAATATTGTTTCGTGGATGTATACGACTGTCATTAGACCAATTATAATGTATGAAGCACTGGTTGGGTGGCCAGCATTAAGGAAACAATATAATATCAGAAAGAAGAAAGAGCCTGTGCAGGGGTTATCTTGACTATTAAGTCATGTTCGACCGAGGTGCTTAATATGCTCTTGCAACAACTGCTCATTTATGGTTTCACTCGGAATGTAGCAGAAGCAGGAGAGAATATGGACATAGCACTATCCTGAACCAGCTTAACCTAGGTATCTACATTAGATTATATCCTCTAAAGACTAGATTTCAATAGCCACTTTCAGGTGAGGATGCTCTCTGGACGTGAATGGAAAAGAGAATTAGTAGGGAAGGAAGATACCAGCTCTACCTTTACCGACGGGTCCAAAATGGACTGCGGAGTAGGAACAGTAGTATACTCCAATGATCTTGACATCTCTGTTTCTATCCGTCTACCAAACTTAGGCAACATTTTCCAAGCGGAAGTACCTATAAAAGAAGGCCTATAAAATCCTATTGAAGTACCAAGGGAGAACACGGAAAGCAAACATATACACGGATAGCCAGGCAACTTTGCTGAGCCTGTCAACGTCAAGGACTAATTCCAGTGTAGTAAATAATTGCAGGAAAGCTTTAAGCTCATTGGCGAGTCGACTCGAATTAACTATAATTTGGGTTACCGGCCAAAGGAACATTGTCGGCAACGAAAAGGCAAACGAACTGGCCTCTTTAGACGAATCGGAGGCGAAGTTAATATCACGCCCACTGGGAACGATCAAAAGCGAGCTTTATATGCTATTGTGAAACCTCTTTCTGTAATTTTCTGTAATTCTCTCAGATCCTATCGACGGGTCTGATCCAAAATTTCCTTTTAGTTCGAAATATTCTCTTAGTTTATTTAAAATAATTAGTCGGAATGCTTTAATATAGCTCTTGTGGATTCCAAAGGACAAGACTAATTTTTCTGAAGTTTTTTTTTTGCGAAGTTGTTAATATGTATGTATATAATGTTCAGAGATTCTTCGAAAAAAAGTTATTAATAGTGAGGACCGCAAGCTCACATTGATTTTTCAGAAATAATCTAGAAAATCATGAGAATGTAAAAATAAATTAGCAAAAATTATGCAATAAATACTCCTAAGCAATTTTATTTGTCTATTACCCAAAACCGTTAACTGTGTTCCAATTATGTGCTTGCTTTGTCGCTATATTCTGTCAGGTCATGACAAAGCCTCCGGTTACGCATCAAGTGAGATTAACTTGTCGTTTGCAATTTCGCTTTGATTTGTTGGCTGGCCTTTGTGCATAATTCCAACCAACATATGCCAAATTCATATGCCTTAAACAACCGTATAAATATAGCAAATGTCCATCCCTTAAGAAAAAAGTTGTTATACCCAATTTGCTGGGCAAAAGCAAAGGACTTTATCCCCTTTTATCAACAATTCTTATTTCATTTACTTGGCCACCCTTTTATCTATATTTAGCATGCTTTGCTTTGATGTCACTTCATTGTTTTATTTACATACATATGATTTTTTGGCCTTTGGGTCACATATATACATAAACAAATTAATAATAAAAAAGTCGAAACAAATTGATTTTACTAGATATCAACTTCTGCTTTGGAAATAAAATAGGTAAAATCAGTTGATAATCACTCCCACTTGACATTTGAATATGCCTCCTTTGAAATAGTAAACACTCCGATTACAAAAAGGTGAAATCGTCATATCCTCCACCTCCTCCTCCGTAATAGTAAGTTACTTTATGAAAAAAATTATGTGAGGGTGTAAAATGCTTATTAATATGCGATGGCACTATAGGCATACTTTTTAATTATCAGGGATATAGACAGTAGGATTTTAAGGGAAACAAGCACGAGTAACGCTTCCCACAGGTATCACATTATGAACACTGATTTTTAAAATTATAGAGTAAGAAATAAGAGTTGCCTTCGATTCACCACTTCTTTGCTTACTTGACCTCCACTATTTAAAAAAATTAGATTTCTGAACAAACAAACTGAAAATTTTTATAGTTTAACTCAAAACAAGAGAATTGAAAAGATATTATCTCTGTCTACTCCCTTATTACTATACCAATTTATACCAGTCGCTTGTTCTATTGGATAGCTTCCAAGGTAGCTAATATATTTATTATTTATTATATATAAGATCAAGTTTTCTGCTTAAAAGAACAACGTTTACAAATCGTTCAACTTTATTGCGAAAATTTACGTTCTGTATAAAATGTTTTTCGTGCGCTTCGCTCAACTTTTAGTCAACATAATCGGCATACTGAGCGTACTATTCGCAACACCCTTACACACCTTAAGACCCAGCATTTATTATTTGATTATATTCGACTGCATAGACCACGTCCAGCACGCAGTGAAGAAAATGTAGCAGCCGTGAGAGTGTACAGGAAGACTATTGAAAGTCGATTCGGCGCCGTTCGCTGCAACTCGAACTGACGTATGGAACGCCTTTGCACATTTTTCGTCGGAATCTTAAATTGAAAGTATGCGAAGTACAGCTTGTGTAAGGACTGAAGCCGTAGGACATTTCCAAGCGATATAAGGGCCTAGTTCTAAGAAGATCCGACGTATTCGAGCCAAATTTTGTTCAGCGATGAGACCCATTTCTCAGCAAAATTGGCGGTTTGTGAGCCGGTGGAATCATCGGCCGATATTTCTTTAAAAATTATGCCAGTAAAAACGAAACCGTCAAAGCTTAAAGATAATCCGTTTTCGATTGAGGCTTTTGGAGTAAAACATCACGCTTGTCATTTCCCAATTACCAGTCGAAATGCTCGGACGATTGATCGAACATTGCACTTAACGGATGGACCATCTGAGATGTAGCCTCGGCCAACATTTGACAGAGATAATCTTAAAAAAAAATAAATGTGAAGGAATGTTATTTCGAATGATATTAAACATTCCCCATTAAATATGAAGTTTGTCTGTTCTTTCTTTAAAAAATCTCGAAATGGGCTTACTATGTAGTATGAGTATAAGTTGACTTCGCTTGCTCGCTAATTATCGTCTGTTAACTACAATTGATTTCTTAAATCTACCATGATGCATTCTTGTCAAATATTAAATTTACCTCGAAAATTGTTTCGTTTAGAACAGCCATAGAAATGAAGAAATATTTACGAACCAGCTGCGACTCAGTATGAAATCTTTAAAGCATTCAAGTTGGATGCTGGTACTCTGAATATGGTATATTAAAATTGGCATAAAGATTCTGACACTCGATTGAAAAAGTCGAAGACCCTCTTAAATATATATGTATAGTATATACAGGATTAGCATGTGTCAATTTAGAAATGTCTGTCTGTCTGTATATATGTAAACTATTCCTTCAGCTTTTCAGATTTTCATTGAAATTTGGCATTAGTCTTCTACAAGAAACTGTTGACTTCTCTCTACCACCGATATCGAGCTGTCATACAAACCGAACGAACAAAATTAAGTTCTTATGTGGAATACTTTCTTTGTAAACTGTATTGTGTGTTCTAGCTTCGTTGTTACCGAAATTAATGGTTCTTCTTGGTTTTTTGTTTTCTACTATCTTTCCAACAAATGTGGTGATGAACTTTAACATTTTTTTCAGTGTAAAAGGTATTTGAATAAAACATTTACTATTGTATTCACATTTTAGTTGCAGACAATTGATTTACTTTGTGTTTATGTTCAAAGACTTGGGCTGCTTTCGAGGAGAACCCCGACCACAAATGCTATATGTATATAAATATATGTACATGTGTACACACACATATGTATGTAAATATGTATATTCTTATATGTGGTGGCAATTGTTGTATTACATTCATTTAGGGGTTTCCGAAGAACATATGTGGGCCCGTTTTTTTAGATTGAGTTGCCTGGAATAGAATTGGGTTTTGTGAGGTGTGGGTAACTTCTTGTGTCTGCGACGCACTCAGCCGTGCAGGGTAATCAGCCAGGCCGCATGCAGTTGGCCGTAACAAAAACAAAAGAAAATAACATCAAAACACACAGTGATGATGTGTGTATTCGACTTTCTGGCGGTACTTTTGTATGGCTATTCGTTGGTCGCTGGGCAGCCACAGGTGTGAGCAAACATTTCTTTAACTTGTCTACTTAGTTTGCAGATCCTTTGAGAATTGTTTTGTTTTTCTTTAATATTTTTCTTGCGAAGTATGCTGAGAGTTTGTAGCACTTGAGACCGGTTTTTGTTGTACCCACTTCGGACTTCTTGTCTCATGAAATAAATTAAATTGATTGTTGGTCATTGGCACATACGTTTTGGCCCATATTTAGAGGATAAATATTTTGTGCTAGACATTTTTCTTGATAATGCTTTAAGCTTTACTTTGAATTTTCGCCATTTACTGTGTTGGATATATAGTATGCTATATCTCGAATGCTGCTTATATAGTAGAGGGTGCGAAAGATAAGACCTCTGTTATGCTTCTCTATGGAGCTTCTTATGCTTAAACCTCTCACTATGAGTAAAAACTATTATGTTTTAGGTTTTTCATTAGGAAAAACAATTGATTTATTTTTGTTTTTAGTACACTTTTCCTTCGCATGCAAAATATTTAGTCCAGAAAACTTTCATTGAAGAAGGGAAAAGGCGGATCGTCTGCCGAAAGAATTTTTGTTCATAATGTCTTCTCAGCTTGATAGTGCGTATAAGGTGTAATTTTTGAATCCCATAAAAATATGGCATCACCTTGACATCTTACACTCATAATGAATATTTATATTCAACCGAATATCGGTTTTGATGTTACATACAAGCTTGACCCGGACTGACAAAAAAAAAAGCATTTTCACGTATTTTAATACAAATCTTCATTATCGCCTTCAAAATAGGCTTCGTTTGAGACAATACCCTTAATATTGTATAATATTGTATTGTTTGCCTCGGTTGGGAGGCCTTTGGTACTTTTAGCGAATTTTTTTTTTCAGTTTGTTTGTTTCTTTGTTTCTTCAAGCATTTCTTTCGATACGAGTCTGGCTCTGGCACGCTTAATACCCAAAACATTACGCAAAACATGATGCCCATAAGAGATGTTGAGATCTTCAGGCATCAGGCAGATAATGAATACGATTTCAAGTATTGTTTGTTTACTTTTTCGTTGTCGTCAATAACTGAGGAGAATGGACGACTCACAAAAGGCTCTCCCTAATTTCACAACCTTTAAATACTTGCGCCCTTAAAAAAATAAACTCCCACAACACTTCTGCAGTGTTGGAAACATAAAATTTCAAAATCTATGTTCAATTTTCTTTCAAAGTAAAAACAAAAAAAAACATATGTCAAAAAAAGGCTATTCAAAGAAACTGACTTTATTTATATCACCCGTTATAATGCCATATTTGTGCGGTTTATCCAAGTCTGGAAATATTTTTCGTTAGGATAGGAGAGGAAAGAGCCGATTAAATAATTTTAGCTTCTAAATTTTAAGCGAATAGAGAGATGTAAGATCTTCTAACGGATCATCACAATATCTTGTATCTCCCACTGGAGCATAGCGCCTCTCCTAAGGGATAGTATCAAAATACATCATAGATTTATTACTGTAATTCTTCATCTTTTTAATGCTTTCCCCGGCGGGTACTACAGCCGAAGATGGAGCCATATGTAGAAGTTTACGCAAATTAGGGAAGCTCTCTGAGCGCCATTTTCTTTAAGTGTGACCAAAAACAATTCTTTTACATATGGCTCCAACAGCTTACAACTTCCGGTTCCAGACCAAATATCAGCTGAGTAGCCAAAAAGCGTCCCTTTGAAGGCGAGCTAAAGCGAGAGAGCGAAACACCTTAAAACCGCCGATGAAGAAGTCGAACAGTAATTGGTCTTCAGTAATCAAGTCATCTCTCTGTATACTCGTAAACTTCTATTTTTAAAATATTGTATACATGAGCGTAAAACTGAATATGGCTGACTCCAAGTGAGACTCTTGAAATGTTTCAAGAAGATCCAACGTTTTCGAGCAAAATTTTGTTCATCGGTGAAACCCACATCTGGATCCATGGATATGTAAACAAAGCAAATTTGTTAATTTGAAACGAAGAGCAACCTAAAGTAATTCAAGAGCTGCCATTTCATCCAGAAAAAACAACGGTTTAGCGTGGTTTGTGGGCCGATGGAATCATCTATCTATATTTCTTCAAAAATGATGCCGCTGAGAACCTAACCTACCTATCTACTCCGACAGTAGAGCAGCAATACTAGCCTTGAACTCGCCTATAATCTTTCAGGCATCAGGTTACTTCTGAGAAACACTAGTTTGGATACCTAGCCATACCGGCATAATTCAGACAAAAAAGGTCACTTTAGTCTCGATGTGCGCGGTGCTGTTTTTTTGCGGGTAGTGGCAGCAGTTTGAAAAATTGCCCAATCTCGGCAGATATACTATAAGGTATTTTTTATCAATACCAGTAGTGGGCGTATTCTTAATCCGTATATGTATATCATTCACTCAGACTGACCGTCATGCAGGCAGACATCGCGAAATCAATTCGACTCGAAATTTTATTAATTTGAATAACCTTTTATCTATTTCAATTTTGCGTTAAAACACTCAGTTAGGGGATTATTGCAAAGGTAAAAATTAATGGCTGCTGTAAGTGAAATAATCCCTCTGCCTTCTTAAATTAATGATGTCCTTAAGTGGAGTTTATTCAAACGAAGCGGGAGCTCATTACAAATGTAAGACTCACTTTAAAATGTAATTGGTTTTGGAAATTTGTGTGCCAACTCTAAACTAACTTCATTCGAACAAAACTTATTTATCGCTAAGTGCCACATCAGTCGGTTGACGAGCCCGAATATATTTTAAACGCGCAGTTACCAGCAAAAGTGCCACAAAAGACTCGCCTAAAGAGTACATCAAAGTGAAAAAAGTAAAGGGAAAAGTTGACTGACTACAAAAAGATAAAGAAAAAACAAAAACAAGCAAGTCGCTTTCTTTTGTGTTTATTGCGAATTTAACTTTTAGAATTTTTGTTTGCAGACAACGGTACCACGATTTGTAAACGCATACGCATTTATGACTGATGAACAAATGATGGCATCAAAGTGTGTGTGTAAGTGTGTAAGTGTGTGGCTGTGTCTGTGCTAGTTTATTTGTTTTTGCTTTAAGTTGAAGTTGAAAGTTTGAAGTGTTAGCGACTTTTATATTTATTTACTTGCCACCAAAGTGAAAATGCACATCACTCAAAGTTGAAACCTCAATTCCGTGGGGATAATGATGCCTAAAGCGTCATTCATGCCACAATTTCGCCGACTGTGTGATTGCTAAAATATACGCGGCGCACACATATACACACACACACACACTCAAACTTCACGTAAACATATAAAATTTATTTGATAGGCACACATACATATATGTATATATGTGGGTGCGTGTGTATGAGTGCGCTCATAGGAAGCACTTTGCCGCTTGGGGGCCGCACATTGTGCCCACATCCATGTTTACCGGTACGATTTAATGCTCTGGGGAGTCTTGCATATCATCACAGGCACACGCCTGCACAATCAAACAAATAACAATTACACATACACATGTGTACACTCACTTCCGTTTGTAAAAGTATATTTGTATGTGTGTGTGAGTGTGTGCAATCATGCCGAAATGAAGTGCGCGTCAAGCATTTGGCGACAGCATTTGGGAGTTGGCAGTTGGCGCTTGTTGCCCGCGCTGACAGTCAAGCGCCGAGCGCTCGCCTGCCGCATAACTGTAAAATGCGCGAATCACATACCGAAAAATGATTCCAGATATGTCAGCGAAATCTGCTTTTCAAGCGCCGATTGCGAAGGCGGCACAAACTGTTCCACATTCCTCACCGCCCATCCCCAGCCAGCGCACTGCTGCTTGGCATCAGCTATAAAAATCGCTTAAGTACGCACGCAAGCCGGAGTTAGCGGTGCGTGCGTTGATGCGCTCCAACGTTCAGTGGCTGATTGCGAGAATATTTTCGCATATATCTTAGCGATTTAAGTAATTCTTTTGAGTGGAATTTTATTTTTGGGAGCTCACTGCGTTTTTCCACGGCATTTATTTTATTTTAAAGCTTTGATGATGAGGATTCCTTCGGCTCACGCACTCACTGCCAGCCAGTTGTGCGTATGTATGTGTGTGTGTGTGGGCTTACGACTGCGCGAGTGCTGATAAAATTAAACACGCCAATGATTTGTGCCGAAATCCTAATGTGGCTCCATAAATATGTAAAGGCGCAATCAAACTTAGCCTATATTAATATTTTAAACAAATATGAGGAACGTTTTAGGCGTAAAGCTAGTTGGCGCTGGGACAGCCCTCCGGCGCTTGAAGTTTATGACAACAAATTTTGTTTATTTAGAAACCATTACTAATGTGAAACTTTCTTATGATCCATTCGAATAGTTGATGTTTACCAATCTACAGTCTGTCTCAAAGCATTTTCGCGAATTCTGTAAATGTGAAAATCTGGTTTCAAACCGGTAATAGTTAATATTTCACGTGCGCTTAATTTTTTTCAAAAAAAAAACTATGCAACTATGAGCAAAAAATAATAAGACTTTGTTCAGAATTTCAAAGTTCTTAATTTATTGTTCAAACTCTATGCCGTCCACCTCAAAGTAATCACCCTTTGTCTCAATACACTTGTGAGAACGTTTATCATATTAGTCTCTGGTTACAATCTTCGAAACAGCTGTTAAAATGAATTTCCAGAATAGCGAATATCTTCAATTGACTGCAAAAGTTTCCCAGTAGCAGCCGTTTGAGTTGAGTTAAATCAGGCACGAAATGGGTCGAAAATTTGGCGGAAAACTCACAAAGAGCCAATGCAGTATGCGACGGTGCATTATTGTGGTGCGAAAACCAGGAGCTGTCGGTCCCTTTTTTCGCGCAAACGACGCATAACACTCAAAGAGTGTTCCTTGTTGACAGTTTGGCCGGTCGGAAGGAATTCGGGGTACTACCATACCTCGATAATCGAAGAAATCTGTCAGCATAACCTTATTTTTCATTTGCTTTGACGCGGTTTTTTCGGCTTCGGTTCACATTTGGTACGATATTCCACCGATTAATCGTCTGTTTTCGGATCGAAAACATAGATTCTAGACTCATTGCCAGTAATAATACGTTTCATCACAACCTGGTGGTGAGAAAGCCTTGTGTCACAGCCGTTAACACTACACCGTTTTTCGAAAAAATTGACGGATTTTGGAACCAATCGCGCGCTCACTTTTCTTAAGCTCAAATGATCTTTCAAAAAGGATTTCACTGATCCTTCCGATATTTCAACGACGCCTGTTAATCGTCGATTCTCAAGCACCAATTCCTTTATTTTATTGACGTTGTTTAGGATTATTTACGCTAGTTTTAAGTTCATTTTCTAATAATGTTAAGTCTCATCTGGCAATACTGTTTTATCTAAGCTTTCTATTTCTCATCTCTCTTTTATCATGCATTTTTGTTTGTTGTTATCTTTGTTTATTCATATTTCGAAGTTACGGTATTTTAAATTCCTTTGAACTCCTATAAATACCGGAGGACATGTATGTAAGAACTCCTCTCTGATTGTAACTCAGTGCAGATGGTACTCATCTTAATAAAGCGCTGAGAACTCTACCCGCTGGTAAAATTAATTATTTAACAGACGTATTGATCATCAGTTGATGTTGATGGTCGTCTTGGACGTGGTTCGTCGTCAACAAGCGTATATTAAACATTAATGATTATTTTGATATGACATGACCAATATAGAAAAAAAATATTTCGACAAATTTTTAAATTAAAAAGTTTAACTATTTTTTGCTCACAGTAATAATTTGCCCATGATTTTGATAGATGAGTTTGTATGGCAACTAAATGCTATAGTGGTCTGATCTCAGCAATATGTTCAGAAGTTATACCGTTGTCTTGGGCAACTATATACCGAATTCCGTGAATGTATTCTGTCAAATAAAAAGTTTTCCATACAAACACATAATTCTGGGCGTTCAGTTTAAATGGCAGCCGACAAATGAGCAACTTTTTAGAGAAAAAAGGACATGTGCAAAATTTCAGAACGATATCTTAAAATCTGAGGGACTCGTTCACGTTTATACAGACAGACAGGTGAATCATCGTGCACTGTATCCAAATATGTGAATAACCTCAAAAAACAGAGCTGGCACGCTATTAAGATAGTAACTGAGACAGTACAGCGTCTGCCAAAATAGGGATGACGGCGACAGCCGTCTAAATCGAAACGGTCGTTTACAGACACTGCGGCGATCGCAGCACAACTGAATTATTCAAAATTAAGTTTATTTAAGCAGAAATAGTAAAACTATACTTTAAATATTCTAAAAATTACAAAAAACACATAGTGTCAATTTTCGAACTTTACTTGTTCCTACTGTCCGTCAATGTGTTAAGATAGTAACTGAGACAGTACAGCGTCTGCCAAAATAGGGATGACATGATTGTAACAGATCGTGGCGGTCATGTTTGTTTACGGATTTGTGTAAAATTTTATCAGTGTGTCCAGTAATTATAAAATAATGTTGAAAAATCGTTCAATAAAAAATCATCTTCTCAGATGAGGCCCCTTTCTAGCTTAACGGCTTCATTACCAAAGAAATTGTCGATATTGGAGTGTGTCTAATCCTCGGTTCAGGAAACGCAACGCATCAGCGTAGCTTATTTCTTTCGAATTGAGGCAAGAGATGTCGTTACCATCAATAATAAGCATTATAACATGCTGTTGACCGACCTTTTTCTCGGAATTTGATGAAATCAACATCGTACGCATTGATTTCTAATAATACAGTGCGCCGCCTCATATTTCACGTCTAAATATAGGCAAGTCGTTCGAAAAATTGGTGGTTCAGTCGAATGATCATCAAGATCATGTGTTTTCACGCCTCTAGATTATTTGCTTCAGGGGCATGTTAAATCAAAGGTTCACACCAATCAACCAGCAGAGCTCGAGTTCCAAAGGTCCAAGTTTTTTCGGAGATCTAACCCTTTTGATCAAATGCCACTACAGCCAAAGGCTGTTTTTTCGGAGAACTAACCTCGTTTGTATCGATAAGTTTTAGATTAAGTTTGGCATCACTTGAGCAATTCCTTGTACTGGCATCGAGTCCAACCCGGGCCCGGAGGAATTTTTCTGTCGCGTCTACGCTAAAAGACTAAATTCAAATTTTACCTCGGTTACGTGTAATACCTGTAATGGAACCATCTTCAGACCTGCTTAGGCCTTAAGACACACTGGGTGTGGACTATGAGTTACGAGCATGGGAATGCTGCCAACGCACTACTGCGACTTTACTTGTAGTCTCTACGGCTGTGCAATCTGCAACAAGTTCAACCACTGTACCAACAAAGTACCCCTACGGTTCACAGGATCTGAAATAGACATCATGGCTGCCATTCCTGGGCCTACCGTTGGATGATTCGGTAACAACTTATCTGAACCTTGCCACACTAACGGGCACTAGATAACTGTAGAAATAATAACAACAACAACAGCGGTCCCAAGACAACATTCAGCGCATTATTGCCGAAATTCTGCACCGGGTCATCGGAAATTATCATAAATGGGTAAAGTTACGCAAATGAAGGTCAACATTTTGTTCAAATCATGAAAAAAAAAACATTTTCACCAGCGTTGAGTGTTGAGTGACATCACGCCGTTCTTGTTGTTATAAGATCTCACGAGCGAATACAGAGTAGGCCATTATTCCGCGTAAGCCAGACTTAGGCTCTTAGCTGAGGTTACTTATTGAAAGGGTTGGAACACGTTGAATGGCTGGTAGTAAATTTTATATTTTAACGTTAAAGTTTTCGAAGGAATCTCTTTTGCTCTTTCTTTGTGGAAAACCATTAAGCACAGGCGGCAACAAGAAGAAAACTACCAACTAACTAATATAATAATAACTCCGAATAACTCCGAACGCAATAATTCAAAGAGTAATGTGAACATTTGTAAATTAATCTCAAAGAGAAAAAAAACGGAAAATGTCGAATATTTTCGCGAATACCCAGCTATAGCTTACATCAAAAGAAACCCTTAGGATACCAACGGATATCACTCTTTTCCGCTAGCTGGTATCCAGTAACTATACCACAGACAGCGCCTGCGACTTTCCTGGGTTAAATTATTTATTCAGTCTGCTCATTCCGAATTGTCTCCCATACCACGTAACTGTCATAGAAAAATCAGAAATTAATAAAAAAGCGGAATTGTGGATGAAGTAAATACCAAATAAGCAATAAATACCGCAACAGCTTTTCGCCAAGGTCTTTACAAGAGCAGTGAAGCACAAATTGGTGGCAGATAAGAAAGCAAATATGTTTGTATATATGTAAATATATATGTATGTATTTATATGAATTAAAAGTATGTGCACAACTCATGCTAAGGCCATAAAGTACTTGAATTTCGCTGTCATAAGAGCATTCGAAGCGAGCGAAAGCGGAAATGACACCCACATACTATACACACACATATGCATCTATTAGTAATGTATATTTATGCCATAAAGGGGGAATCCAACGACAGTTTGAATAAACAATTCGCGCTGTTTAGTGTCTAAGTATTTGCATAAATTCTGCACTTCATCGATAAGCGCCAGTAATGTTGTAATAATGCTGTGTGTTTGTTGTTGGCGTAAGCGCGATGCTCATAAAGTGAATTGCTGCCATAAATTGGTATCGGGATTGAACGAAAGCGCGCCAATATAGCGAAAGGGGTGAAAACTGCATGCGTTAGCAGAGATACTGGTTTGTTTTGATTGGAATTTATCATTTTTTTTTATTATTACTTAAGAAGGCTTGTCATAATATTATATAGGGATTTAGGAAAATTTACAAATTTATACATACATATTTACATGCATGCAAATAGTGCAAAATTGAAAATATGAAATCTTGGCAGTTTCCTTCCTTACAAACCGACTTAACTAAATGTAGCATAAAATTATAAAAAATAGATATATAAATGATGGCACAATTTAATGGAAAATTATTCACTTTTGGGTTTTAGAAAATTAATATTTTGCGCACTTTTATATTGAAAGTACTACATAGAAATATTCGAAAATATACTCGAAAATTTTGATATTTGAGGAGTAAGATTTTTGAAAATTTCCATTGATTATTTTAATTTTTTAAGCCACTAAGAATAATTTTTTTCACAAAAGCAGACTTTTTTGGGAGGAACCCATTTTGCCAATAATCACAATTTTGACGAATTCTTTGATCATTATCTGTATTCTCCATTGAATTTGTATAATTTTAACAGAAAAATCTTTCTCACTGCCAAACACCTTTTTTTCTGAGGTCCCTCGGATTCTAGGCCACCGTTAATTATAAACTAAATAGATTCATTTATTACTTTAGGTGTATGTAACGGGTAATCCAAGAAGAGGCACGCAATGAAGTAAATATAGCAGCCGTAACTGAGAGTGTACACGAAGACTGTGGAGAGTCTATTCGCCGTCGTTCGCAATAACTCGGACTGACGTATGGAAGGACTTGGCGCATTTCACGTCGAGATCTTAAATTGAAAGCGTATAAAATACGGCTTGTGCAAGAACTGAAGCCGCTCAACCTTCGAAAGCTATATTGCTTCGGTCTGTGTGTTCTTGAAAAGTTCCAAGAAGATCCGACGTTTTCGAACCAAATTTTGTTCAGCGATGAGACCCATTTCTGGCTCATTGTGTATGTAAGCAAGCAAAATTGCCACATTTGGAACGAAGAGCAACCTGAGGAGATTCAAGAGCTGCCATTTCATCTGGAAAAAAATGGATTGGTGTGGTTTGTGGAACGGTGGAATCATCAGTCCATATTTGTTCAAAAATGTTGCCACCATCAAAGGCGATCATTATCGCGCCATGCTAACCGACTATTCGATGCCTGAAATTGAAGAAAATTGTACACAACGGATGGACCATCTAAAACGAAAGTGAACGACGAAATGGATGACCCTTTATATAGTTTAAAAGTCAATTAAAGTTTATTTTCGTTTAGAAATCAAAGAACATGGTTCCTCCAGAGATGGTAGAAAATTTTTATACGCAATCAAGCAGTCGAAAAATGCAAAATCTATAAGTTTTAACGGGAAAATTTAAGAAAATAAAGCAAATGTTGTACTGTAGCGCCACCTAACGTGAGTTCTAGTTAAAATAAATAGTTTGAACTTTACACTACACTACAATTACAACATCAAAATCAGACAAAATCTTAAAGTAGCTGGCAGTCAAGACTAATCAAAGGCACAATATAGTACGACTGCCACATTAGCAAGCCACATAAACGAAATTAAATACTAATAAAAAAAGCTTCAAAAACTAAAACTAAATTTTGGTCAAACTATGGTCTTTTAGTAGCCCCAAAATTGAGAATAAAATGTTTTTAATGATAAAGACAGTATGTGACTGAAAAACGCATAAAACTACAAGAATAATTTACGTAACACTTTGCTTATCATAACAAGCCAACTTTAAAAGTCAGCAACAGTTAACAAGCCGCAACGAAAACATATGTATTTATTTAGTTTTCAACAACACTTTCCATACATATAATATGCTCGTAAATGTTTAGCAATTACTGAGAATAAAATTATCAACAAAGTCTCAACCACACACCCTAAAAATGCAGGCAGCTCATATACACAGAGAAAAGCATGTATATACATATATACATAAATACAAATATATATAATAATATATGTATGTCTCGCATATTTGGCGTGTTTCCTGCACCCCAGCTGAGGTTTGCAGTAGTTTCGCTTTACTTCGAGTTGTAAGTCCACAATTAGTGGGAAACTCAACAAAAAAAAATTAAGCAAATATTTCAAATATAAAATTTTATCATGCCACACACACACACACATATATTTTGTGCTGTACAGTTGCCCGCAATTGTTTAATTTAACTATTTCCTACAGAACAAGAAACTTTTCCAACGCAAGCGAAACTATAGTTGCCGGGGCGTATACGCAACCAGCAGTATGCAGCTGCAAAAGCAAGGAAAAAACCGGCAAGCAGGAATTGCTCCTTTCAGGCGCTGCTTTCTGCTACTGCTGTTGGCTGCAAATATTTACGTTGAAATTAAACATTAAATGCTTGCATGAGGACACATTTGCGTAAATTTAAGAACGGTTGTTGACCGAGCGCCCACTTTCTCCAAATTAAAAGTGAAATATTTTATTAGCAAACACACTGTTGCTTCTGTGCGTAAGCAATTTTCTTTCAATTCGGCTCTTATATGCATTGTTGCAGCGCACATGCGGGAGGTAAAGTGCATTCTTATGTGTATGTATGTTTGTATGCAAATATTTACATATGTATATAAAGGAAATTATGTATTTTTGTATAAATTTCAGTGCAAGTGCTTTCCTTCACTGAACCCAGCAAGCAAAATATTTATATTTGATAATAGTAATTTTCTTTAAATGCTTAAAGTTTAAAGAAAAAAATTTGAAATATTTTAAATTTCGTTTTGTAAAAAAATTAATAGAGAATGGAACAAGGTGTAGAATTTCACGGAAGTGAAGAAAGTCCTCTGAGCGCCATTCACTTGTGAGAAAACAATTCTTTTACCTATGGCTCAAGCAGTTTACGACTTCCGGTCTTTGACCAAGTTTCCTCTAGGTAGTCAGAAAACATCCGTTTGAAGGTGAGCTAAAGTAAGAAGGCGAAACATCTCCTCCACAGGGTTGTACGCTGGGTTTGGGACCTGTCACGTAAAAAACGTCCCCAATGAAAAATTACTAACAGCCTGGATGAGAGATCCCTCTTTTGATGACCACCAAGGCAGACGCATTAAGGATTACCATTTGAAGGCATGCACCGGTAATGTATGAGGGCTGCTATATATATTTCTGGTGCAATCTGACATTTCCATTGGAAAGTTTGACATTTTTTAGCATAACATCACTCAGAACGTTTTGTCATTTAATCGTGAATTGTTTTATTTACAGGGAATTAAAAAATTCATCTCGGCCAAAAATGGAATTAACTCGTGAACATTTTCGTGCGATCATTTTTCACAACTTTCGACGTGGATTATCACGACAAGAGTGCATCGATGAACTAAAATCTTTGTATGGCTATGAAGCACCATCCTATAGCACTATGAAAAACTGGTACAACGAATTCAATCGTGGCCGACGCTCGCTCAAAGACGAATTCCGTGAAGGTCGTCCAAAAACAGCCGTTGTGCCAGAAAACATCGACGTGAACTGATAATGCAAGACCGTCATGTAACATACCTTCAGATAGAGGCATGCCTATGCATTTCTTCCACCAGCATACATTCGATATTGCATGAACACCTGGCCGTAAAAAAGGTTTGTTCTCGTTGGATCCCGCACAATTTGACAATCGCTCAAAAAAAGGCTCGTGTGGATTGGTGTAAAGAAATGCTGAAAAAATACGATCGCGGTGCTTCAAAAGACGTTTATAAGATCGTCACAGGTGACGAATCATGGATCTATGCGTATGAGCCCGAAACAAAACAGCAATCGACCGTGTGGGTCTTCCAAGACGAGCCAAATCCAACGAAAGTTGTTCGTGGAAAAAGCACTTCGAAGCAAATGGTCGCCTGTTTCTTCGACAAAACTGGTCATGTGGCGACTGTTCCGCTTGGGCAACGTAGGACGGTCAATTCTGAGTGGTACACCACCATTTGTTTGCCTGAAGTCTTCGGAGAAATTCGAAAAACGAACAAGAGAAGACGAATCAATGACAATGCGAGCTCTCACACATCGGCTCAAACCAGCGCCTTTTTGACCGGCCAAAACGTCGAATTGATGGGTTATCCGCCGTACAGCCCTGACTTGGCACCCAATGACTTGTTTTTATTCCCACACATCAAGAAAATAATGCGTGGTCAACGATTTTCGTCGCCAGAAGATGCTGTTGAAGCATTCAAAAACCATGTTTTGGAGGTGTCTCAATCGGAGTGGAAAAAGTGCTTCGAAAATTGGTTTGAGCGCATGCAAAAGTGTATAAATCTTGATGGAGAATATTTTGAAAAACAATAAAACCATTTTCGTTGATAAATAATCCTATTTTCATTATTAGGCCAGAGATATATATAGCAGCCCTCGTACCTTAATTGCGAAGGTGCCCAACTGCTTGTTAGAGAAAACGTTGACATCACCGCCGTCCAAGAGACGGTCCTTATGGCATTTACTGCCGTGACCATATAAAGGAGCGCAAATTTAGTGTGGGATTCGTGGTGGGAGAGAGAATTCAACGCCAAATACTACCATTCACCCCGATGGATGACCGTCTAGGCACAATCCGCATCAAAGCGAAGTTCTTCAACATATCGCTCCACCTCGACGGAAGAGAATGATGATGTGACCAAAGATTTCTTTTATGAGCGCTTGGCGCGCACTTATGAGAGCTGGCCTCGCCACGATATCAAAATCGTTCTTGGCGACTTTATCGCCAGGGTGAGCAAATACAGGCGTACGCTCCGAGTACAGCCAAAGTTCATGTGTGTTTGGGCTAATCGCAAAATGGATCGATACGGCAGGCTAAACGTTCATAGAAAATTATTTGATACCATTTTGATAACACGATTGTTATTTTAGTTTAAAATAGGTCTAATAATTAAGGTCTAAAATCAAGAAAAATTTACTGTGACAAAAGCGTTTCAATTCGATTTCTATTCCATTAAATTTTACACAGTGAAATTTCTCAATAACCTTCTTCTTCTTTAAATGGTACTATTTTTCCATGGTTTCGTCCTCTAAACGTTCCTGTAATATTATAACGAATTTTAATCAGATAAATTTCCTCTTCTTTGATTTCTGCACTCACGTTATATTCCCTTAGGCGTTTTCACATATTTTACTTATAAGAATAGAACAATTTTTTGTAATGCGGTTTTATCGAATTCTACCGATAGCCTGATAACCTCTTTTTTTCAAATAAATTAGCAATGGTATTGCAGTGAAAAGATTGTCAAAGTAAAACGATAACGGAAGCTCTTGCATTTTTTCCGAAAACTTGTCAACCATACAAAAAAAATGGAGCTGTCATTCTTCATATTTAGGATTCATCCTCAGATTATCATCTTCAATAAGATAATATAAATGGAATGATGCTTGAGAATTGACAATAAACAGTCAGAGATCTTACTGGCATCATAGGAATATCAGAAGGATTGGTGAAAACCATTTCGAAACATCATTTGGGTCTAAGAAAAGTGAAAGCACGATTTTCGATTTGTCGATGAGTCTTGGATCTATGCTAACGACCCTGGAGCAGACGATCAATAGGCCGAAATTCGCATATAGAACTGATTATTCGTGAGACAAAGGTGCCGCTTTATCGACATCATAAGTACTGATTCTCCTAGCATTTTGAAACTCAATTTCACATCCGGTTTAAAGTTTTGCTGGGCATACATTATTCGAACCTTCCTCGTCATCATCATCTTTCACACTTACTCTCCCTGCTGATATGATGACTCAGAGGTTGGATATTGTTTGGAACTTTCTTTTTCTCATCAGAACATAATTCGTGTAAAAGAGTCCGAAGTTAACGTTTTTTCTTGTTTTTTTCCAGAGATCGCTCTTAACCATTGCAACATCTAAGTTCTTTTACATTAGGCCCTTCATCCGAAATTCGTAGCAATAAGATCGTTGTTCCCTCGCAAACTAAAGGACTCTCGGTCGAAAAATGCATTTTCGTCCCACCCTGAAACCTGTTATATTTACCACAGGGTCTACATGAGTATCTACATAGATTGCTGTAGAGCAGCCAACACTTGCAGCATTCATTAAAAAACACTTGGTCGACACTTGCAGCGGCGCCAACTTACAACAACCAGTACACAGCAAATGAATTGCGCCGAAGTGAAAATATGAAAATGGCTATTATATATGTATGTAATAATTTTCGACTGTGTACCCTTTTACGCCGCTCTCATTATGCTGCCCAACGCTGTGTACACAATATTATTTTAATTTTTTTTTCCATGCGGTCGCAAAGTATGTGGGCGGAAGTGCATATGTGGAGCGTGAAGCACAAAGATATATAGGTATTTGCCTACGATAAATATGTGTGTATGTATGTATGTATGCAACAGTGGTGCGCTAGTTGGTCCAGTTTAAGCGGCGTTGTGTCGACCCAGCCAAGCGGAGCAAAGTTTGCTCGTGCAATTTATATAGTGCTCATGTTGCACTCGGATGCTGGATGTGTTGATATACAAATGTATGAGTGTATATATGTTTGTTTGTATGTATGTCTATATATGCATGTATTAATGTATGTAAGTATGTACGCATATATGTATGTGTGTAGACTTCACTTTTGCGGCAATAACTAACTTCTACGCGCTCACTCAACCACACACTGGCAATATGTTGCCAAGCGTCCGGAAATTGTTGCAACTCACTACTCGTGCTGCCGCAGCCACAGCCGCAGCCGCTGTTGCGCTTTTCCTTTTTGCCTCACCAAATTTTTGCATTTCCATTGTCAGCAGGCTGCCACCGCGCTTGTGTGTACTAACTGTTGTGCCATTGTTGCCAGCGTGTTGCATGTGTATGTGTGAGCGTGTGTGTGTGGCCATTAGGCAAGAGCAAATGTGCTTTGCAACAGCCAAGAGGCAAGAGCCAGTAGCGATAGTTGCAGCAGCATTTTATTGCCCTCATTTGGTTAGCTGTCACAATGTGTTGCACAGTGACCAATACAATGGATTCATTGTAGGCACACACGTACACATATACATCACACACACACACACATGCCCAACAGTCACATTATATGGATTGCATGCATGTTTATGTATAAGTGTAAGTGTGTTTGTGTGAACCTTTGCGAACGTGCAGCAAATTGCTGCGTTTTCTAGTGAACTGAGCCCTAATTGTCCACTACAGTGGCGTGCATATTGCATGAAAATCAAATGACCCACAGAACGTCAAAATGCAATCGTCGAACTTTCTAATTTTCAATGAAAATGGCGACGCAGTAAGTACTTGGAATTCAAATGTTAGGCTGAAATTGGCAGCACTGTTGTCGTTGACGCGTAGATAACGGTAAATTAAAGGAACATTGAATATTCATTCTATTCGGTTTCGATTTTGTGAAGAAGAGAACGAGTACTAAATGATAAGAGATATAGTCAAAATATTATCTTGAAGCTCTGTTGCTAGCTTCAAAGTGAAGAAATTCGGGTTAACATAATCGGCCTACTGAGCGTACTTAGCAACATCATCGCCCATCTTGAGACGCAGCATTCATTATTGGATGATATTGTATTCGACCGAATAGACTACGTCCAGCACGCAGCGAAGAAAATACTATAACAGGCGTAGCTGAGAGTTTACATGAAGTCGGGACTGACATATGGAACAACTTGCCGCATTTTAAAGCTAGATCTTACAAAATATAGGTTGAGCTAAAACTGAAGCCCCTCGACCTTACCAGCGACATCGCCACGTTTTCGAGTAAACTTTTATTCAGCGATGAGGCTCATTTCTGGCTCAATAGGTATGTAAACAAGCAAAATTGCCGCATTTGGAACGAAGAGCATTCTGAAGAAATTCAAAAGCTGCCACTTCATCCAGAAAAAATAATGTTTTGGTGTAGTTTGTGGGCCGGTGAAATTATCGGTCCATATTTCTACAAAAATTACGCCGGTGTTACCGTCAATGCCGACCGTTATCGCACCATGATAACCGACTATTTGATGCCTGAAAGTGAAGCTCGTGATCTTGGCGGAATTTAGTTTCAACAGGACGGCGCCTCTTCCCACACATAGCATTAATCAAGGGATTTATTTAGAGAACACTTCGGTGAGCAGTTAATTTCACGTTTTGGGCTGATCTATTGCCTACCAAGATAGTGTGACATCGCACCGTTATATTTTTACCTGTGGGGATATGAAAGGTCAAAAGTCTATGCGGACAATATCGCTTTGACTTTGGCTGCAACGAAGCAAATACAAAGAATTTCTTAAAGGAAATTGATTCCCATCGTTCAGTTTGTATTGCAGCTGTATGCAATATCAGCGATTTCGACAAATGAGCAGCTTCTTGGAGAGGGAAGCATGTGTGCAACATTTCAGAGCGATATCTCAAAAGCTGAGTGACTAGTTCGCTCATATGTGGACAGACAATTGAATAAAATTCAATTAACTAAATCTATGCATGCCACAATGGCCTTTGCACCCTTTTCTATTCAAACATCCACGACATCAATATTTTATACCATTTGTAAAAAGTCGTAAATTCTATAATTTGGTTGACAACGCTTTGTAAAAAAAAAGTACACGCTTTTTAGCAGGGAGTTTTCATACACTTGCTTGGCAGCTTTGAGCATATAAGCATGTATGTTGATGTACTCCAAATAACCCCAATGAGATAAAAGTACCCAACAAGAAAATATTTGGACTATAAAAAACAAATTTTGGAAGTAAGCAATGAGATTTCAGTTTTAAAATGGATTCTGTAGAGCAACACAGGGCTCAGAATAATTTTTTAGTTATTTTTCTGGATTTTTGAAAAAATAAACAGCAATATTTTGCTATTACTTCAGCATTACTTTTCACTTTCTATGCCACTTCCATCATTTATCTCTCTGGAACTCTTATTTTTTTTACTCAGCACTGTTATTTAGGACCATTTTTTCAATGTCCATCCATCCAAAAAAAGGTTTCTTCACCGAGAGAAGGAGTCTTAATTAGGATAACCAGAACTTAACTGCCAGATGACTGCTAACTTGAGCTGCCAGACATTGAGAAAAAGGCCCTTAATTAAAAAAAATATATATATGACAATGTAACAAGTACATAGTGTAAGAATTATTAAACACTTTCATTTTCTACCGGGCACTTCTTAAACTCCTTTAAGGAATTCAAAATAGGGGCCTTTTGCTGCTACACTACATTTCTTGGCGTGTCAGGGCGCTCTCCCCAATATGTTTGCTAATTTTCTGACTAAACGAAAAAGAGCAAAACAGTGGAATAACCTGGTTAATTTGAGATAAAAACATTAGAAAAATAAAACAACAAAAAACAGAAACAACAAGAAAGGAAGGGCTAAGTTCGGTTGCGACCGAACATTTTGTACTCTTGCAACTTACAAGAAGCAAAGCCAGGGAAATACTTTAAGGTGTAAAACATCAACCTGAGGATCGAAATGCCAGCAATTTTATATATACACATACTATATACATAACGGGTGATTTTTTTGAGGTTAGGATTTTCATGCATTAGTATTTGACAGATCACGTGGGATTTCAGACATGGTGTCAAAGAGAAGATGCTCAGTATGCTTTGACATTTCATCATGAATAGACTTACTAACGAGCAACGCTTTGCAAATCATTGAATTTTATTACCAAAATCAGTGTTCGGTTCGAAAATTTTTTATCGACAAATTTTGTTCAGCGATGAGGCTCATTTCTGGTTGATGGCTACGTAAATAAGCAAAATTGCCGCATTTGGGGTGAAGAGCAACCAGAAGCCGTTCAAGAACTGCCCATGCATCCCGAAAAATGCACTGTTTGGTGTGGTTTGTACGCTGGTGGAATCATTGGACCGTATTTTTTCAAAGATGCTGTTGGACGCAACGTTACGGTGAATGGCGATCGCTATCGTTCGATGCTAACAAACTTTTTGTTGCCAAAAATGGAAGAACTGAACTTGGTTGACATGTGGTTTCAACAAGATGGCGCTACATGCCACACAGCTCGCGATTCTATGGCCATTTTGAGGGAAAACTTCGGACAACAATTCATCTCAAGAAATGGACCCGTAAGTTGGCCACCAAGATCATGCGATTTTAACGCCTTTAGACTATTTTTTGTGGGGCTACGTCAAGTCTAAAGTCTACAGAAATAAGCCAGCAACTATTCCAGCTTTGGAAGACAACATTTCCGAAGAAATTCGGGCTATTCCGGCCGAAATGCTCGAAAAAGTTGCCCAAAATTGGACTTTCCGAATGGACCACCTAAGACGCAGACGCGGTCAACATTTAAATGAAATTATCTTCAAAAAGTAAATGTCATGAACCAATCTAACGTTTCAAATAAAGAACCGATGAGATTTTGCAAATTTTATGCGTTTTTTTTTTTTAAAAGTTATAAAGATCTTAAAAAAATCACCCTTTATAACTCATATGCCAATAGACACGTAATGTTTGTTAGAAAAACGAAAACCATTATATGTAGTATGTGACAGTTGGGATAGTATCGACCAGATTTTATCTATTTTTCCGAATACCACATACTATTAACATGTCACTTACTAAAAAACTAATCATATAGAGTAAAGTCAGCCGGATGTTCGAAAATCCTGATATTAGTTATATGGGGGGTAAGTCAATGTTTCGCTCAAATTAATCTATTTTAGCCTCGTTGCCTCGTTCTGGACGACCTTCGACTTCTTTAAGTGATGAAAATTAAAAAAAAAATCAAGGATATGGTGTTTGAAAATCGTCAGGCAAATGTTAGAGAGATAGCAAAAGAGCTCAACATCTCTCGCGAGTCGGTTCGAATGATTTTGGTGGATATTTTGTGTATGAAAAGCGTTCTCGCGACAGTCAGTAAGGAGTTCTATTTGGCCGTATTTAGGTATTTGAGTGAGAACATCCGTCGAAAACGGTCGGAATTGTGGGAGAACTATTCATTGATTTTACATGATGAGAATGCACCATGGCATCGAGCCACAATTGTTTAAAGCCAAATACGCAATCAATACCTTCTATCAACCACCGTATTCACCAGGTTTGGCTTCGTGTAATTTTTTCTTGTTCCCCAAATAAAAATGGCCGCTTCGTGGAATCCGTTTTCAGTCGATCGAAGAGATACTCGTAAAACAAAATTCGTTGAAAGAGCGAAAGGCCAGTGCTTACGAAAAGTGTTTAGGTTCTAATAAAATCGTTACATAAGTGTATTTTATGTCTGGTGGGGATTACTTCGAAGGCAATTGAGGAATAATTAAATATTTTACGTTTTGTTTACAATTTTCGGGTACTTTTTTGTCACAGCGTACTACTGACATACTAAGGATGAGCTTTTAAAAAGTGAAAGCTTTAAAATGTATATTTCAACACCATTAAAAAACAATTACCAATAACACTAATGTTCTAGAAAAATTACACCAATAATTTCAATGGGATTTTTTTATTTATTTTAACAAGAACACCATCTAAAAGCCAAAACATACATATCGTCATCTGAAATGCAAAATAACGTAACAACATTTTCGGAAATTTAAAGTGTCATGAATGAAACACGAAATAAAATGGAACATGAGTGAAACAAAATTTTAAAACTGGTTTATATCTGACCGCAGAACCTGAAAATGTTGAACATATGTAATATTATGTATGTATGTAATTTGAAGTAGTGAAGCGTAATGAATAAGATACTTAATTTCGAATTTTTTGATGTTACGTTATTTTGCATTTCAGGTGACGATATGCACATATATATATGTATATACAGTTTTCTATTAGTTTTCACCGCAAATTTATTAACCGCTCAGTCATGGTCCCTTCTTAAGTTCAATTAATTTATTAGGGTAGCAAAATCTAAAGATTTTCTTTTGATGCTACTTTATGGTGACTCAGAAATCCCTGTAAAATATGTTTGAAAGTTTATTTGACTTAAAGGCAGTAACTTACTGTCTTAGGCAGGTTCTAGTAGATTATACATACATATATACGTGTAGGTATTAAAATTCGCAAGTATTTATTAGGGGTAACTTCATATGTAAAAACTAAAAAATTATTTGATTATGCAAACTCTTTTTAAACTAAATATGTGCCTGCATACATACATATGTACATCTATACAAGAACACCTATCAATTTAACATAAATAATTGTGTATACCAGAGTGTCTTTTTTAATGAAATCCCCAAAGTGCATGATTTGGAAGAAAAATAAATTATAAGTTATTGGGCCACACTCTTTTATGCGACTCAGCTTATATAATTCGGATAAAAATTAAAATGTTTTTTAACTCTATATTAACGAATATTCCAAGGTGTATTAAACCAAAGTCAGGACTCAATTATGGAAAGTTGTGTCGATACGTAGCGTTCTTCCTCCTACAAAACAAGTGTTTGCATCCTTTATGTCCAAATTAGTTGGTTTTTTGTTTTCGTCATAACTTTTCTGTTTACACTTATATGATTTTGCGTTATTTACAATCTATTCGTATTCAGTTACCACTAAAAAAAAATGCTTTTTAATGCTTAAAACATTTCATTTTTTTAATAATAAAAACAAAACTCTACAAAAAACGGCTGATTTTGACATTATGGATCCAATTACTTTTGACACATTATTTTCTCTTTGGCTATCGACACAACTTTATATAATTTAAACATGACCAAAGTATACACATTATGAATTCACTTTTGAATTTTTAAGGGTTCCACTTCTTGTATTGGAAAAATATATATATACATACAAAAAATATGTATCTACATACATCATGTACATATGTATGTGTGTGATCTCCTCCTCAATAATTTTTATTTCATTTTGTTTTAATTTGAATTTCTGTTCAACTTTTTTAACTACAGATTAAAGTTAGAATTGAACCTCTTTTAACAGAACTAGTCATGTCATCTCTTAACCGTAGACACAAAGAAAGCCCAACTTCTCTATTCGATAATTTAAAACTGCAACGGTTGCAAGAGGAACTGACAATAGTGGAGGGTTTCATGCACAACAAGTCACAGTCGTAATGTTTTGGTAGATTTTACTCAATCTAAACTGTATTTTTCCTTTATTGTGTTTTGGAGTCTATCCATACGTTTAACATTGCGAAAATTTATATTAGTTAGCCTTTACGCCATTCCATTGATTCTAGGACAGGCCGAAAGTCTATATTCGTAACAATCATGCTTTTTGAATTATTGAAATAGAGAAATAGTTAAAGATTGCTAATCATTGTATAAAATGCAAACTGTCGATCCTACATGCATACATAATATGTATGTGCATATGTATATCCGGAGAATTAAATATATTGAGTTCTGTTGCACAAATAAATAGAAGCTAACTAACATTTGCAAAATCATCTAAATAAAATACTGCATAATAATACTAAAAATATCAAATTATTAGTTAAAAAACAAAATAAAAAACTTACGAGAAAAATTTCGATTGTTAGAAGTGCAAAAAAACCACTAGAAGCTTCCGCAGAAATTTGCAACCAATGCTCATGCATGAGTGTATGTGTGTGTAATGCACAAATTTTGTAAATCAAGAATCAAACAAAAAGTCCATAAATTAACGCATACTTTACTGTAAAAAACATATACAGCAATCACAGTTATTATCAAATATAGCAAACAGTTTGTTATTAATATTTTACAGAGTTTTTTAAATTAAAATAATTACTACGATTCCGTTTGCAAACGGTAAATTCACTTCCTACACTTCCTTTACGCATTTGTAATTACGTTCCACAAGCGAACAATTTTAAACACTGAACAGACTGCACGCAATATACTCCACAATTTTCTTTCCATTTGTAGCTTACCGCTTTCGTAACTTGCTTGCGATGACATTCATCATTGTCAGTTTTGTGAACATGCTCATTTGCGCAACGCTTGTCAGTGCTGCGTTTGACATTTGGATTTTGTGACTTTTTCGGCTTTTAAGAAAAAAATAAAAGATCTGAAAGTGAAGAAGAAGACCAAATAGAAGTTCTTTATATTTTTTATACTCATCAAAACCGCAGCGTGATTTTATTTATTCTTCATTGAGAGCGCTAAGCGTTCGATGTAAAAGTAAGCGGTTTTAGCTGACGTGCAAACGAAATTAAGATCCGTACAGGATTTCGGCATATAAGCGTGCAGTTAATTACCGAATTGTTTGCCTGTGGAAGTGACCCTGAGTGCGAACTGTGTGGTATAGTTGAATACGTGCAGTGTGAAGTGCCGCCGCGTAGACGTTGAAGAATTTGTCGGTGTTGAAATAGTCAAGACAAGGTCGAACCGCTTGGTAGCGTACGCAATCTAATCAACAGAAATTGTTATATCTTACATCTGCGTTAAAAGCATAAATTAATCGAAATGGTAAGTAATACACGCTTAGTGTGATTTTGGTGGTAAGGATTAAGAGTAGCCCGCAGCGGCGAAAACAGCAACAGCGGACACTGAAAGAGTAATAGCATAACAACAACAGTGCTGTGAAATCAGCTGCTGCTACTGTCAATGTCGCCGCCTAAAGCTTGACGTCGACGTAGTCGTCACTGTTAACGCAGGCACTCTAGCGTGCGCCCGCAGCGAAATGAACTTTGACCAAAATAATGATTACAAACAATTGTTAATAAAACATTTTCTTCCTCCCACCAGGATGTGTTTCTTATGATTCGAAGACATAAAACCACAATTTTCACAGATGCAAAAGAGAATACAAGCGTCGCGGAACTGAAGCGTATGATTGAAGGCAAGTAAAAATTGTTGAAATTGAAAGAAAACTATATATATGTAGATGACTAATATATGTATATAAATTCATTTAATTATTTACAGGCATCTTAAAGGTGCGTCCGCATGATCAGAAGCTATATAATCAGGACAATGAGGTGATGGAGGACGAGAACACCTTGCAAGATTATGGCATACAGATGTCAACGGCCAAGGCGCAAGCTCCGGCACAGTTAGGACTAGCATTAAGGTGAGTTTGAAACAAAAGCGACAAGTAATTACTGCAGGTAGTGTTGCCGTATAGGCATATAAAGCGCAGGTAGTCGTGTCTGGGTTCAAGTTCAGCAAGTGTGTGATTAATCTGTTTTGTTATGGTTTTTATTATTATTTTTTTTTTTCAAGCGACGCTGTTATCAATTAATTAGCATCCGTATTCTGAAATCACTGAATATTTTTTGTTTTATTATTTTGAAATTGTAGCTTGTTTTCACTTCAATATAAATATTTCCAAGCTTGTTACATGTTTCAGTGTATTGGTTAATTTTTTATGCCAAATACACATTTTTATGTGTTTATTTTTGGAAAATGGACTTGTCATGCCCACGCGTCGTGTATTTGGCTCGCGCCAACAATTGTATCTATCTTTTGTAGAGTAATTTGTACACGATATGTTTACTTATAAATATGCGCTCTGAAAGGCTTTAAGGAATCCAGTAATAATAACACATAATATTTCAATTTGTTTCTTAATCAACTTATAAAATTCTTCTAATTAATGTTTTACAGAGATGAGCATGGTGAATTCGAGCCGCTTGAGATAACGCCATATTCATCCCCACCAGATCTACCTGAAGTTATGAAGAATCAAGAGGCAGCTAACGGTCAAGAGCAGGTTGCATAAAATGACTCAGAACATGGAAGTATCTAACACAACCACAACAACAACAGCAACAAGAACAATGTAGAAAAACAGACCGGTCTTAATTGATACTACATACATACATAATGGCACGCAGGAAATGCTTATTTTTAAAAACATCAATTAAATTTATAAAAAAACTTCTTATTTTCAACTTCAGCATTAAGTAAATAATTTTGTTAAATGCTTTCTTAAACAAAAAAACACAAGCGCCTTGCTCTTGTTAAACACTAGCAAGTTAATTAATTTGTAGACATGTGACCATGAAGCAAGGCAACAAAACTTCCCAAACTTTAATTATTGTAATTTTTTTGGAACTTATTATTATTATTTTTATTACTACATTCTAAATGCAACAATTTTGGTCGAGATATATTTGTTAACTAATTAATTTAAATTCTTGAATTCTTTAAAATTATGATTCTTACCGTTGATAACGTATATTTGTGTCAAACAAATTTAAACATTGTTTACGTTATGGAAAAAAAACTTTGATCATTGTTTCCTTTACTTACATAATTTATAAATTGTTAAAAGTTAAAAAAGTAAGTTCACTCTTAACATATTATTAAAGAAAAAACCAAAACCTTATTTAAAGCTATTAGTAAACGGCTCAAATTCGCGTGAAATAAACAATTAAATTGAGAGGCAAACTACGAAAAAAAATTATGTAATATAAAAATTATACAAATTTCGCAGACATCTCTAATATATAAACAAAACAAAGCATTCTGACACTAAATTACATTTCATATGCACACATAGTTACACATCTTAGCACTCTTTCTTGCAATAATTTAACGAAACCTAATGTTTAGAAAACAAAAAGAAACAAAAAAATTAAATGAAAAGCGAAGTCGCTTTATAATAAATTATATTGTAAAGCCTTATGAAAATCTCGACGATATACAATATAAAATAAAAGCAAATAAACGAGATGCGTAGCGATTTGCGGAGTTGGTGAAACAGATTTATGAATTACTGTATATTCAGTTAATTTTATTAATTAATTAACATAATTGTAATCATAAGAATTAATTATTAAAAAATGAAAGGAAATCACTTGTATGTGTTGTATTGACTTAATTGATTAAGACCACACACTGGTACAGATGTCTCACTTTACTAGCCTCTCTATTCAGAGTCGTCACTATTACTGCTATCGACAGCAGTTTGTTGATCCACCGTTTCAAGAAATGTAACGTTGTTTGCTTGCTGCAGTTCTAAGTTTTCTAGATATTCTTGCAGTCGATCTTGGAAAAAGTTTATATATGTTTGCTTTTGCGAGGCAGTAGCAGGGAAATAATGCCCGCCTGGGTGTTCTAATATTTCAGCATTTTTAAAATGTCTCGCCAAATCTTGACTCATCTCTTTTGGTATGATATCATCGCTAAGTCCGTATATGTGTAGGGTAGGAATGGTAATAATTTCTTCGTATGCGCTTTTGTGCGCCAAACTACCAGAAAGAAAACCGGAGGATAATACAGCGAAATCGGGACGTATAGAGGTCACTGTAAGTATAATTATATTTTGTTCTCGAGTCTATTAATTATAAAAGTGCACAACATACTCACATTTCTTTTTCGCTAGACCACAAATTAAACCAACAAAACAAGCACCTTGCGAAAAACCTAATAAACCTTGGAATGGCCCTTGTTTATCCCACGCTTCCTCAACTATACCTAGACTTTCTTGAAAACCAAAAGCCGGTCCGCCTTTATTTGTACCTTTAAAGGTACCATCATCTTTGTTGGCCCACCAACTACGTTGTTCGGCAGCTTGATCACCACCTGATTCTGGTAGTATTACTTGATGCGGAGCCGTGAGAAACACGAACTCAGCATATTTGCCAGCAAATTTTCGAAAAGAACCCAATTTATTTTTGAGAGCATCACCATTTTGGCGATAGCCGTGCAGACATAGTACTCTTACTTTGTCTTTAATTTCCAACTGTTGTTGTTTTTGTTTCGCAACTTTCGATGTCGAGCTGCTAGCTGCAGATGTACTGTTAGACATCTTATTTAAATATTTAATTACAATTAAAGACCGGCACAAAATTTTGAACAACGAACCATGAAACTTTTAAAGGTTATATCAGCTGTGCAAAGTCATTTGTTGGCCTTTTGTTTATCCCTTGCTGGCATATGTTAATGACAATTCGATGGTGTGTTCAGTGCTATGTATATAATTATAGCAAACACAAAACTCTATGTCATATATTAAAAAAGAAGTAATTAACCGGCGTTAATAATAATTCTTCCAATAAGTTCAGTCTATCACATTTTTTACTCGCATTGGAATTTAATACAATTAAATCGAAGTGGAGTCACCACGCTTTCGCCGCTATTGCTGTTTGACATTTGCCTGACAATTGTCATTTCGTTGCGCGTTTCCTTATGTAAATACTAGTAAATACCGCTTGATCATATCATTTTTACTACAATTCTGAATTAAACTCCAAGTACAAGGTGAAGTGGCTATTTAAATCAACATCCTTACTTTATTGTAATATTTGTAGACAAAATGCTGCTCACGGCTCCACTCCTATCGAAGTCTACCTTTTTTGGGTCTTTGGTCAATAAATGCAGGCAAGTGATAAAAAATCAACCGTCCAAGTCTTCCAACATTAATGACAGACAAACGAAAAACATTAACGATTTACAATCATCAAATTCTTTCACTGCCACACACACCGTAACTGCTCCTATCTCCATCTCCTCTACCGACAGGCCAGCGGCCATTGCCAACTTCAGTGTATCCACAAATGTCACAACATCTGCACGCACACTTGAAGAGAAACTTGGTCTACCACCACGACCAAAGAAACCGCTCACACCCTACTTTCGCTACATGCAGGAGCAACGTCCCAAAATACTTGCGGAAAATCCAAAATTCAGCACCACCGACATAGTGCGCGTGTTATCGAAGCGTTGGAGTAATGCAGATGCCGCATTGAAAAAACGCCTGCAGGAGGACTACAAGCGTGAACAACAAGAGTTTGTGGAAATTCGTGCCAAATATGAGGCGAAAATGACTGATGAACAACGTGCCGAACTGAAACAGCTTAAGCAAGATGTACAAGACGCAAAAGACCGCAGAATGATGCGAAAGCGTATTAAAGAACTCGGACGTCCGAAAAAACCTGCTTCTGCCTTCCTACGCTTCCTCATACAAGAACGTACAAATTCGCCACAAACGGCTAAGCAAACATACCGCGAATGGCATAAAAAGTGCACAGAAAAATGGTCACGCCTCGCAGACAAGGAGAAAGAGGTGTTCTTAATAGAATCCCGCAAAGACATGGAAGTATACAAGTGAGCATATTTTCACGTATTAAGAAAAATTGTATTACTTTTTATGTAAATTCTCAATTGCAGAAAAGAAATTGCGCTTTGGGAAGAGAAAATGGTGCGTCTGGGAAATATTGATGTTGTGCGTCATGGTAATTTGATTGATCCACCAGAACCAAAACCGAAGATTATCAAACCAATCGCCTAGTCGGGCTTACAAATTAAATATTTTTACTTATCTTTATTCATTTGTTGTACAATATTAGGTGCATTTTATTTACATTTTTTGCATATAATATACAAAAAGCAGGAGTACGTATTTCGTTCAAAAGTACATGCTAATTTATTATATTTTGTGCGCAGTAAGCGCAGTCTTGCTGTTTAGCACCGTAGGTATATAAGCACCTAATATTTAATCATATTTGCATATATATGTATACAAAGTATATATTCCTAGTTTTGTTTCTGAACTTATCTTTTTCGTTAAATAAAATGTAGGTAAGAAAAATTTGTAAATTTAATTGTTATTTTTTATTCAGGTGAAAAAATATGCCACACGAATTAAACAGTTACTTACCTCTTGTAAGTACTTGGCGCTTCATCCACACCAAGGGCACTTATTGTTTTGTTTGACATTTGCTTTTATTGAATATTTCTATTTAATTTCAGCTTAGTATTAATCAAAACGCGTTCACTAAACATTTATGTAAACATATTTTAACACGAAATTGCAAATATTTCACTTAGAAGAAAATTGGCACGTGCAAGCGTTTACTGAATTTGAATGGAAAACTGTCGTGCGATGATCCTTTTGATGAAAGCCGCGCACAAGACTAACACAAAAACAATGAAAATGAAAATTAAATTGCACAAAAAAGAAAATGTGTTTATGTGGTTAATTGTTGCATATTTTCAGGGATAAGCAAGATTTTTTATTATATGCTGCTTGTTTTTTTGTTGCTATATAAAAAAAAAAACAATGCAAATAGTGAAGAAGCCATTTTATTGTATATGCGGCTGAAGAAAATTACTTTATTGTTCCTAATTTTTATACAAATTCTAATAATCTTGTCACACCAATGAGATATAAATTGGTTGAGGGATAAAGAATATTTTAATTTAATGAAAATGTTATTACTTCATATAATTGAAGTACGAAAAAATCTTAATCATGAACTGGGAATAATTTTTTTTGTTTTATTTTTGTGAGATACAATTTTTTTAAGCTTTTTTTCCAATCCAGTGTGCCGCCCTTTCGTAAATTAATTTTTTTTACGCTTACTGCTAGTATGCCCCCTTAAAAAAGTTGTCTTCTACGAAATGCTCGGTTTTGTTCAAATGTATGCAATAATTATTTTCGTGTAAAAAACAACAATAAAAACAATTGTACACATATTTTTTATGTTTTTTTTATATTTTTTATTTTAGTAGTTTCTTTCTTTAAAGCGACAATGTTTAGACGACACAATCAGTTTAATTATGCACTAATTTTTTTTTGTTTTGTTTTGTTTGTATATATATATTATACTTAAGATTGCATTAAAACACATATTATTACAAACTCTCACCTGAATGAATTTAAGTTAACTTTTTTCAAAGTTTTTCACTTTTATTTTTATTTCACTTTCATTTAAAAATATTAAAGAAAAAAATACCAGTGAGTAAAGAATAGTTAAAGCAAACCAGAAACACTATTTACGTATGTAACTACGTACTTGTGTGCACAATGAGCAGAGAAAATCTTTAAATAACTATAATTATTTCTATGTAGTTTTACAAGTGTGTGTATTAGAAGAGGGCTTGAAAGCTTTAATACATTTACTTAAAACATAGGAGGGCATGTAATGCATTGTTGTATGTTGTTGTACTAACATTTTGTTGTAGCATGTATACTTTTAAATATTTTTTTAGTTGTATTTTGGACATTTAATATGAAATATAATTATATGTAAACAAAATGAAATAACAATTATTAAAGAAATTCTAAGTACAGCTTGAATATAAGACTTTATTTTTTTTTTCATTTAGCAAACATTGGAAGCTGCCAAAATCTGCCATTTATTTGCTTTTTATTAAAATATTACTAGTTTATATTAGCATTTATTTTATATTACAATTTATTTGATTTACTTAAACGAAAAATATAAATTCTTGCTAGAAGTGTTAAAAAAAATGAGTGAAATGTTAGGAATTCTAAGCTAGGCCCACAACTTAGCAGTCGTGTGGCTATTTTAAGTCTGCATACAACTGCGTATTTATGTATTTGTTTGTATTTATTAAACAAATTGCATTTACATTACAAAAATAACATTTCACACATTTTTATTTTATACAAAAGTTTTAATGCAGTATTTTTTTTAAATTTATTTACAAGTAGAACTTCAAAAAAGTGCAAACCGCAGCTTGCCGTAAATGTATGTATATATGTTTATTTCGCTTTCATGGTGTATTAAATTTAAAAATATGTATGTATTTCTTTGCGCTTGATATTGAAACATGCCTTCATGCACGTTAAGGTTTTCTTTATTTAGCAAGTTGAGGTTTTTTTGTTTTGCAATTGGCCACTGAAGTTTCAATTTTTGCGCTAAAAATTAGGTTACATCGTAAACAAGCACTCTATTTTCAATTTAAATTGTGCCTAAACATATTTCTTTTTCCATGTGCTTTTATAGCATGCGATTTTTTGTTAATTTGCATTACACTTTGAAAACGTTATGTTTTAATACACAATTTTCTTCCTCAAAGAAGAAAGATGTGTTTTTTTTCTAAAAACCTTGCGTACAAAGTCATACGCAGTCAAAGTTACACATGAAATTACCCGTGCATTCATGCAAGTTATTGCTATTCATACATATTATGTTACTCATACGACATGGTGTACTATTTATATAGTAGCGTACGCGGCTAGTGACAAGTGATGCATTACTTTAGCTGCGTTTAACTTTTAAAGGCATATTTTTGGGAAAAAATTATTTAAAACTTTTATTATTATTATTTTTTATTTTTAGAACATCACTTTTTCAAAATTACAGATTTCTTTGCTCTGCATAAAAACGTATTTGCGAAAGTTAAAAAAAAATCAGACAATATATAATATGTATACTGGAAAAGTAAAACGTTTTTGTCACGCTTTAAATTAAAAACAAAGCGCCTTTTCCATTGTATAATTTTTTTACTGAAAAAGCTGAAACTTCAAGTTGGCATTTGCATAAACAAAGAAATCAAATTGGAAAATAACGCAAACCCTAATGTGCATGTATTTAGACCGCATTCGGATGCTATATAATTATTATTATTTGTTCGTAATTCTATTAAGTGTACGCATTAAGTGTATTTACAAGTTTTATAACAGTATATATATGCATATAAATTTAAGCATATTTATAAAATAATATATATTTTTTGTGAAATAATTAAAATTAAACCTCTAATGTCACTAACTATGCGCCTCTAGTTATCCAGTTATAATGCTAGTTTTTGTATATATTTGTATGCATGTATATAATGCAATGCAATGCCTATTAGTATATATAGTATGTATATATGTATATCATACATATTTATATATATTTTTTATATTTTGCTTTGTAAATATATTATTATAAATGCTTACACATAATTCAGCTTAAATGTCTAACGAGCAAATTATATTCTTTTGTTGTTTTGTTGTTGTTGAACGCAAAACTGGTATTAATGTGCAAAAAAATTAAAAGCAAAAAATGAAATGGCGTTCATTACAAATGAAAAATGGAATAATTATAAACAATAATCTCAGTAGCAGTTTTAAATTTAAATTTTCATACAATTTTTGATATTTTATTTCACATTATTTAACTGTTTTTGATTTCAAAAATTTGTGTTGAAACATAATGGAGTTTAAATCGTGTTACAAAATTGTGTAAAATTTTTAATTTAATTTAAATATTTTTAATTTTTTTATTTACATATTTTTTATAACTTCTGTAGGACTTTCGGCTAACATTTTAGAAACAATTACATGCTTAGCAGATTTTTTTTCGTTTTTTGTTTCATTTGTAATAAACGCTTGCAAAATAAATATTTTTAGATTGTTTTAATAATTATGTTTTTGTTTTAATATTTTTAATAATTTATTTCTTCAAAACCAAGCTCTAATTGAAGTAGCAAGCAAATAATTTGTAAAAAGAAAGTGTAGCATTCAAGAAATTTAAAATAAAATGAGGTTAAGTTGAAAAAAATGTTGACTAAGCAAAAGTTATTTTTAAAGAATCATTATTTCTTCATTTGGGGAGGTAGGTAGGCGGTTCGTAATTGTAATTATTGGAATTGTATGCAGAAATATTTCAAAACAGCGGCTTGGGGCGCGATTGGTAAACAATTTATTGTGGAAAAAATTAAAATTTGGACCAAAATTTAATAAGTAAAAAAAAAATTAATTAATTTTAATTTTTTGTAGGAAATTAAAAATAAATTAACTTTAATTTTGTTTTGAAAAAAATTTGTTGTATATAAAATTAATAAACTTTAATTGTTTCCTGTATAAAAAATAAATAAATTAAAATTTGGACCAAAAAAAAAACAAAAAAAATAAATTAATTTTAATGTTTTGTAAGGAAATTAAAATAAATAAATTAACTTTAATTTTGGTTAAAAAAAAATAGTTCTGTATAAAAAAATTAATAAACTTTAATTGTTTACTGTATAAAAAAAATTAATTAAAATGTGGACCAAAATTTAATTAAGAAAAAAAATAATTAATTTTAATTTTTTGTAAGGAAATTAAAAAAATAAATTAACTTAAATTTTGATTAAAAAAAAATGTCTGTATAAAAAATTTAACAAACTTTAATTGTTTACTGTAGAAAAAAAATTAATTAAAATAATAAATTTTGATTTTTCGTAAGGAAATTTTTGCTGCATAAAAAAATTAATAAATTTGAATTTTGCGTAAAAAATGTTTGTTGTATAAAAAAATTATTAATTTAAACTTTCAAATATTTGCTGCATAAAAAAATGAATAAATTTTAATTTTGCGTAAAAAATGTTTGTTGTATAAAAAAATTATTAATTTAAACTTTCAAATATTTTCTGCATAAAAAACATTAATTAACTTTAATTTTGTTTAAAGTATAGTTTGCAGTATCCGAACAAAGCAAGCACTGTCACCTTCGAAAATTAAGGTCCACAAGCGCGCAATTTAGTAAACAACCAAATGTGTATTTATTAAATAATTAATTATTAACTTAGATTTTTATTAATCAATATCTTTATATGTATATATATATTTAATTATATAAAAGAGAAAACACTTAACTTTGTGTGTTTGTAGCGCAAACGAGTTTATGAAATACTTTTTACATTACTACTTTAATTGCTATATTAAAATTTATCACAAGTTTTACGCTTTTTTAATTTTTTGCGTTTTATTTTTTTTTTAATTTTTTTTGTTTTGGTTTTTGTTTTTTTTTTTTACATTTTGTCTTTAACTCCGTATCTAGTAGAGTACATAATAGTGAGCTTATTTAGCAAAAGAAAAATAAACATAAATATTCTTTGTGTAAAAAATGACATTTTCGTTTATTACTCACTTCACTTCATTATTAACCTCTGTTACTGCTTACTTAACATTATTTGTGCTCATTTTCTAATAACTTTTAATTCAAGTATTATTTATTTTTTGCAAAATTCTGTACTTTTCGTTTTAATATTTTTTGATTTTTCATTTGCGTGTGTGTGTTTGTGATATTAATTTTTGAAAATTGTGGTTTTAAGTTTCGCTGAATTCTAGTGTAGAAGAAGGCATGCTGTAGCATAAGCAACAAACTGACAACTGAACTGTCAAAATAATTAGTTTTCCGCTTATTATATTTGTGTTTGTATAAAAAAAGGTAAATTGTTGTTGTTAAAAGTACCAACACCTACATATGTATGTATGTATATATGTATGATTTTTTGTTTGTTTTGTTTTGCTATGAATGACCTATCAAAATTTGAAAAAAATTACAACTACAGTAAATAAGAAAACCGACAGCAGGCATCTAGAAGTGGGGTGGCCACTCCGTTTAGTGGCTTTTGGCTGCATAAAAAAAAATCAATAAAAATAGAAACTTGTGGCAATCGATGCTGTTGCAGCTGGCGGCACAGCGGCAATTTCATGCAACCACTCCAAGTCCATGGCGTCTTGTTGCTGTGGCGCAACATAATAATCATAGCAATGAGCACATTGGCATTGTTGTTGTTGGTTGGTCGTTGCTGTCACGGCTGAATGCTGATAATAAAGCTCCAGCTCGGTGGCATATGCTGGCGGCGTGACGCGTTGTTGCTTGAAAGGCTTTAACGACTTTTGTTGTTGCGTCACGGTTTGTTGTTTGTAGTGCTGCTGCTGATTATGTTGTTGTTGTTGTTGTTTCTGCTGCTGCTGATGATGTTGGTGATGACAAAGATGATAACGGTAGTGATGACGCTGTTGTTGCTGCTGGTGTTGACGTTGCTGATGACGCTGTTGTTGTTGTTGCTGCTGCTGCTGTTGCTGTTGTTGATGATGATGATGTTGTTTTTGCATTTTAAACCAATTCGCATAGTGCTGCAACAGCAATTTTCAATCTTTCTGATGCGTTTGATGATGATGTGCGTGCGCATGTGCAGAATGTTGCCGCTGCTGTTGTTGTTGCTGTTGCTGCTGCTGCGCCTGTTGCACTTGCTGTGTGTGCATATGTGACAGCTGCTGTTGCTGTTGTGGCGCTTGCGCATTATGATGATGATGATGATGCTGTTGCAAATGCGTCGCAGTGCCAAGCATTGCATGTTGTTGTTGTTGCTGTTGTTGCTGTGGCGACATGCCATTGTGACTCAGTAGCGTACTTACACTGCCGCTACCGCTGCTGCTGCTGCTTGTGCTGCTGCTATTGCTGATGTTGCCACTGCCGTTTGTGGCATCCGATTTGCGCAGCAAGTAAATGGAGCCGTCGGCGGCCTGTTGCAGCGTGTATTCGGACGTTGAGCATGGATTGCCCTCGGGATCGCGCAAGTACTGCGGAAAAATGGAATGTCACGTGTTAATTGATTTTGTTGATTTTTTTCTAAATTTTCCTAAATTGAGTTTATTTTTGTTTTTGATAACTTTTAATTTTTTAAATTTAATTAAACTCGATTTCTTTAATTTTCTTTAATTTTTTTTTCATTTTCTTAATTTTTATTTTTTAATTTTCTTTAATTTTTTTTAATTTTCTTAATTTTTATTTTTATTTTTTTTAATTTTCTAAATTTTTTAAACTTTTTTAAATTACTTAATTATAATTTTCTTAATTTTTTTAATTTTTTTGTTTAAAATAATATTTTTTTAAACATTTGTCCGATAATTTTTAATTAAATATGAATTATCATATATTTTAAACGCAAGAATAACATAATCACATTCTATACAATTGAAATTAGGTTTTATAAACCTATCATATTAATATAATATTTAGTTTCCTTCAAAACACACTCTCCGAAATTAATTTGATTTCTAATATTTCACTGAAAGTTCTACTCACTTGGAATATGTGTCTGTGCAGCGCCGCGAACTTGTTCGATATACGCTTACGCTCCAAATGTAGACTGTCATGATCCGAATGCAACTGCTCCTTGCGGCGGCGCACCTCTTTCACCTCGTCTTCCAGCGATAGTATCTGATCGAGCTTACGTTTGCGACAATTCTGTGCGGCCACCTTGTTTTTGCCACGACGACGTATGTCGCGTATCAGTGACAGTTGATTCTCGGTCAAGTCATATTTGGAGAGACGTTCGTTGAACTCATCCATGGGCAAATTAATGATATCGCTCACTGCTATAGGAATATTTAGAGCGCGTGCGCGCTTCTCGTCACGCGTCAAATGCTCCTCCTCACCATTGACGGATTTAGAGGACTTCGACGATGAGGTGGAGAGTTTCTTGTCGCGCGCCTGTGGCCGAGGCATGGAGCCGGTGCCCTGTGGCAGTGTGTACGTGTGATTGTGCTGAACGATCTCGTGCGGTGTGCGCGGCGGCCGCTGTGCAAAATCCAGCGTATAGCCACCCATTGCGCCTGCAACTGCGGGACCATACTTCAAATCGTATGCCTGCTGCTCCTTGTTACTTAACACCGGTCCTATAGCACCTTCGGCATTGAGTGCACCGCCAGCGCCGCCCGGCTGTAGACCCGGTACGGTTGGATATGCTTCGTATTCATATTTAATCGACTGTGCTGGACCAATATTTAGTAGTGAATTCGTGCCAGTCGGTGGCACAACACCGATATTACTGCCATTGTCAGCGGTAGTAGGCACGGCGCCCAAATCGGGTTGTTCATTGAGAAAACGTTTGCCAAACATTTGATGTTTCTTCTGTGCTACGGGCGGTTGACGTGTGCCGTCGTTCATGCGATTATTATTATTATTGTAACTATAGTCATACGGTCTACCGTATTTGCCTTGATGATAATCTTGTGCCGAATCGCTACCCTCGCCCCACTCACCATCCGAGAGGGATGGTACACGCTCCGAGCCCATGGAACTGACTGCGCTGTCGCTGGAGGCGTCCAAGCGATCACCGCTGGCGTTCGTGCCACCCGCACCCGAACCCAAGAGATCGGCTGTCATACCGCCAGCGAGCGCACTATTCGTAGCGCCAGCACCGTTCATTGCGAGCCCGTTAGTTGACGAACCTGTGGCACTACTGCCGCCAGCGCTTGCATGACCGTTGGAGAGACCAGCGCTGCCGCCGAGTACCGACGAGTTATTGCTTGTGCTGTTATTTACGTCAACCATGCGACAGAAACCTGAAAGTAGATAAGGCACAAAGTGTTGTAGAATGACAAGCAAAATATTTTGATAAAAATTATGAATTATGTTAAAGATAACGGATATAACGGAGATGATGTAAATAATTGCTAAAATCTGTAAGAACAACAATTGACAGACTTTCTGGGTCAACCGGGTCAGCAATTTCTATTAAGCATAAGGTCGGGTGCAGTGCTTTACTTAGGAAATTAACAGATTTGTTGTCTTTTAAGTGGTTACTCACTGTTATTGTACCAGATTTCAAAGGTAGCGAACAATAACTTTTAATAATGTTAAGCCTTAACCAAAACTGCATAAAAAATGGCAGACAAATAATAAAAAAATAAAATAAAATAAAAAAAAATTAAAAAAATAAAATAAAATAAAAAATATTAAAAAAATAAAATAAAAAAATTAAAGAAATAATAAAAAAACTAAGAAAATTTAAAAAAAATTTAAAAAAATTAAGAAAATTAAAAAAATAAAATAAAAAGAAAAATGTGAAAAAATAATAAAAAATGTTGAAAAAAATTAAATAAAAAAAATTAAGAATAAAAATAAAAAATAGCAAAAATTTAAGAAAATTAAAAAAATTTTGAAAAAATAAATAATAAAACTAAATAATAATAAAAATTAAAAAAAAATTAGGAAAAAAATTTAAGAAATAGTAAGGAAATTAAAAAAAATTAAATAAAAATTGTTAAAAAATAAAAATAAGAAACAAATTAGGAAAAAATTTGAAGAAAAACTATAAATATTCCAAAAAAAATTAAGTACAAATTAAAAAAAATTATGAGAAATTAAAAATATATAAAAATTATGAGATTTTTTTATTTTTCTCATTTTTTTATTTACTTAGAAAAGAAACGAAAAATAATAATTAACTAAATTAAAATCGAAACTAAAGCCACCAAAAAAAATATTTTTCTTCATAGTTTTGTCTGAATTATAACAATAATTTCAAAACTAACCGAAAAGTGTTCAATATTATTGATGCCGAATATTTAATTACAGAGCTTCTCGCTTTTTTGGCTTCGCAAAGCATTTCATTCTTCTTTCAATTCACAAGAGCTTTAAGAAAGGCATATGGAGCTGTATCTGCTTTCTAAACTCGTAATACTTAAATTCAGAGAATGTACTAAAAAAAAAAATAATTTTTTTTCTCGACTTGCAATAATATTACCATTGCATTTATACTTTTCAAAATTATAATCAAACCCTTAATTAACACATAACTGTGAATTTCACATCTTCATTTAAAGGAAATTCTTTTCCAGTAAACCTAAATTAATTCATTTTGTGCTTTACCCGACCGCAAACTTGACAAAAAGTACAAACGAACAATCGACCATCTCAGAAGGTATGAAACGATCAATCAGCTGATGATCATCGAACCGGTTTCGCGCACGAGTCACAAGTTTCAGTAAATAAACACAACGAAGAAAACAGTATTTGTGACCGTAAACTGTGAAATATTTTGCATATATTATAAATAAAAATATATTCAAAAAATTATAAAAATTAATAAGAAAAAAATTGCAAAAATTAATAATTTTTTTCGCAAAATATATTAGCTTATTGATATATAAAATTATATTCTACACCCGTTCATGTAATTCTACACGAGCAGCGAAGCTCTATATAGGTTATTGCATGACCTTGTTATTTATACAGAAAAAAGGGGGTTACCCTTGCACATTTATAAGTATAAAATATTAATATTTCAACATGTTATACAAATTTGAAAATCATCACAAGTGGCGATAAATAAAAGTAACGTAAAACTGACGTCGAAGTTGGCACGTTATATTTGTGCTACAGGTCACGCCTCTTTTCAGCCCTATAAAAAAACATACTTAGACCCCTATGTACATACTTTCGTTTTATGAATTAAATTCCCACTTAGTTACCATGCTTTATTTTTGCAAAAACTCGCGTAAAGATTCGTAATTTAAACTCCACACATTAACTCCATGGCATTTCCTTCCAAAAAATTCTGTTTAGTCACTGTCTTTTTCTGTTTACATGACTTACCAAAAATGTGATGACAAGCAAATTTTGCTAACAGTAAAATACTTTTGTTTCGCTAATCAGATTTTCACCAGTGTTGAGGTAAATTGATAACAGCAATAAGTATCCGACGAAGTGCGTGATAGCAGAGCGATATTACATTTTGAAAACTCATAATGACAACGCAATATTTTGCTCATAAAATAAACTGATAAACTGTGTCTTGGATATGAATAGATTATTTAGGCACGTAAGCTAAATTGTAGACACCATCGTGTATGCCAAATTCATTGGTGGTAAAGAACTTATCGTCGAGTCACACGCAGGAGATAAATGAAATATTTATGCAAATAAATATAAATCAAACATTTTTAATTTTTTTTTCAGAACTTGAAAATCATCTTGTTGGCATCAGAGAGATAGCAAACGATCTCAACATCATTTACGGATCGAGTGAACACATTTTAGTTAACGTTTTGCGTATGAAGCGGCTAAATGTTAAACTCGTACCAAAATATCTGAGTACAGCTCGCAGAACGATCGGGGTGGGATAGATACCGAGAGTTAAAGAGGGATTCGAGACGCTTATGCAGGCAAAAAAAGTAAAGAGACAGAAAAGCGTAAATATGAAGAGCCTGGCAGACAGGGGTAAAGCTCGAAAATTCGACGAAAAAATGCGGCGATTAATAGAAGGTTTCAGAGCATAATATCCCAAAGAGGTGATCTAGTGGCTGATGTTCAGAGCATCCCGAAGTTATGGAAGGAACACTTCTCCAGCGTGTGAACGGCAGTGAAAGTGTAACATCTGGAAATGGCGAATCCGATTTCCTAACGATGACGATTTAATAATTGTCCATTGTCCGACTATGACGAGTTTCGAATAGTAATTACCCGTCTGAAGAACAACAAAGCAGCAGAGATCGATGGATTACCGGTCGAACTATTAGCGAAGTACTTCATCAGCTTCGCTGAAAAATATGTGGGGATGAAACCATGTCCAATGCTTGCGACCTAAGCGTGATAAGTCTCCTTAATAATGATGGGAACTTACCAGTGTGGCTTTAGACCTGGAAAATCTACAATCAACCAGATTTTTATTTTCGATTTCGATCACAAATTTGTATCGAATGCAATGTAACTAATTTACTTAAGTGCTGAAAACCACTTAAAATAGTTGAAAGCACTCAAAATCAGTTATTAGGTACCATACCTGAGAAAATAATATGCATACACACACACGCTGTCAGCAGTGCTATGTCACGTGGCAAACTAGACGCAAAACTATCACTTTATGGGACGAAAGTACAAGTTAGATATGATAAGCTCATCGCTAAAATTCGGTACACATGTATACAAATATTTATTATTTGAAAGAGATCTAAGGATTTACTAGGTCTAATGGAAATCTAGATACTAATAATACTTTTTGCATAATGGGGGATGCCACTTGCTTAGAAATGCGTAAAGTTGGGAAAAATTGTAGTTAACATTTGACTGAAAATATCGGCCAAAGTGTGAGATATAAAACTGAAATTCAGAGAGAATCCTTTGCTGATAATAGTATGTCTTTGTGCTGCAAATGGGTTGAATCGGGTCAATACTTACTATAACTCCCATATACCTAGTAATAAAGATTTTTCAACTTCCAGGTAACTTTATACCGCATATATCGATCAATAAAATAAAAAAAGAAATAAAATTGAGAGAGCGTGTTTTTATTATAACGGTACACATTTGTGCTTAGAATGAATGAAATCGGGTGAAACTCAACCTAGACTCCATATAACCAGCAAGCCCTATGTACTTGAAGGTACTTCCCACGCTTTAATACTTGCAAGTTGCAAGAGTATGAAATGTTCGGTTATAACCGAACTTAACTCTTCCTTACTTGTTCTTTATTATGGTAAATAAAATAAAATGCGATAATTGCAAGGTGACAAAGATAAGATTAACACGATCGGAAACCGTTATACATAAATATTTTTAGTTTAAAAAGTCACAATAATTGAGGCGATAATTGCACTTTAGATTTACGCAGTTAACACTTTGATTTTGCAATTAACACACGCCAACGAACAAAGAATGCAATGAAGAGAAAAATGGGAGCAACAGCAATCAAAGCACTAATTAATTGAGAATTATCGGATGTACCGTACATGGTAGGCGAGCGAAAACGTTGAGTGCGCGCTGATAAGACGAGCCTCGTAATACGATCACTGTGGACTGCCTCCCGCTAGGACACTTTTCATTCTTGGTTTGCAGTTCTTTTTTGTGCCAATTTTCGCATTTTTTCTTTTATTGTTGTTATTTTTTGACTTTCCCTGCGCTTTATAAGGCAATCAATGCGCTCGTAGTAGTACGTCAGTGCTGCATTGCTGTGATTACTGCGCGTCGGTCGCGCCGCTCGGGCTGTGCAGTGAATCGAATGACTCAGCAATTTATAAATAGTAAACAGCACAAACTCACACAATCACACGAAATTGGCAAATAGAGATCGTATGTGCATAAAGGTGGTTGTATGAAGGTGTGTGCATTTCGCAAAATAAAGACATTAATAAATGAATATAAACAATAAAGAATGAGCGCATATTGTACACTCATCCAAAGCCAGTCGGTCAAGCAGCCGAAGACAGTGCAACGAAGCAAATACTTGCATGAGTGTACACATACATACGTGTGAGTGTGTGTTCAATTAACTTACGCTCGTAGCATGAGTAAGCGATCACTAAGCGTTTTAAAAGCTAGCCAGCTAGAGCTTCAGCAGCGATGATGACGCGAGCATAAATTAAAAAAATATTTTTAGATTTTCTTGCTACACTCACGGCTTTGTCAGCCAGCGGCGTTGGTGTTGTACGAATTTAAGCATTAATTGCTAGACTTCTAAGCACACTTCTATTGAGAAACGCAATGTAAGCAATAATGTAAAGAAGGTGTGGCATGCAAGAGAGTAATAATTCAATTAATTGGTATGCACATATGTATGTATGTATGTATGTATGTGTGTAAGTAGTAAATCATCTAACGAATTTCGTAGAAATGCTAAAGCCACTAACTGATAATGTGGAGGAGATAATGATAAGGTGCTGAGAGGTGCTGAGTAAATTGCTTATTACGCTGGGGTTTTGTAGGAAATCTCAGAAAATGAGTCAACTGTTTTCAATGAAAGGGAACTGTATGTCTAGATATGTATGTCAAACGAAAGCAAATAAGATAATAAAAATAAATAAAATGAAGGGTAATAAAATACAGTAAAATTTACTAAAAAATTAATTATTTAAAAAAATAAAAATTAAAAAAAAAAAATGATATTAAAATAAGATACAAAATAAAAAAATAATAATGAAAAAGTTAAAATAAAAAAAATTACAAAAAAGAAAAAAATAGCATGAAATAAAATAAAAATTAAAATGAGATGAAAATAAAATTTAATGTTATTGTTGATGTTGATACAGCATCAATTAAAGATTGATGAAAAAATTACTTATTAAGTGCACAAAAATTATAATAATTTAAAATAAAAAAATTTAATAAGAAAAAAACTACAAAAAAAATTTAAAAAATAAAACTAGAAAAAAAACGAAAAATAAGTTAAAATAAATAATATACATTAATAAAACATATTTTAAAAATTGGAATAAAAAAAATATTATTATATTTTATGAGGAAGGAGTACAAAAAAACTTAGATAACAAAATTAAAAACAAAACAAAAATTTCAAACATACTAAAATTATTAAAACATGAAAATCGAAAAAAAAAATAAAAATTGGTAATAGAAAAAAAAATTTAATAAAAATTAAAAAAAAAATTAAAATTTAATTAACAAAAAATATAACATCCAAAAAACCTGTTAAAATAAAAAGTAAGCAATAACCAAAAATATTTCATAAATTGGAAAAGAAAAAATTATTTAATCAGAAAAAATCACGAAAAATTTTAACTAAATTAAAATAAAAAAAGAATTTAAAATAAAAAATAAACAGAAAACATATTTTGAAAATTTTTTTTTTTGAAAATTGGTATAAAAAATAATTATTGAATGAGAAATTATAAAAAATAATAATTTAATTAACAAAAAATAACAGGAAAAATCTGAAAATAGGCGTTAATAAAAATATTTTAAAAATTGCAATAAAAAATAATTTAAAGAGGAAAAAGTACAATAAAAACTTAGCTAACAAAGTAAAAAAAAACATTGAAAACCTGCTAAAATATAAAAATTACACTAAAAAAATATATACATATATATATCTCTATAGAAAAAGTTATTTAATGAAAAAAATTAAAAAAAAAAATAAATAAATAAATATTTAAAAAATTTGTATAGAAAAAATTATATGAGAAAAAAGCCGTAAAAAAATTATATTAAAAAAATATATGTATATATTTTTAAAATGTTAAATTTTTTAGTATTAAAAACCGAAAATTAATAAAAAATATTTAAAATTAAATACATTTTCATATAATAAAAAAAATTAATTATGTAATTGCTAATATTGGCAATTACTAAAATTTAAAAAAAAGCAAAGGAAAAAAATTGGTAGTTAAATAGTATTAGCCCAACAAAATGTTTAAAATTAATTAAATTAATTTTTGAAAGTATAAATTAACTTTATTTATTAATATAAAAAAATATGAGAATGAATTTTTTAAGACTTGGTAATTAAAAAAGTTGCTTAGTCAGCTAATAGATGAATAAATTTAATGGAATTAAAAAAATCATATTTTTAAAAATATTCTAAATAGAAATGCTCTCCACTTTTTGGCCAAAGTTTCAACCTTAAATTTCGATAACTAAAAAAAAAAAATAAAAAAAATAGCACGTTTCACGTGACAAATCAACACCCAGTCACATAAAATTCACTACCCTAAATACATACATATGTACATATGTATACTATATATGTATGTAGTGCAGGACGAGCGCACAGCAACAAAACAATCAACAACACCTTGCACTTGACGTCGACGACTACGACTACGACGACGACCAGCAGCAACAAGTCACCCACTATACAAGCCCAGTAGAAACGGATCGCCGCGCACACTACGTGACTACAGTAATGTGCCATTCATTTGTACAATGTTGCTGAGCATATACAGATATGTATGTGAGCCTCAAACTACAGTAATGTTCTCAGGGTAGTGAGATGTGATGCATGAGAAATATGCTTGCATAGAATTTATAATCAACATTTTGCAAAATTAACGTTTTCGTTTTTCATATAGAAAATATATAGAGATATTTGTATTAAAATATGAATTATATTTTTGAAAACGTGTCGAAAAATAGTGTGACATTATTTTAGTTGAAAGAACAAGAAATTTTATGAATTTTTTTTTTATAATTAAAAGCTGTGTATACAAAAGTTTTAGTTATTTTTATTAGCTACAACTTTAGTATGCAATTTTTTTTTATAGATATTCGATATAAACCGTTTTTCCGTTCACACGACAGTCAGGTCTACGTAACCGGAACGGACGCGAAATTTTATCCGGCCAAGGACGGCCAACTAAACAGATTTCTGGCGTTACAACAACATAAATTGTTTTTAATACTTAAAAATGCAACCGCCCCCTTTTTCTCCTTTTTCCGACGACAGTTCCTCCGTTAATTATTTTTGCTTTCATTTTTAATAGTTTATTTTTCACTTCCAATGGGTTTCAACCTACTAAGAATTTCTTTCACATTTTAAAATGCTTTACTCTATAGTGAGATGGTATTTTTTCGTTTCATCGTTCTTTCTAGACGTGTAGGATGAATCAAAATATATTTCATATTTTCTTAAAAAAATTTACTTTTTTAATTTTTTAAAATATATATATTTATACATACTTAATTTTTATTTGATTCAGTGATTTATTTTTGATTTTACTTTTGTTTTTTGTTTAATTTTTTTGTTTTAATATTGACTTTTATGTGTTGGTTCGCATTACATAAGTTATACTGTACAACATATTATATATTATTCCATTGCTTTCATTCTCTTCACTTAGTAACGGTCGCATGCTGAGGCTGCGACGAAGCGAAGGAACCTCAACATTACTAGAAAATTTGAGAAAAAAGAAAAATATCCAATCAGCAGAATGTGCTATGAGACATAGGCAAGTGCTACGCCATTAACCAAAAAAAAATATATTAAAAAAAAAGAAATGATAAATAAGAAAAGAATAAAAAGTAGTATAAATATAAAGCAATAAAAAAAAATTAAAAAAAAATAAATAAAAAAAAAATAAAAAAAATAAAAAGAAAATAAAAATTAAAAATCTATAAATCAAAAAGTGGGCAAAACGCCAAATGGCTCACTCATTCAACAAGTCGGTGCGGTGAGCGTGTCTGTATGTGTGTGTGTTAATATACATACATATCTATGTAAAAGAGAGGCTCGTATATACGCAAATAACCGTTTGTATAGTTCTGCACTCACCTGTTGAATTGCGTATGGATTTTTAAACAAAATTAAGCGAAATTTAAAGCAATGTGTCTGCTATGCACACACGCAGGTAGCTGTGTATGTATGTATGTGAAACGCGCTAAATTTAATTTTACGCTTGCAAGCGAGCAGAGCCACCTACACAACGCGTATGTGACCGTATGTCACAACAGCCGGCGTTAAATGACGGTCACCAGCGAGGGAGGCGCACAGAATGCAATGTGAATAAAATGAGCACGTTGATTTGATTTGATTTTAAATTATTTTGCGTTTTGTTTTTGTGCGCTGTTTGCAAATTTGTCAAACTGCTTTTTAGTCGCTTTTGTTTTTTGAGAATTCTTTGTGATATTTTTTTTTTAACTTTGTGATATTTTTTTTTTAACTTTGTGATATTTTTTTTAACTTTGTGATTTTTTTTTTATAATTTATTTATAATTTTTTAATTATTTTTTTTTTTAATTTTTTTTTTAATTATTTTTCTTTGTTGTAAATTTCGGTATTTTTAAATTTGTGGGTTAGCACAAGTCAGTGCACGGCACTTCGCTCGGCCAAAAGTTGCGACTTTCAAATTATCACTTTCAATTTCATTTAGTTGCAGGCGAAATATACACTTTTCGTGGCTTTTGCTGATTACATTTTGCTGTTTTTGATTATTTTTGATTACTCAGCGTTAGCGTTGGCACATTTCTTAATTATTTCGTTAAAACTCAAATGGTAAACACGCGTTAAATACGCAATTGGCGACTTGCACTGGATTATGTGTCACGTTGCTGCTGATTATGACGGTGTTGTTGCTCAGCACATAAGTAGTTGTGTGTGTGTATGTGTTTATTGGTTTCCGAAACGCGCGTATTGACGCGCACAGCAAAGAAAAAAGCTTAGTAGTACGCTTCAATGGCAAGATAATACTAAGACTAATTCTACATTGAGCAAAATGCAAAAGCAATAAAGCAAAGATAAATAACCTCAAAAACAACAACAAATACAAATTAAACCAGTATGTGTATATTGTAGAAATGTCGAAAAACTTTGACGAGTTATTCAAATGGCTCACACTAACACAACCCGCTGTAACTGCGTGTGTGTGTGCGGTTATGTATTTATTGTTTGTGTGGTTGTGCGATATTTTTTACGTTGCGATTTGTGCGCTCACACGACGGCGATGATCTGCGAAAATCGACGAAAAGCAAACCGCCGCCACACGCTAACTATACTATTTTGATGACAAAGCATAAGCTCGGAGCAAGAACACGAAATTTCTTTGCTGGCGCGCGATATGGTTGCGCTTTGAGCAACAGAGCGCTGGAACGTTAAGCGATTTTTTGCGTTTGCGAGAGTAAAACGCTCAGAATTTACAAGCGGCAATTGAGCGCGTAACAATATCACCTGCCATGCTGAACTCGATACTGTGTTCGGCGTTGCCATGTTGTTGCGATTGGAATTGCTGGTTTTGCAAAATTAATTTTTTTCATAAATTGACAGGCAAATTTTTATTATTATTTATTTTATATATATTTTTAATTTTTTTTTATAAAATTGAAAATTTAAATTTTTTTATTCATTTATTATTATTATCATTATTATTAATATTGGTATATTATTCATTATTATTTTCTATTACTAAATATTTTTTTTTAATTTTTTCAACGGCAAAAAAATATTTTTGAAAGAAAATTTCCAAATAAAATAAGAAAGGTTTCTACAGTGATTGGGAGGTTATTATTATTTATTTTATATATTATGACATTTTTAAAAATTAAAATTTTTTTTTTTAATTTAATTGTAAATTTTTTATATCAAACATCAGTATTTTTTTTTAAAAAAAATATTTATTAAAAAATTTTTAAATGAAAAAAAAAAAAATTTTTTTTTTAAAAAAATTTTATTTAAAAAAATATTATTTAAAAAAAATTTATTAAAAAAAAAATTATTTAAAAAAAAATATTAAAAACAAAATTATTTGTAAAAAAATGATTTTTAAAAAATTTTTCTTTCTAAAAAAAATTAGTTTTAAAAAAATTTTTATTTCTAAAATGAAAAACTATCTAAAAATTCTCAAATCCATCAGCACTCGTCAACTATGAGTCGAAAGTGTAATAAACAACTTGTATAGAACCTGTGCCAATTAGGCGAGTCTTCGAGTTCCAAAAAAAAATTTGAATTTTTTTTGGCTTAAAGTACGTACATAAGTATACATATGTATATGTACATATGTATGTATACTATATATTAGAATCAAAAACCATTTATCAATTGGTAGAGTACTAAAAATAAAAGGTTTTCCTGTCCAATCCGCAGCATCAACGAAGCGTTTGACACAGTGAGCTTCAGAAAGCTTTAAACGCGTTTTTCTGGAAACTTCATTTTGTAAATTAGGTCACAATGGTACGCGGGGACTATCATATGTAGTCGCTCGAATTGTTTATTGTAGCTTTACAGCAACAATACCCCACATAGTAAATTGTTGTTGTTGTTGGAGCGGCAGAAAACATTCTTAAAATAATTTCGAATGCTGCCGATTTGACAGTCATTGGTCCAAGTACGTTCCGATTACTTAGACCTGACTGTCGTGATACTGGATAGTAAACTACGGCAAATTTTTTGGTTATTATTAAAAATTTCTGTTAGTTCTCTGTTAAGTCTTTCGTTTAATTATTTTACCCTATTTTTTAAAAGTCCAGGAAAAACTGATGCTAATCCAAAAATCTTCGTAATTTACTAGCAAGTCTTAACTACAAGTCTAATTCTTGATCTTTTTTTGTATTAAGTTTTAAATGACATGACTGTCTAAAATCATTTTCACCTGAGAATTAACCTATTATTTATTTTTCCTTACTATCACAATAAATTAAAATAGTTGCACCAGTTTTTTAGGGTTCTAGACTGGCATAACCCCCTACAATAATTTAACATTTTTACTAAAGGCAAAGTTGACATTTTTACCGATGTGGCAACACTGATATAATTTATAAATGCCACACATATGCATACATATGTGGCGTGGGCAATGAGAGAAATGTGCAAAGAATGTGAAATTTAATGAGTCAATTTGATTGCAGCAAACATGCTACGTGCTTATATACCCACGTATATGTATGTTGTACATAAGCACATATACATATGTACAATGTATATATAAAAACATTAGCGCTAAATAATTTTTTTGTTGACAAAGCGAGTTTGCTTTCTTTGAACTATAAAAACACATACTCCATTAAATATGCTAATATTTCTTCTTCTTTACTGGTTAATATTTCTAATTGGAATTAATTTTGAATAGTAATTAGACATTTCGAAAAACAATCAGAATTCGTATAAAACACAAACAATTGCATTACTAATACCTGAAGCTTTCGCAACACTCAGAATTAAGAAATTACTAACTGTTATTACACTCAACAGCCCACATGAGAAGTTACTCAAACGCAAATGAGCGCATTTTAATGAGTGATTTGATTTAGAATTTTTTGTTTCTTTGATTTTCTTTTTTGCACTTTGAGTTCTCGCTCTTTGGCCGCGCTGGCAGTGGCGTAGAATATCGAGCTAGCCATAAATCTACTGATAATACAGCTAATGAAGTTGAATGAAAATTCTGTCGAAGAGCTTTATGACTTAACTGTATACATATGCACATATATACACATATGTATGTATGTACATATGTATATGTATGTACATGTAAATATGCACTAGTATGTTGCTCATGTGCTATGTTCTTAGAAAAGCCTTTTAGCCTTATCAGCTCATAATTGACAACGTTTCATATGTATGTATATATAATTGAGTGATAGCTCTCTCTAGAAAGATTCGGTGAACTTCAGACTTTCATCAATCAAATTACATCTATATGAAATAATAAAAACAAAACAAAAAAGCACGTAACACTAAGTTGCAATTTTTGTTACATTTTAACGTTTACAATGAAAATTAAATAACTGCAAACAGAGAAAGCTTTAAAGCTCAGATCAATATACCTAAGTGAATGATTGTTTTAAGGGGTTATATACGGTTAGAATTTTCAAAAATCGATTTTTTTTATTTTTTTTTTTCTTAATGTAGTATGTATCTACATATATTTAAGAATATACACCGAAAGCTTCATATCGTTCCGGCGAATATTTTCGAAGTTACACGCAAATTTGAAAGGGCGTTTCAGAGTGCTTGGAAGTACAAGGCCAAACTTTAAACATGTTTTTCTCAAAATGGTGTTTTCAAAGTCGGTGACCAACATTACTCGCAAAAAACCGATTAGTCTCGAATTTCAACGTTTCTTCTTAAATATATGTACATAAATAAATAAAATAGAATAAAAATATTCTACCCCTCTATATATTTGTTTGTATGTAAACAAAACATTCTTAAAAAAATCATTCCTATATGTTCTCTGATTCATATATTTATAGTTTCTTTGTCTCGAGTACACAAATTTTAACTGCCAATTGGGCATAATAAGCACTTATCAGTTGAGTTCATTTTAATAAATACTTCAGAATAGAGTTTGGGGGAATTTTCTATAAATTTCTTGGAAAACAGTTGCACCACCCAAGCACCAAATCAACAACAATCTACAAATTAAATATAACAATCTGATTAAAGATACAAGTAAAGTACTTTGCTATATGGCCAACAGTAACTGGTTTACTCCAGCTAAAGATGGCTACAACTGCTGATTTAAGAATTCAATAGCAGATTTTATCATTTCACTAAATACTTAAAAGCCAATTTTACTATGACTCGCGGTTAATTTTGCAAAACAAAGTTTGAACAAACGCAAAATTGTCTGGTCGCGTGATTTCATTATCACTTTTTGACGCACAAACAGAGGAAAAATATACACAGAAAAAAAATAGAAAAAATGGCGTTAAGCCCCTTTTTTCTGTAGGTGAGTATGTATGAATTTATTTTTAAAAGTGTGCTGATATTTAATCTATATATTGTATGTACATATGTATATGTATATTCAAGAATATTTGCAGCTTATCTTCCAAGGCTGCCGATCTATACCAATTACGAGAAAGTGTAGGAAAAAAATATAATATACAAATTATTACATACAAATTCTCTAACATGTTTGCCTCCGAAAGTAGATTTTTTATTTATTTATAACCTAAATATTAAAATTTGTGTTGGTATAGGTATTTATATAGCTTGAAAAAATTGGTCCAAAGAAATTACAAACACTGCCTGATTTATGACACGGAGATTCTTCATCTTCTTTATTGGCCGACACTGACCTGACAGTGACATTATCACGCGTCACAAATCTGATTTATAGTATGTATGTATAAAATCGACAACTACTACTACTGCCAGTCGCAAATTGTTTACTGAGCACCCTATCGAAAGTAGTGCCAAGTTCAAATCCCTTAGTTTTTGTAGAAATTTAAACACTTTTTCCGAATTCATGTTATCATTAGTGTTATAACCCTTGAAAGTGTGTTAGACTGATAGAGACTGTAATCTAACGAATGAGACGGTGAAAGCTTTATTGGAACGTACAGTAACGTTAGAGGAAGCAACAAATCAGAAAGTCTATATACTTCTCGAACACAGCATGGAAAATAGTTTAAAAGTAAACATGACACGTGTTGACCGGTTTAAATCGGATTTGTGCATAACGGTGATAAGAAGTGGGGCTGAAAGCCGCAACATTGTCCAAAGCATTGTATAAAATTGTATTTTAATTTTGATTCTTTACTAATTATGCATGTATATAAGTATAAATATACAATAGAGTAAATATATTCTACTTAGAGGGACAAATGCAAACGATACGCACAAGCTTATGCAAAACTGCGAAGCATACCCATAGGCGCAGTCACAGTAAAATGTGCAAACAAACAAAATGAAGAATTTTAAGCTTTTACTTTCATCGAAAATGGAAAAAATGTATGCTCAAAGTTTTATAAAGTCTCTATATTTCATATATATATTTTACTATGAAGGATCATATATGAGTTTGAACAAGTTCAAGGCATATAAATGTAGTATCTCTAAGTTAAGCAGTAAGTGATAAAATTTCGACTGGAAAATATCAAATAAAGTTGCTAGAGATGGTTTTAGTAAACTGATTAGTGTTATAACCGAAAGAATGACCTAGAGTTTTTACCACATCGCATATACAAGAAGGTAAATATCACAAATGATACCACCATAACGTATATTTTCTTTGATTTGGTTGCAATTTCGTTCCTTATAAAATAAATGCAGCTTTTCTGCAAAAATTTTCGAGTCTGAGAAAGTTGTTTTGTTTTTAATTTGAAAATAATATTTTTACTTAGTTTATGTTGTTGTTGTTGAAGTGGCAGAATTATGCCGAGTTGACAGTCCTTGGCCGGATAAAAATCCGGGTCCACTCCGGTTACGTAGACCCGACTGTCGAAGGAACGGACCATTATCGCACTCTATGGTAAGACATTTTTTCTTCATTTCCGAGTACTACTTCTGCTTAGTTTATCTCATTTATTTTTCAACTGTTTCTGCAACTTTTGGTCTATGTATAACAGAAGCTTTCATTTATATATAAATAAATATTTTCAAAATTTTTACTAATAAAATTTGTTATATGGGATTTTGTAATGCTTAAGCATAATACTTTATACAAAAAATAATAGACTAAGTACACTTATGACGAAAGTTGAACTTCTTGGCCTATACAAATATATCGGGAGAAACATTTCTAGATGCTGACTTTAAAAAAGAATAAAGCTCTTTAAATTTCCCAAAAATAAGTATTTAACTATAATATTATATATATTTTTTTAAGTTAGTAAAAATGAACCGAGCCTGTAGAGCTTTTAGAGCTTTCATTCAACAACTAAATTATTTCATATTTAAATTCTCAAAAAATAAATTCTAAATATAAGAGAGTTTTTGGAACGGTTACGGTTACTTTACGCATAGCCAAAGCTTTAGAGCTCTTACAGCTTTCATTGATAAACAAAATTATTTATAATTTAAATTGCCAAAAAATAAATTCGTAAATATAAGACAGTTTTTGTAGCGGTTACTTTAGGTATAACCGAAGCATTAGAGCTTTTAGGGCTTTCATTGATAAACAAAATTATTTCACATCTAATTGCCAAAAAATACATTCGTAAGTATAAGAGAGCTTTTGGAGCGGTTAGTTATAGGTATTCAGTCTTCAATTGCTTTAGAGCTTTTACATATTTCATTGATAAACAAAATTATTTACAATTTAAATTGTCAAGAAATAAATTCTAAACATAAGAATCTTTAAAAGATTAACTTTAAGTATAATTGAAACTTTTGAGCTTTCACAGCTTTCAAAAACAAAACTATTTCAAATTTAAATTGCCAAGAAATGAATTCGTAAGTATTTTAAGAGATTTTTTGAAACGGTTAGTTATAGATGTAACTGGAGCTTTAGAGCTTTCACTCAGAAACAAAAATACTTCAACTTTAAATTGCCAAAAAATAAATTCCTAAGTATAAGCGAGTTTTAGGAACGTTAGTTTAAGCATAACCTAAGCTTCAGAGCTTCTAGAGCTTTCACTCAATAAACAAAAATATTACAAAAAATCCTACTTACAAAATGTATGAAAAAAATTAACTAAATAAAATTTTGTACTCACTGTCATTCATGTCCATCAAATGCAAATCCTCATCATTTAAAATTGAGTTAATAAATCCTTCAGTGGTGTGATTCATATCCGAAGAAGAGTTCTGTGAAAAAAATGTAAAAAAAGTATTTGAGAAAATATTTAAAGTATATGTCATTTGCCCACTCACAGTGTAGTACATCATGTCGTGTTCCATTTTGTAGGCGCCCACATTGCCGCCCGCAGCGCCGGCTGATGCAGCTGCACCGGCGTCAGCCTCATGGCTGGAGTTGGTCAAATGCATGCTAGAAGTGACGGCTGAACCCAAATTATGGCCATAATGCGGCTGCGTGGGGCAAATATCACCCAAAGAGGCGTTGGCATGCAACATGGCATGGTGGCTGTGATGGTGCGGCGGTGGTGGCGGTGGATATTGAGCGTGTTGCGGTGGTGCTGGTATGCCAGCGGCACCCTGATACGAATATGGATGTGTGGGATAGTGAGGATAGGGTGGCATATCGGAGACGCCGCCGACTACGCCCATGCTCGATATCGGATTGAAGAAACTGGCAATATCCTGTAAACGTTGCTCCATCGAAACGCCACGACTGAGGGACATGCGACCCTGGAAGGATGAAAGAGGGGAAAATTAAAATTAATTTCGTGAAAAATGAGAAATATATAAAGAGAATATATGTATATTTAATTGCAGTTTGAGCAGACTTCATTGCTGCAAAGTGGTTTGTAATTAGAGTCATTCAATTGTGTATCTGTATGTGTGTATGTATGCTCATCAACATTTTTTCTGTCAATTTGCCCACGTTGCGGTGATTAATTTGTTAATTTTGAGCGCAACAAAATGCATATTTCAACATTACCGTAATCGATGATGTTTTAACAAGGTGCGAGAGCGGAGTGTTGTTGTTGCAAGAATTTTTCGTGGGATTCAATAAAATGGAAATGAAATAAACACTCGAAAAGGGTTTGAAAACCAGCGGAGCAGGCCGAATTTTCGCTGCATTTGACGATCCATAAATAAGCGATCAATCATAAAAATTTTTGAAATGTTCAACACAGCATATTCCAGCTTATATGTTTGTAAGTATGTGTGCGCTGTTGAATGCAGGCATTTATAATCACACCAAAGCGCCCACAGACACACCGCAACAAACCAAAATACGCAACAACAACTAATACCAACAGGCTGGCAGTTGGCATGTACATACATATGTAAGTGTAAATAGGTATATATGTAAATGTGTATGCTTATATACATACATACACCCATACATAACTATAATCCCAAAGAATAAATTCAATGAAATTAAAGAAAAAGAAGTAAATCGGTGGCAAAAACGTGCGCATGCGCAATGTTGGGTTTTTAACGCAACAAAAACAAACGTACATAAGAATACAACAACAAGTCGAGAACTAACACATTCCAAAAGCGCGAAATTCAAATTTCATTCTCATGAATGTGGCAGCACATAAACACATTCATAATAAAAAAATAAAAAATATAAAAAAAATAAAAAAAAAATTAAAAAAATAATAAAAAAAAATTAAGAAAAAATAAATCTAAAAAAAGTTGAAAAAAAAAACAATTGAATTGCGAACAATGTATCTATCTGATCGCCGGCGATCGCCGATCGTTGATCGATGCTTAGCGCGCTTCGCCGCCACAAAAAGTATCCAGCTGCACGTTGCCAAAGAAAGACTGCACGTTCACACCGGCGGCCATTGACGGATCGCGCGGCTCAAGATCGATCGAAATTAAATTGAAATGATCGTGGCAGAAATTGAAGGCGCTTTTTCGATTTCGTTGTAAAAAGTGACAAGTGCGCGCCGGGGGTGTCGGCGTGGATTTCGTAAATCAGCAGCATTTTTTTGGTTAACAAAAGGGGTTTTTCTCATTTCTTTTGCTGTGAGCAAGCTGGTATAACCACAAATATATACGCATATGTTCATATTATATATACTCATAATATATAGTATGTAATGGACTATTTGACTCATAGCATTTGCTTGTTCTTTTGGCTACTTCTTATGTCGGTTACGTATTTCGTTCCTAATTCATGCTTCCGTATTGTTCAAATTCGTTAATAATTCGTAGGCAATAAGTTTTTCCTACATTTTTTTATTGTAAAAGTTGAAGATCTGCAGTTGGATTAGCATTCTCATAACATTACGTAATAAATCGCCTATTGCTGCTAATGATAGTCCTTTCAGATCAATTTGGTAAACTTATAGAAGATCGACAAATCTAATGTATAAAGAACAACTTGGAAAATTAACCCTTTTTTATACCCGTACAAGCTCATACGAGGCGAGTTTAATAAGAGAATTGCGTACCTTATTCTATCATTCAAGAAAGTTAGTCGATCAATATGGAAATTGGTTCTTAGTGACACGACTTTTGTAAGAATATGTACATATGTCATTAATTACAGCACGAATGACCTCCCTCAGGCTTAGAAAAATAATGATTTTAATTAAACTCCCTTTTGTATATAATAACGTGTGATCCTAGTAGAAGTGCTTTTCCAAGAGTCTTTTTTTTTGACAGATCTCGCGTGAGTCGTGCCAAGCTGTCATGGTATTTTATTCAGTATTGTTTGGCATTTCATCATATTATAGTAAGACTTTCTCATAACTGAACAACGTTTACAAATCGTTCAATTTTATATCGAAAATTCACTTTCTGTAAAGAACGCTTCGCTCAATTTATGGTCAACAGAATCGGTCTACTGAGTGTACTATTCGCAACACCATCACCCATCTTTAAACCCAGCATTCATTATTGGATAATATTCGACTGAATAGACCACGTCCACCGTAAAGGAGAGTGTCCACGAAGATCGACTCTTGATTCGGCGCCGTTCGCATCAACTCGGACTGACGTATGGAACGACTTGAACGTCGAGATCTTAAATTGAAAGCATACAAAAAAAAAAGCTTGTGCAAGAACTGAATCTGATCTACCTTCCCAATCGACATCGTTTAGCTTTATGGGTTCTTGAAAAGTTCCAAAAAGATCCGACGTTTTCGAGTGAAATTATGTTTAGCGAGGAGATGCATTTCTGGCTCAATGGGCGTGTAAACTGGCAAAATTGCCGCATTTGAGACTAAAGCAACCTGAAGAGATTAAAGAGCTGTGAGTTCATCCAGAAAAAACAACGGTTTGGTGTGGTTTGATGGCCGGTGGAATCAACGGTGCATATTTCTTTAAAAATGTTGCCAATGAGAACGTAGTAGTCAATGGCTACCGTTATCACGCCATGATAAACGAAAACACTTCGATGAGCAGATAATTTATCGTTCTGGTCCGGTCGTTTGGCCACCGTGTGATATCACACTGTTAAACTTTTTCTATGTAGACAATGCCGCTTCGATTCAGGTCTTAGAGCAAATCATCACGCGTGTCATTCGCCAGTGTCAAGTCGAAATGTTTGAACGAGTCATCGAAAATTGGACTCAACGGATGGACCATCTGAGCCGCGGCCAACATTTGAAACAGATAATCTTTAAAAAATAAGAAAATCGTATGATAATAAACATTCCCCATTAAGTTTGAAGTTCTGTGTTTTTTGTTTAAAAAAATATAGGGTACCTTTAAATGGATCAGCCCTTAATTTGTACTATACAATTCGGAGGTCTTAGAAACTGTCGTTAAGTTTGTATTTGTTATGTAATGTTATTTATATCTATTGAAATTATAGTAAATAGAGTTTTATCCGTGAGACAATTTTGAATGGACTTCATTCCAACAAGTTGAAATAAGTATATACAAATGATCAACAAATTATATAAGCGTACTTGTCTCTCAGATATATTGATCTGATATTTTGCACACGTCGTTTTCTCTCCAAGAGACTACTAATTTGTTGGCAACGCCGATATCGGACCACTATAGCAAATAACTGTCATACAAACTTAACGATCGGAATCAAGTTCTTATTGCATTTGTGAAGGGTGTAATAGTTATATGTTCTTTCAAAAGTGTATTATTTTTGTTGGAACTTAATTAAAGCCATTTGAAAATAGTTATAAATATTTGTAGATTAGTTCGAAAATATATAATTGTAGATTAATTGGTGTTCAGAAATCCGAAAAAATACAATAAAAAGTCGGATGCTTGGCATTTCAACCTATTTCAACGATTTTTAGAAGAGTAAAACAAATATTTTAGTGTACAGCCACATAATATACAAAACAACGTATCATCAAAAAAATCGAAATAGAGTTTTCTATTGCTTACGACTCAATATAGCATGTTACATATGTACATATATGTAGGTTGAAGTTTTCAGCTTCCGCTGTCGGATATAACCAATATATAACTATTATATAACCATTTTATATGATGTGGTAACCAATATATAACTATTTTATAACCAAAATTCACATTTTCTTTGAATATGAGTGGTTTCTATTACACAGTTTTTCCTCGCCTCTAAATTTATGAGAAGTGATGTTACGTTATTTTGTATTTTAGGCGTCAAAGTATACTCGTACTTTCGAAAACTATTTTACAATATTTAACTAATTGATTTTTTATGCAAAAAAATTATTTATTTAGTCAATAAAAATTATAAGTAAACACAAATTACACAAATTGTTATGATTCAGGTGACTCGACTTAATAAAAATATTATTTAATTTTTTTTTGTATTTTTGGATATTCAATTTTGCAGAAAAGGAATATCAATTCTTTAGCGTTTCTACATAAATTTCAAAAAAATAACTGAATTTTCCAGCAATTAGCTTAGCTTCAAACTGTGTTATAAAATATCATGATATATTATTTTCTCAACGCATGGCAGCAATATTTTCCAAATCAATCAAAAGTAAAATATATAAAATATACAACAACAAATAAAGTCATTAAAATTGCACACCTTAATTAATAATTTAGTTGTCACTTATTGCTGGGCAGCACCAAAATGCATACTTTCAAAGCATGCGATAAATTTTAACGTCGAAATTGAGCTTTTAGTCACACGATATTTTACAAATATTTTTTGGTACACTTTTTATGTTTTTTTTTGTACTCTATTATAGCTTTTATAATTTTATATGTTTTATTTATGTATGTATATAGCAATGCGTTCTTAAATCACTTTTGGTGCGTCTGTCCAACGCGCGCACACCGAACTGTCAATCACGGCTTAAATGTTCTTATTTTGTAAGCGCGATAAAATCAATTGTAGCGATTTGTATTTCGGCGCGCGTATCTTGAAACGGCGATCAGACACCAAAAAGCAGAGAAAAATCTCAAGAATATGCTATGGCAAAATAAAAACCGATTCACGATATGTGTCTGACAGAATGCGCAAACAACTAAGCGATCGACTTGACTTACAGACTGAAACACGACTTGTTGCAGCGCTGCAAAACCGACTGGCTAACTGACTAACTGACAAATTGAGAATGCGCAACGGTGCAGTGATGCGCACGGAATGATGTCCGAAGCGGCGGCGGCGGTGAGTGAGGAGCGGTGAGCGGCGTGCTGCTGCTGCTGCGGATGATGATGCCAGCAAGGAAGGCTGGACCAGCGAAACATAAATGCGCACCAACACATGTATACATGGATGTATACAGGTGAGATATACATATATATGCATTATTGTACATATGTACTTATATAAATATGTATATGCTTGAGACCATTTTCTTTGTATGTGTGCGTGCATGCGCTTGCTTACTTGCCACGGTAAGGACAGCTTAGAAATTTCCAGTCGGATGCGAGCATGCCAAGTGTAAGTAGTGAGTAAAGCGGCAAAATAAACAACCGACTGTCGGAAAATGTACTATGTAAACGTAAACGGCTTAGTGCCGGTACACTCACACACACACACACATAATAATTTACATGCATGTGAGCCGCTGAAAACCACAAGTGAGGGCAGCATATTTGGAAAAAAAAAGTTGAATAGGTGTTTGTAGGCACAGGTAAGACAAGCACACACACACATATATATATGTATATATAAGTACACCTATAGTTAATATGTTTGCGTTTGCGTGATTATATTTGTACGTAACACCAACTATTATACATATGTACATGTGCCGGTGTATTTGTGTGTGTGACTTAATGCAATGGTTGACTGTTTTTATTGTCACCATTCAAACTACTGGTGTTTGTTGTTGACATCAAATAGACTCGCTCGCTACGGAAGCTGTGATTGTTGTAAGCACAAATATTCTACAAACACATAACACATATCCATACACACACCAAATATACATACACAACCACACATATGCATACGTTAGACATACAACTATAAAATATTGTTAATATTTCTTCTCGTTGTTGTTGTATTTACATGCGCTACCGCTTTGCGGTTCACACGCAGCTTTGAAATTTTCGAATATTATTGCATTGCATGCCACTACAACAACAACACTTGCACTTTGGCGCTACTTTCGAAAGCTTAACTGGCAGCTGTTCTATTTATTTATGTAATTATTCGCGCGCAATTTGTCATTAACGCCCACGCGGGCAGGCGACCGTGTGTATATTTAGAGTTGTGATGGAATATTGGCATTACAATATTTGATTTCAATTTGAAAATTTGTACACACTTATATGGAGAAGTTGGTTGACTTTCAAGGTTATCAACGTTTGATAAATAATGTTGTGATTCAAGTCTTGCTTAAAGCGCTTCTAGCAAGCGTGTTTGGTTTAGTCTACTTCTCCCGCTGAGAACCTTAAAATAGTTTTTATTAACTTAATCAGGTCTAATTCTGGTTTTAACATTGATTTTAAATAAATAAAAAAAAACATTTCAAACACAAGCCTACGAGTGGTACAGAGCCTTCAAAGACGATCGAGAGACCGTCAAAGACATGCCTCGTTATGGACGATCTTCGACCTCTTCAACTGATGCAAATATTAAAAAGTGAGGGATATGATGCTTAAAATCGTCAGGCAAGTGTTAGAATGATAGCTCGACATCTATCGCGAGACCGTTCGAATTAATTTCGTGGACATTTTGGGTATGAAATGCGTTCGTGCTCGACTCGTTCCGATAAACTGAAATTTTCAAAAAGAGTGAAGACCAGTTAAAAAAGTGCTTTTTCATGTTCTCCAAACTGAAATTGCTGCTGCGTGGAACCCGTTTTCAGTCGATCGTAGATAAACCGAAATTCGCTGAAGGAGCTGAAGACCAGCCCAAAAAGTGCTTATGAAAAGTGTTTCGAGGACTGGGAAAAGGCTGCGGGAGCAAGGAAATCCAAAAGTTTTCAAAACATATCGCAATAATTAACCTACATTAAATTCTGTTAAAGTATATTATTTTCATTTATTTATTTAATCAAATGTTTCATCAAAGAAAAAACAAAAAAACTTTTCTTTTCTGATTTGCAAGTGGTTATAACTCATTTAATTCATTAAAATTTATTTCCATACAAACATTGTTGTACGAATACTTTAGGTGCGCACTGTTGTAATTAGCAATTTATTAACGCGTTGCCCTTCCCCTTAATTAACTAATAACTAATTTATAATAATTAAGATAAAATATTTGAGTGCATCATCAATGACAGGTCGTTGATTTGGAACCTAACTGACATTGTGCGCTTTCGCTAAGATATTAAGAAAATGAAAAATTAAAATAAAAAAATAATAAGTTATTTCAATAAATTTACATTTAAACCATACAAACATTAGGGTAGTACATTTAATTTGCCTAGTTTAAATTTTTTTCGGTAATATTGGGTAGTCGAAAAAGTCTTTTCGTATTTCTAATCAAACTTCAATTAATAATCAATTATGTACCATTTTTGTCGACCACTCTTTGCCATTTTTCCGCTAGAGACATTATTTGAGCAGCTGTAACTTATTTTCGAAATTTCCCGAACCGACGAAACATTGTTTTGCTAAATGAGCTCAAAAAGCTCACCTTTCCAACACTATGTGGTATGACACAATGTGATTGGTCGCACTGCAGATATACGACTGCAACGACATCTATTGAAAAATACGAAAAGACTTTCTCGACTACCCAATATATTGGTTATATGTATGTACATATCTCTCAACAGAAGCTGAAAATTTTATGCTACTTATATATAATATGATGTAGTGCATTGTAAGCATTAAAAAACTTAATTTCGTTTTTTTAAGATACGTTGTTTGGCATTTTAGTTGAGGATATATTTATTATGGTTTCTCAGTTTTTCCAATTAGCGAAAGTTTTATTATAATCCTGTTTATTTTTCTAAACATTTGCTTCTCGATTTCATATGTACATACATCTAGGAAAAAACTTGAAGTTCTGATAATTGGCGCTCTCATACATTTCAAACTTAATTTATCAACTTGGAGATAATTTTTCGTACGGAAATGTGTTTTTTTGTTTTACAATGCAATGGACCGATCAGGATCTGGTTTGGTTAAGCAATTGAACTTCGTTGCATAATTTCAAAAGTTTAGAGGAACTTTCGGTACATCTGTGGGCAGAAATTTTATAAAATGCGGGCGTAACCACGACCTCTTATAGGTTTAATGAGCATAGACTGACTTTCCGAAAGTTTGTTTGAAATAGCTATAGTGGTTTGTGGCTATAGCTATTTCAACCAAACTTTTTGAAAGTAAGTCTTTATAGGAATACTCTATATACTGTAAGAATAGTTAAATCAGGTGACAACTACGCCCACCCCTCATATAAGGATTATGTTGTACGAATAAAAATCTGAGTCCGTTTCGATATACCCTAATGTTAATGTAACGTTTTTTTTTATTTTTTTCTTAAAAAAGTTGAGCTAAAAAAATTATGAAAATTGATTTTATGTGAAATGCGTACTTTAAATGTATGAAAAAGGTCATCCCTAAAAATCCGACTTCATTTCGGTACACCCTAATGTTTATGTAAGGGTTTTTTTTTATTTTGTTTTAAAAAGGCTAACTTCCGAAGTGATTTTAAGAAAAGCTGCCGAATTGACAGTCACTACACGAATAAAAATTCGAGTCCGTTTAGGTAAACCCTAATGTCAATTTAATGGTTTTATACTTTGGTTTAAAAAGCTGAGCTAAAAACATTTTGAAAATTAATTTTATATGAAAGGCGTATTATAAATATTTGAAAACGGTCACCCCTAAAAATCCGAGTCCGTCTTGGTAAACCCTAATGTTAATGTAGCGGTTTGTTTTTATTTTATCTTAAAAAGTTGAGCTAAAAAAAATTATGAAAATTGATTTTTATATAAAATGCGTGTTTTAATTGTATGAAAAGGTCACCCCTAATGATTTCACAAAAAATCACATTTACACGATGCAGTAATTTCGAGAATCACTTAAGTGAATTTACAGTGTGAATTTGCAAAATTGCTTTATCACATTTTATTTATTGTACGATATTAATCAAACGCTTAGACGCAGTTTTACAGCAAAGGCGAAATTTCTCAAAACTTAATTTCTCAAAGCGCGCTTAGATTTATTTGAGCGACAATAAAGATTAATTATTCACTTGCTAACACTAAGCTAGCAAAAAGATATGCAAAGTGCAATCAAAACGGTGTAGATATGCATACATATATGTTTGTATGATTGCTTTTTTTGTTGTTTTAACATACAGTTTGCATAACTGTATGCATGTAGCTATGTACATATGTATGTATGCATGTTTGTAAAAAAGTCACATGTTATTGTCATATTTAATTTACCGAAACTCTAGAAAAAGCACAAAACAGCGCCGACACATGAAGCTTGAGTGACTGAGTGGCGAAAAAAAACCCAGAAAAAATAATGAAAATAAGAAATTAATGAAAAATGAAATGGAAAAAGCGCAGTTTGAATGCAATAAAGCGCTTCATTAAATCATATTGTGCGCAATGCGGTGTGAAATCGCCCAAGTGGACGCCGACAGTTTTTTGCAAAAATCACAGGCAGCGCGACAACAACAACATCAATAATAACAACAAAAACAACAACATTAATAATAATAACAACAGCAACAAACATAAGCGCAGTTAAGCAGTCACAGCAGTCACAGCAGCCAAATTGACATTTAATTACAGGCTAAGCACCAACTTTACACCAGCGAAGACACCGCTGTGGCGAGCGCTGAGCGGCAGGGCGGCCGGTAAGGATGCTTAGCAGCTGGCAGTGGCGCGTTTGAGCGATGTGATTGACCAGCAGCGAGCGCAGCAATTGTATTAGTGTTGCGCATGCGCCCTGCGACAGCCACTCTATGGAGGGGGCATAAAGCAAGCGAGCTTTGGCACGGTGTGTGGTGTGGTGTGTGTGCGAAAATGTGATTTGCGTTCGCTAGGCGCTTGGTATGCGGGTAATTAGCAGCCATCAAGTGAGTGCGCATGCGCATGCGCAGTGGAGCAACTGCTAAATTGTGCATTAAATACTTGGGGATAAGCTGCTAAATGCGTTGCTATGTGTTGAGGGAAGTCTGTGGCAGCTTTAAAGGTGTTGGAAAAAAGTGTAAGAGGAAGTGGTAAATGAAATTTAAGCAAATTGTTGCGTAAAAAATATTAATTATTTGCTGTGCTTTTTTGCGGATTTTTTTTTTGTGGTTGCTTGTACACACATACATACACACATATGCATTTGCAAGTACTATGCAAGTATGTAGTAGTTTTTGTCATTTAGCAAATGTGCCTGGTTAATGGTTTGGTAACTGCGCATGCGCCAGCAATGCGGTAGCGATAATAATTAATAAGCAATTTATGCACAAAAGTAGCAAAAATTACATGAAAAAAATACAAAAAAGCAATTGCGAAAGCCAAATCAGCATGCTGTGGCACAAAAAGAGGCGCCGCCTTTGAAGCACGGTTTTCTATGCGCTCACACCATTATGAGATAGACAAAAAAAAGTGCATAGGAAAAAAAAACGTCGAGTCACGCTGCACATATTTTTCGCCAGTAGCAGCGCGCATGCTAACGGTACTTTTAAACAAAAAATTCAATGAAAAATGAAGCAAGCACACACACACAAACAACACAAAGTAAAATTGCAACACAAACAAAATTTGCAGAATTTTCCGAAATTTTGCTCGCCCAACCACAGTCATTAGTCTTGTGTGATGACCGATCGTTCACACACAGCAAACCACCGGCACTAAACACCACACACATATAACTATACAAGTGTGAATGCGCACCTAGAACAAGTGAAGTGACCTGCTGTGCGCGCCTGCGCACAAACATCAAAGGCTTAACTGTCCTAATCCGCATGGCAAAGTAACAGCAGGTTGCAGCAACAGTTTTTCTATGCAAAAGAGACACTACACAACGGTGCGTGCAGCTCATTCAGCAGCGCTGGATTTGACGGTAATTGCTACTGACTTTATGACTACATTTGTCATTTCTTCGTGTTGCGGTTAAGCATGGCGATCGAGACTCTTTCCTATTAGCGCGCTAGGTTTTGCTGCCTTTCGCGCTATTTTCCTTCACGCTTCGCCCATAACTGCACAGTAGCCACACATATAAGCAACACACACACACATACTCATATACTCACAAATCCAAAAGACGGATTTCATAATTCCAACTGGCTTGGAGTGTATTAACGCTTAACAAAGCACCATTTACTGCCTTTGTGGCATAACAGCTTCGCTTAATGGCGCTCATTTAGGCGACTATGCGGCAGCAAGCGGTTATCTTTACAACTCATCTGTTGATGAATAGATTTCATATTTCAATATATTTGTATTTATCGGCAGATCAAGTGACAAAAAGTTGACAGCCGAAAGGGACTTAATTAAATCTGTTGTACGCCAATTTCTGAACGTTTTTTTATCCTGTCTTCAATGTGGAGATTTTTGGTACGTTTATCGGTTAGCAAGAGTGTCTACATGGTACATACATTGGATGCGAGTTTTTATCAGAAAATGTCATCCTATTACTTTACCATAATAAGTATGTATTAATTTGATTTTCTTTTCCTTTCCAAAGTTATGATGAAAATATGAAAAAATCAGGTATTCTTTTCCATCGCTATTAGATTCGAAATCTTTAGTCCAGATCGCCAACTCTTTTCATAAAACTTTTAAGATTTATTATTTTTTCGAACAAAAATGCTTTATTCCTGCATTAAAAATAAATATTCCGATTTATCTTCCCGTTTTAACGCTAAAATTTTTAGAAAGAGTTTTTTAAGTGCTATCACACTCATCTCAAACCAAATCAAAACTCCAAAATCACAACTGAAAACGAAGAAAGTTTATCACAAACTAAAATCTACATATCGTCACCTAAAATGCAAAATAGCGTATCATAAAAAAAAAAAAAATCGAAAATCGCTGTCAGATATAATAAGCAACAGAACAGAGCAGAACGTTGGTTGAACATATGGTAAAAATTGGTTGAACTTTACTTTTACTATGAGCAAACAATAGTAAGACTTTGTCAGCAAGTTAAGAAGAGTCGCAATGAACTCAGATATAGAAAATTCTGACACTGATTCATCAGAAAAACAGAGGAAAATGCGTCAAAAAGCAAAAACAATTTCGGACAATTCCACTTCTCAATCAAATAGTAGCTCCAATCGCTACGCATTGCTGGCTGAAACTTCTCCACCACACAATGTTAATAATATGGAAACGTCTACTGATGTGCCTGTCCGTACAGCACCAAAACCGAAACTAATTTTTGTGGATAACGTAAGTAATATTATTGGCCTGTTAACCATGATTGCGGAACCTGCGGATAAAGACACGTTTACCTACAAGTCAGTCAGAGATGGCAAGGTAAGGCTTATGTTCAATGATAGTGATGGCTTTAGAAGTAAGAGTTCTCACTGCTGCTAAAGTAGACTTCCACACATATCAAATGAAAGAGGAGCGGGCACATAAAAGAGCGCTGAACGGTCTTTATTGTACAACTCCTTTAAAATACATCAAGAGTGAGTTTGCCAAACAAGGACACATAGTTCGTCGCCTCACTAATGTCAAAATTAGATAACAAAAACCACAATGTCATTACTTTTTATTCACCTTGAGCCCTGAGTCAAATTTTCGATGTCAAAAGACTTTGTCGTGCAGTTGTATGTCTCGAACCAGCAGAAAATGTGTCATCCTTGCGGCAAAATAAAAAGTTAAACCAACTTGGACAACAAAGAATGGAGTTAGGTCTCTTACGATCAAGGTTTCATCTTGCCTAAGCAATAAGTTCAATGAACCTTTTAGGTTCTTCTCTGGCCCAGACGGGCCGTGCTGTATACGTATCAATTGTTTATGAACGCTTTACGAGCACCCACAAGGTACGTAAATATGAAGATCGTGGGCTAGAACGCAGGCGGATAAGGGCAAACGGAAGGTCTGGAGGCAATTTTTTTTAGTTGAAAATTTTAATTTATGTGGAGACAATCAAAGAAAAAAGTTAATATGCTAAAAATATCGGATACCAGGTGGTCAGGGTTTGTTACCGACACTATTGGCTGTTTCTAAATACAAAAATTGTATACAAATATTGTGGTCCAAACTCTCAACAAAATCGTACAATTTCGCAACATATTTTTTTGGTAGTTATTCAAGGACTTAAGTTACCGTTTTAGAACTCACCTAAAAACATTCTATCAACGAACCGAATAAATATGTTAACAAATATAAAATCAAATTAAAGAGGGGTAACCAAATTTTAACGGCTTTTACATGTTTTAAGGTCTAGAACTTAGCGAAAATAATACAAACGTTACATAATATTTATTTACCGGATCTAGTTAAAATTCCAAAAGGAAATAATCTGTCAACGAACCACAATCATTTGTGATTTAAAAAAAAATAAAAGAAGAACGAAAATAATAGAGCAAATAACAACAACAATATATAACAAAATGAGTTTTACAACACTAAAATGAGACGCTTAAAGGAAGCGCTAGAGCGCAATGAACATAATGCTAGACACAATCAAGTGAAATAAAGAGGGAGTAAAAAAAAATATTGACTGGAGCAACACAGACGGGCGGCAGGAAAAAAAACTTTACTCTTCAAACACTAGCAGTTGAAGACGACGAGTTGTCAAATCGCTGCACGAAACACAAACATACGAAGCAGCACTTAACTTGTGGCGAGCAGCAAAAGGTGCACGAACGAGTTGATGAGAGCAAATGTCTGGCTATATATTGGTTGTTGTCGTTCGCGTTGTTGTTGGTTAGTGTACACATTTCACGTTCTGATTTTATTCTGAAATTTTATGTAAACAGCCAAAACAAGAACAATAATAAACACTTCAGGCTGATTTTTTCTTGGATTTAATTTATTTGATTTGATTTCATTTGGCCGAACTGTTGAAGCAAAAAGAAAACACTTGACACATGTATATTTGTATGATGATCCTTGACGGATGAGTGGAGCGCATGCATACATAAATATATTAACGTACATATGTATGTACATATGACTGTATATATGTAGATGAACGCATGTGGCTTTAAGTGCTGTTGGAGACAGCGAGAAGGCGGCGAAGTGAACGACTTTAAGCCAGAAAACATTTTTTGGGTTTAAAGAATCCTTACAATATTTATATTTATATGAAAGTATACACTTAGAAGCTTTGAAAAGTTAAGGGAGATACAAAGTTTGCACCTCATGCATTTCCCACTTTTTATAAGGGGTTAAACTAGTGCAGAATTTGGAAAATAATCGAAAAAAGGTCGATCTGAACAATTTCCTCGGATATTGCATAATTGTCTAAGGCAAAAATCCATGCCAAATTTCTTGATGATATCTCGTCAAATGAAAAAGTTTTTCATAAACGCACTTTACTCCGATCGTTCAGCTTGTATGGCAGCTATATGTTATATTGGTCCGATATCGGCCGTTCCGATAAATGAGCAGTTCCTTGTTGAGAAAAACATATGTGCCAAATTTCAGATCGATATCTCAAAAATTGAGGAACTGAAGCTATGCTATATCGACTCAGTACTTCAAACTGATCATTTATATAGTATATGTTTTATAGAGTCTCCGACGTGCCTTACAAACTTTGTGGTAAACATAATATAACCTTTTTAGGTTATAATCATTTAGTAAATCTCGTACGATTCCGAAGGTTGGCTCAGTAGCCGCCATTTCGGATTGAAACATCGATATTCATTTTTTTTACTGATATATGTATGTATAACTCTAATATAGCTTAAAAAAGAGAAATGCGACTACTTTTTCTGTACTCCCAAAATAGATAATCCAAATTGGGTCCTACTTAAGGGCTCTTGAGTGGTCTAACTCCTTAAAACACCAACAAAGTTTTTCTTCTTCAAAGAGTTACATATGTACATAGGCTTCACTTAAAATTCTTCCAAAAAAACATCCCTGCAATTCTAAATAAAAAATAAATAAAATAAGAAATAAACAGGCAGTCAACTTTAATTGCACCTGATTGTTTTGTGTTTCATTTTGTTTTCGTTTCACTTTTTCTTCTCCACCTTTGTAACCACTTTTTGACCTTTTAATTGTTTCATTGCATTCAAACCTCTTTTTCAGCTGACGTTGATTGCATCAAAGGTCGCACACACCCACATACACACGCAGGAAAATTGAATTACATATGTCTGCAATGCACCTTTGCACCCTCCCGCTTGCTCAACACCAATCAAACAACCATCTTGAGTCTGTATTCTTTGCACTTACCTGATGGTGACCATGATGGAAGCCGCCTGCTTGACGGTGGAAAGCACTATTCGCGCCGCCGCCAACATAACCCTGCATGCCGGCACCGCGTTGATGCGAATGATGGTGGTGGAATGGCGATGGTGGTGCTCCGGCTGATTGTAACATCATATCGAAATCGGCTAATTCCTCGCGTGCTTCGTCATCTAAATCGAAAAGTGGCGATGGCAATGAATTGACTTCGATCTCCGACAGGGATAGATCGAAATCGTCAATATAATCTTCCTCAGTTTTGTCCTGTTCCTCTTTGGTGGTGCCGTCAGTGATTGTGCCGAGTGTTTTCTTTGCCAAATCTTCGTCTTTGCCGTTAGATATGATAGCACTGACGTTCTTATTTTCGTTTAGCTCGTCTTCGCCGGTTTCCGTTTTGGTCTTGTCGTTGTTGTTATTGTTGTTGTTAGTTTTGGCAGCCGCAGCTTTCGATGTTGAAGCGACAGAATCGTTTGAGCACTGTGTGAGTGGAATTGAGGTAAAATTAAAACTTTTAGACCCCTTTTATGTATATAAATGTAATACAAAATTGGTTCAAAATGTTGAACCATATACTAAGGAGCCGGATTTAAATTTATTTTAAAATTCTGTTTAAGTTTTTATACAAATATAATATTTTGCGTTATAAACGAATGATTTCGAAGAAAATTAAATCTTGCGTTATAAATGAACAATTTCGAAAATTATATATAATTTGAAGTTACAAACGAACAATTACGAAAAAAAAATAAATTTTGAGGTTATAAAGGTTTTTGAGGTTCAAACAAAATTAAAGTTTGTGGATATGGTTATAAACGAACAACTTCAAAAATATTTCGTTTCGAGGTTATAAATGAAAAATTTCGAAAATTATATATATTTTAAGGTTAAAAACGAACAATTTCGAAAAAAATTATATTTGGAGGTTATAAGCGAAGACAAAATCAAATTTTGTGGTTATAAACAAAAAAATTGGAAAAAATTATATTTGGAGTTTATAAACGAACAACTTCAAAAATATTTCATTTTGAGGTTATAAACGAATAACATCAAAAATATTACATTTTGAGGTTATAAACGAAGAAATTCGAAGAAAATTTTATTTGGAGATTATAAACGAACAACTTCAAAACAATATTACATTTTGAGGTTATAAATGAAAAATTTCGAAAATTATATATGTATATTTTAAGGTTAAAAACGAACAATTTCGAAAAAAATTAAATTTTGGGTTATTAAGGCACAATTTCGAAAATATTGTATTTTTAGGTTATAAATGAACAATTTTGAAAATAATATATAATTTGTGGTTATAAACGAACAATTCCGAAAAAAATATATATTTTTGGAGGTTAGAAACGACAAATGTATATAAAGTTATTAATAAAACAATCATTATGAAAAATTCAAGATTAACCAAAAAACTGAAAAAAATATTTCATAAATCCGCCAAAAAATATTTTTCTCTTTTGTTTTCTATTCCAGTTATATTAAGTCTTAACTTACCTCGTTATTAATATTCCCGAATTCAGCCAATTGTAGTACGTCGTTAAGAATTTCGTCCAGTGGCAAACGTATATATTCACCTATAAATTGCAAAAATAGAATATTAGTATAAATAGAGAACACTAAATTTACAAAGTATATGTTGGAAAGTTAAATCTTTATGAAAGAATATGCCGTGCCGAATTTAAGCCGAGTAAGATTTTGAGTTTCTTAAATTCTCAAAAAAGTAAGACACTTCCAGGAATGCACTTGAACTGTGCAATTGATCGATTTCGCCAAAGCAAATAATTAAAAACAAAAATATTATATATAAAAACAGCGTCAACACACACACATAATATGAAAGTAAATGCAAACATGTAAATATTTTGATTGACAGTAAAAAGGAGAGAAATGCATTCAAAAGACAATAGTCGAGAGCCCCTCACATTCAAAACAAACAAGAAAGGATACTGCAGAAACCAAATTCCATAATGATTATGTGCTCGGAGCGCAGACACAGCGCACATGAGTTAATGCCCCAGAGAGCGATCAATTTTTGGTACCGAGTGAGCATAAAATTTTCAGAAAAACACAGAGTTTATTTTGATAAACAAGTAACGGATATTTGTATAAAATATTTTGAGTGCGCATACAGACCGCTTTTCACTAGATTTCGAAACATCAAAGCAAGCAAATCTTACTATAATGAACAGCGCTGTGGGAATACGCCATTATGACGACTGTGGGATCTTCACGGAGCCATTTTGAGCGAATAAATATGCACCAAAATAACGCCCAGTAGTGGCTACCGTTTGCGAAGCGAAACAAGCAGACCACGCTGCCATTAAATGCAGCTTGAGAAATGAACGATGTGGAAACACCTTGAGCACTGGCACAGCAAGAGCGGAGCGGTCGGTCTCTTGATAATTGCTTGAATGCTGCGCTGCGCGCTTAGAGCGGCAGACCGGCAGTCACGTTTAATGTTTAGTAAAAGTTTATATTAAAAACGCGCATCATTAATCATAAAAATTCACATTTCAAAACGCACACAATGCAACAACAAAAGGAAAATCAAAAATGTGGAAAAAAGTACGGAAGCAGATGCAGATCGCTAAACCAACAATCCATTGACAGAATGCGATTATTATTATTTATGATAGCAAAGCATATACATACATACATATGTATATGTAGTTATTCACTTATGTGTAGGTAGTTATTGTTCCTAAGTGCATATGAAAAATTAATAAATTTCTTTTGAATAGTCAACGGAGGAAATTTTCGCTAAATCATTCTTACAACTTTTGTATCGATTACACATTATCGTTGTACAAACACACATACAAACGTATACACATATTTTATATATTCATTTTTAGAAATACATTGCTGTTATATACATACATACATATAAGGGCAACTGCTTTCTTAGCTAAAGCAAAGTAAAATGCTCTCAGTTAGTCGCTAAAGAACTGATATCTGCTGAGTATGAATGAAGTAGAAAAATGTATCAATGAAGTAGAAAAATCTCCGAAGAAATCATTCCGATCGGACTACTATAGCATATAGCTGCCATACAAACTGACCGATCAAACCCAAGTTCTTATATGGAAAACATTTTTATTTAATGCGATATCTGCACGAAATTTGGCATAGATCATTTTTCAAGGCAACGCCACAATCTCCGAAAAAACTTTTCCAATCGGAACACTGTAGCATATAGTTGCCATACAAACTGACCGATCAAAATCCAGTTCTTGTATGCAAATCCTTGCATTTGTGTAAGGTATTATACCTTCCTTGCCACCGAAGTTTTCTCTTTTTTTTTGTTCAACTAGCCACTTACAACAATTTAGTACAACAAATTTACACAAGCAAGCCAAATAAGTAGCTGGCATACAGGCTATTGCCATATAACCAAGCACAAGCTGCATTTTAACTTCGCACTTGGCATGCGACATTATCGCACAAAACTATCTACTGTGCACAAAACAAGAACTTATTACAATTGCTTGACAAAATCTGTACCAAACACAGGCGCCTATATGCATACTTATGTATGTATAAATGTAAATATAATTTTTATCAGAAAATTACTACTTAACATCGCCAAGTAAACAATGGCCGCTTGAAAAACCAAAAAAAAGCAAAAAAAAAAACACGAAAAATTCTGTGGAAAAAATATAGTGGGCGAAGCATGTCAGGTAGTATGACAGACAGCCAACCATGTAGCCGTTTAAGGTTAGAATAAAAGAGCCAAACACTTGAATAGGGTCAAAATTAGAATAAATATGCCTTGCTGCACTGCCCAGACTACCAAAATGTTACCCAAATAGTATAAAAAAAATAATAAAAAATAGTTACAAGAAAAAGGGCCAGCTAGCGTTAGAATTATTCAACATTCTAACGCCGTTTGTTTTTATTGTTGTACGTTGTATGCAGGGCATGTGGTGTAGTTGGGCTTAAACACCCCAAATCAAACAACTGTTGGCTTTACAAAACAAAACTATATATTAAACATAAAAAATATGCTTACAACCGCCAATAGTACATGTTGTTGTATTATATACATATATACATTTTTGTATTGCGCACCCACCTTCGTTTTTCTTGCTGCTTCCTACTACTTTTCCTATAATTCTCTTTTACTCTAACGCTCAACGCGTCCAAGCCATATTTTTCCAAGCGTTTCGACCATAATTGTCGCTGTTATTTTAGGTCGTTTCTCACTCGATTTAGCCCCGCTGTTGTTGTTTTTATTCTGTTTCACTTAATTCAAAAAAAATTTTTTTTTGCTTCTAACAATTCTTGGACAACTGAATTTCGAGCAATATTCAAAGTTTTTGTTTACTTAACATTTACCCACAAGTACACACATACATACTGATACATATATACACAATACATATACATCAACACACGAGCCTTTCAGGCACTTTAATGCCCATTCGAAGCCACAGAAGAAAGGTGTTTTACCAACTGCGCCCTATGAAAATATTATTCAATTTGTAGCTGGCTTTGTATACACATACATACACACACACATCACTTGCTTGTATGTGTGTGTATTTATGTGCATTTTGGGCATTTTTGTTCGAATATTTGTATTAAAATATTGTAGTTTTTGAATAGTTTTTGTATATTTGTCAGCGGCAATTAGAAGCTGAGGTGCGGGGTTGGAAGGCCTGCATATGTATGCATGTACATATTTACAAGTATGTGTGTTCAAACATTGTCAAGAAGGAAATATTTGTTTGGTATAATTGCTATATATTGTCTATTGCACGAAACAATTTTATTTTACTTTTATTGGAGGGGGCGAGCGCATACATTTCTATTAGTATGGCCGGAAGGTTCCAAATAGAATATTGAATAAACAGTCAGTGGTCTTACTGGCATCGCAAGGATCAGTGAAACCCAATTTGAAAGATTATTTGCACCTAAGAAAATGAAAACAGGATTGGTTCCAAAATCACTCAAATTTTTCGAAAACAGCGTCGCGTTAACGTCTGTGAAACAATATTTTCCGACTGCCAGGATCCCATGAAGTAGTAGTCGGTATGCTCAACCCTCTGATATATTTGGGTCTTTACTATTTTCGAGCGGCTTGCCAAGAGATGACATAACCTGATTATTATATTCGTTGCTTTAATATTCCGAACATGCTTTGAAAAACTACTATCCTTGTGCGTCTTCTTCAAGATTTCTCATTTATTCAAAGCGTAAATAAAAATATTTATTTCTTCACACAAATATGGCGAGCTTTAACAACAAGAAATTAATCTACACTACCGTAATATGAAAAAAATCTCAGACGAAAGCCATCGTATTTTGGTGGACACTTATTGGTGAACATTGGCCAGCTCACGGGTTTGCACGACTTAAAAGAGGTGATTTTGGCTTGAAGGACGCAGATCGTTCTGAACCGCCAAAAAAAGGCTGAAAATGAGGCACTGGAAGCACTAATCGAAATGAAGATTGGTACAAAAAACAAAAAGAGATCACAAAGTTTTTGGATGCTGCTCAAGCAGACATTTCAAAATGCTTAAATGTAGACGGATACATTCAAAATCAAGGAAGTTGGGTGCGATATAAACTGAAGCCAAAAAACTGCGAAAGGAGATTTTGAATATCAGAAGTGCAGCTTGAACGCTAGAAAATGAAATAGTTTTTGTGAAACCAGCCAAATGAACGGCAAAGCCATGAAGTCGTGGATTTTTGCTGGTATCAGAAGAATGTGCTGTATTATAAGCTTTTAAAACCGCGTAAAAACATTAATGGGGAACGCTGCCGAGAACAATTGGGCAAACTAAAGCAACCGATTGTCGAAAAATGACCGGAATTTTCTATTACATACAAGACAATAATTTTCCAACATTACACCGCTCAGCCTCATGTTGCAAGACCGGTTCAAAAATATTTGGAAAAGAATGGCTGGCTTTTGCCTCATCCGCCTTATAACCCATACCTTGTCACTTCTGTGTAGCATATTTTCTGGTCGAAGCAAAACGCCTTCACTGGAATACGGTTCAAATCAAGAACATGTTATTAAAAGTTAGTTTGATTCATTCTTGGCCGCCAAGCCGTCCCAGAGCTTTTGGAATGGAATGCAGAAATTGTCGGAGAGATTGGACAATGTAATGGATTCGGATAGGCACAAAAATAGTTATAGAAAAATTAATATTTTAGAAAGAATTTATACTTTTCAAAGCCTTCAAAGACGGCTGCGAGATCGCTGGAGACATGCAAATGTTCTGGACGTCCTTCGACCTTTTCAACTGATGAAAATATTAAAAAAGTGAAGGATATGGTGTTTGAAAATCGTTAGGCAAGTGTTAGAGAGATGGCAAGAGAGCTCGACATCTCTCGCGAGTCGTTAGAATGATTTTGGTGGATATTTTGGGTATGAAACGAATTCCGCTGCTCGACTTGTCACGATAAAAATGAATTTTCTTCAAAAAGAGTACCGTAAACAGGCATGCTTGATCGTATGAATTCCGATCCCACATTCATGGAGATCATTATAACTGCCGATGAGACATGGGTTTATGAGTTTGACATGCAAACAAGTTAGCAATCATCGGAATGGTATAAAAATAGGTGCCAAAACCAAAAAAAAAAAAACAACCACGCCAAGGCCATTCAAAAATGAAGGTGATGCTCGTTGCTTTTTTCGATATTCGTAGTTTGGTGCATCATGAATTCGTTCCGGAGGGACAGACGGAAAATAAGGAGTTCCATTATTTCTTTATTGGAACGCTTGTGTGAGAACATTTGCGAAAACGGTCGGAATTGTTCAAGAACAATCGCATCGAAGCACGATTCTGACCGAATTTAAAGTAAAAATGTAATGAATTACATCGATTAACCACCGTATTCACCAGACTTGTCTCTGTGTGATTTTTCTTGTTCCCAAACTGAAATTGCCGCTTCGTGGAACCCGATTTCAGTCGATCTAAGAGATAAAACAAAATTCGCTGAAGGAGCTGAAGGCTATCTCGAAAGCTGCTCATGAAAAGTGTTTTGGGGACTGAAAAAATCGTTGACATAAGTGAATTACATCTGGTGGGGATTACATTGAAAGCGACAAAAAGAAATATTGATGAAGAATTAAATATTTTACGTTTTATTTACAATTTCTGGATACTTTTTTGTCACAATGTATAAAAGATAAAGAATTACAACAATTTAAGAGTTCCTTTAACTTTTTAAACTGGATATTGAAGAAAATCATATCATAAAAAAGGCGTCGGCTTTACTATTTTCAGTTGTAAATACCGTTCAAACTGGTCATAACGGTAAAAAACGATTTTGAGAAATTCCCTTCTGATAATTAAAGAACAAAGATTATTCAGCTGAGATAATAATGATGAAAAGATATGAGGGGCAAATCTTATTATTAATAATTAGAGAAGTGACAATTTTTGAAACAAATTTTTGAAAAATGCTGCTTCAAAAGCTTCATTTGTATGTACATATGTACATATGTAATAAGTAATTAAAAATTAGTAATTAAATTTCAATTCCCAATAATGAAACTAAAATAACACTTTACTCTTAATGAAGTCCTAAAAATAAGTGCCATTACAGCTCGATAAAATTTAATATATGTATGTATGTATACATATGTATGTACATATGTATGTATGTTTGAAAATAGATATGGTTATTTATCCATATGAAGATTGACATTTAAGCCAGCACGTCGTTCAAATCGCACACGAGTAGATTGAAATGTGCCAAGACAACACAAGCATACATACATACACATATATATATGCGTTTATCTATTTCAAGTGCACTTCAAAACTCAACATAATTGCAATCAAAGTTAAAATAACAATAGTAACAACAACAACAAATGCAAAGTACAAAAGCAAATAGTGTAGATATTGAGCTAAAAATCGTAATTTATTTATATTGTGATTGATACGCACCTAAAATTCAATTGCGAATGCACATGTATGTGTGTGCGTTGCAATTTGGTCAACGAAAAGGGTTACGAAGAGGTGACACAATTGTTGGGTTGTCGCACAATGCTAAAACTGACGATTGCATAACACAAAGCGCAGACAATAAAGGTCCGTTTGCTATTATTAGTTGTTGTTTTTTTTTTTGCAAATTTTGGTGACACAAATATGTTGCAAACAAAGGGTTGCACAAAAGATGCTGGCAATATAAAGTGTGTTTCTTCACAATTGCTGTTGAGACACTTTTTGTTGTTGTTTTTAGTGATATCTATTGTTTGCAGGCTTGCTTGCTTTAATTTGTTGTTTTTATGAAAAAGGTTTTTGGTGGCAAGTTGGTTATCTCAATACTTTGTTGCTATTGATTTTTGTAACTTTTTTGCTTTTGAATTGAACAAAACTCTCAAGCTGCACAAGTTTTTAATATTTTTTAATACAAAAATGTTTTGAATATTAGTTTGAAAAATTTTTGCCAAGTAAACTTGCTACTTTTGAATATTTATTTTTTTAATATTTTTTTTTAAGTAAGCATACAATTTTTTTTTTAATATCTTATAATCAGTAAAAATACCAGTTTTGAATAGTTTTTTTTTTTTTAATATTTTATCAACTTACTAGTTTTGAATATTAATTTTTACAAAGTTTTGATTTTTTTTTTATTATTTTTTTACTATTACTTATAGCTTGACACAGTTACACAATTTTTTCGGCTTTTAATATTTATTTTTATTAAAAATCAAATGTTTGCATTTAGTTTTGAAATATTTTCACACATCTGAAATTTTTGTGCTTCAGTTTCTTTGCACTTGCCAGCCGTCGGCTATTTTTCCGCGTTTACACTGCAGCGTTTTCACAAGCTGACACTTTACACGCCCGAAAGCAAATGTTTCCTTGCAAGGATATTTTCTTATCGACACTTTGACGCCCACTTCAACTCGAATTGCCGTGTCTATTGCGCAAAAGTCGCAGCGCTACACACAAAAAACAACGGTTTAGCTCCACGACAATACATATTTATGTATTACTATTTGGTGGTGGCGTCACCACTTCACTCTTGCCAATTGCGTGTCTGAAAAATGAACTTTAACGCCGGCGAATTGCGTTCACACGTCGGCTAAGTCGGTTAGTTGTTGGGAGTGTTATGCGTCCACCATCGACCGAAGTGCGTTCAAGTATAAAAATTTCAATTTGATTCTAAATAATTGGCCCGCAAATGGCGACTCGCGATGGCGTTGGATAAACTTTCAGGCACACACACACACTCATACACGCATACATACATCTCCACTTTAAGCAATAAGAAAATAATTGCTGTCAACGGCGCTGCTGCTGCCGCTCAGCTTCAGTCAGCGACGCAAGAAACTCGGCTTTAACCGGTATTCATGCACACACTCTCCAATACTCAAACTCCCCAAACGCTGCCACCGCAACAGCGAACGTCAACGTCACTGCCAGCAGCACGTTATTGGTATCCAAATTCGTATTGGATATGTGCAAGCGAGAGGCCTATACAGAACAGCAACTGCGCACATGCGCCCAACACGAGCAAGCGTTGGCAAGCAGAGCCGCCACAACACATACACACACACACGCAAACAACGGCTCACTTACACGGTGAACAACCGCTATTGCGCTGCTGCGACGGCATGAAATAGAGGCGGAGTCTCATTGGCGTTCACACCATTTGCTCAAGCAGCGCGCTGATTGTTTGTTGGCATAACCAAGCGCTCGTTTACGCTGTGTGTGTGTTTGCGTGTGTGCTAATACCGGTTCGTATATCCAAGCGCATACTCGCAATGGTGTGCGTGCTTATGGTGGTTGCGTTGCTTGCTGCCTTCCATTTTCAATATGGATGCCGCTGCTGTGCATCCATGCAGCTTTGACTTGACTTCACAGCAGGAACAGGTTTCTTTTTTGTTTCTTTTTTAGAGTAATTTCCTTAGATTGTAACATGTTTCTTTCTGGCTGACTCTTTGGGGTTTCTTGCTTCTGCCCAAATTGTTTTTGGCATTTTTGCTGCTATTATACACTTGTAAGCAGAAATGTGCTACTTAGATACATATACATAGTTTTATGTATGTATGTACATAATTGGAATAAAAGGCTACTTATCTCGAATTTCCCATTTTTTTTCAATTTATATTGTTTTTGCTTTTTATTCAAAGTTAATTTAAATGCTTATGGAGAGGATATTATTATAAATGGGTTCAATGTTCACAAGAGATCAACTTTCTTTAATGCTAGCTGATTTAACGAATTGGAATTACCATCGATGAGTTGATGAGCTACATATTGCGATATTAGTTTTAGGTTGTGAATGCTTAAAAAAAAAAGAAAAGAAGACATGAAGTCATAAATAGCGCTAACACGAACAAAATATTACTTCCAATTTCCTAAGTAGTAAATTACTGTCTCGAAAAATCGTATATCAGGCTCACAACGCAACAAAATTACTCATCTTGTGTCAACAAAAAGATTTCAAAATGGTACAGACCGCGTGAAACCGATATTAGTGTTGACAAAAATATAGCTCGCAGAATAGCTCAGCTGATCCCTTTAAGTCAGCCCGAGGAATTATGTTCGAAATTTATGAAGATTATGGTGTGTAGAAAGCTTGTAAGAAGACGACTCAGCGAAGGTCCACTTTTCGGACAAGTTAGCAGGAAAAAACCACTCTTGTCAAAACGCCAGATTAAAACTCGACTGGCATTTGCAAGGATCCACCAGCACAATTTTGAAAGAAAGTGCTTTGAAAACAGGAAATCAAGAAAAATTGGATGGGACCAGAAGGAAAATTGTATGTCATAACCAAGGTTAAGCGCTTAAACCGCAAAAAAACAAATAAAAAAACATTAATGCACGCTGGTGGAAGTATCTTGGTCTGGGTTGATTCAGTATTTGGATATACTTTCAAAACTGTTTTCTTAGTTTTGTTCAGCTTCGATGACTCGTTATAAAACTAATACAGTTTTTAGGTATTACTACGTGGTGGAATCTTTTGTCGGCAGCTCGCCATAAACTCTAGTTTCAGACTATCCTGATACAGTAGTTTCTTTCAAGCGGAGGTGGCTGTCATCAAGGTGGCAATAGATGTACTGTTCTGAAATGCAGCTTCCTTCAAAGAGGTGTTCATTCACTTCGATTGCCGAGCAGTCATATTGGCTTTGAACACGCTGACTGTGTGCTCAATCATAGAGTGCATGACCTCCTTAGCAATAGCTTCAAGCTTGTTCCAAATTATAATGGTGTCCGGTCACAGCGGAATCGCCGGAAAGTGGAAAACTGATGAGCTTGCTAGGGAGAGCACCCTTTCGCCAAGTTCATCATTCGATGTCTTCTTGAGTTTTAGCATTGGACTTTTGGACCTCCAGTAAGCTCAGCAAGCACTGGTCAACAAATAGAAATCCTTCTTAGCCGGATTATATTGTAAGAGGACCCCCGCATTACTGGCTCTTAGCAACGTCAAAATGGCCCAAATTGTTGGTGTTCCAACTGGACGCTGGATTTGGTCATATAGGTTCACATGCGATACGACTAAATCCCACGACCTTTACCAAAGCTGTATGGGGGGAGGCGAGGTAGAAACATGTTGTCGTTTCCTTACCACCCGGAAATCAGCCGAATATAATGGCAAAGGTGAGCCGAGCGCGAAAAAACCACCGCAATGCAGGCCAAAAATCAAGGATATGGTAACAGTTTTCTTCGATCAGCGAGGTGTGGTGCACTCCAAATTCCAGCCGACCGGCCAAACTGTCAACAAGGAATACTTTGAGTGTTACGTGTTATTTTCGTGAAGCTATTCGTAAAAGGAGACCGGAGTTATGAGCGGCCAAGTCTTGGTTTTTGACTTGCATACTGCATTGATTCTTCATGAGTTTTTCGCCAAATTTCCAACCAATATCGTGCCACAACTACCGTATTTGTCTGATATAGCTCCGTGCGACTTCTGGCTACTCAGCAAACTCAAAGAAACGCTCCGGTGAGAACGTTTTGAGTAAATTGAAGAAAGCTATTCCGGAAATTGATTTTAACAAGTGGTACGAGGATTGGTGAAAACGTTGGCACAAGCGTATGATGCTAAGGGGGATTACTTTGAGGGCGACGACATCGATTTTGAAGAATAAATAACAAAGTCTTAAATCTTTTGCTCACAGTGGTAAACTAATCTAACCTAGATATTATAGCAGCAAAACAGAAAGAAATGTGACTAATCTAAAATCTTGGATTTAGAAGAGAGATAGTCTAAAAAAGCTCCCAAGCTTCTCTAAGCTGATGTACCAAAATATCTATTATTTATCCATAAATTATTGAGAACAAAAACTTCCAAATTTTGATTTTGGCTTATTGCTATAAATAAGCTTTAATTACATAATGCAAATTAAAATTCAATCAATTAAAAAAAATAAAAATAGAACCCAGCTAATTTGCTAAAATTTTATTGACCTACATCACAGCGGCAAACGCGAACAGCATGATCATGCATACATACATACATACAGATACCTATAAAATGTAAACATGATTTTAACCAACTCATTTTGAGTGACTTTTGAAATGCGACTTTTTGCGCATTTTTTCTATTATTATTGTTGTTGTTGTGCTAAAGTTGGCTGTTGTGCTTTGCTATTTGCAAATATTAGCTATCGATTTCGAAAATAAACCATTAATGGTCACTTTTCTACACTTGCTTGCAGTAAACACCTTCGAAAATGATATGCATAGCATTGCACACATACATACATGTATATAACTGAGAAATTCTTGACCTAAAGATAGTAAAGCATTAGTACTTGTACTTTTTTACCAATTCATTGCGTTCATCATGATGCTTGCGCTTTTTACCAAAAAGCAACAAATATAACAACAACAACAATGCCAGTTTGGTGTTATGAATTGTGAACCGGCGCGTCATACATATTTGTACATAGAAGCGGCACAAGGTGCGCACACCCAGTGTAATGATGATGACCGCTTAGCGCCTGTTGTTGTTGTTGTTGTTACTGTCGTTAAAATTGCGGTAATTGTGGTTATGCTAGGTCGACTGGCAAAGGCTGACAACAAGTGATTTCAATATTCATATTCATTCATGAATTCTCATTAAAATCAGATGAAATACTACGGAGTGAAATAGAGAGTACTCACACCGGTGCTGTAGATTAGCCGCGTCAAAGTCGACGAAATTCGAATGAAATGAAGTGGTGAATGAGTGAATGACCGGTGAAGCGACGGCCAAGCGGTGGCCAAACGCGTTCGACCCACAACGCAATGAATTGCGAACAGCGTACCAGAAAACAACAACACACACACACCTCTTTTTAGGTTTTTTACTTGTGTTGTTGTTGTAAAATAATAATAAAATTTTCAATTTACGCAAGTTCATTGTTGACAATAAAACTATCATATCACGCCTGCTGCTGCTGCTGTTGTTGTTGTTGTGTCTGTCGAAGTGGCCATCTGCCGCGCTATATGAGTAGACATACATACATCTGTTTTGTTTTTGTTGTATGTTGTTGGCTTTTGCTATTTGGCAGCAACGTCATCGTAGTTGCCGCTTATGACGTTCAGAATTGTAGTCAACGTTGTTGTTGTTGGCACACTATAAACATAACTTTTTATGTTTATTTTGGTTAATAATTACGTCCCAAAAATGTTTGTTGTCAGTTGGTTGTAACTGGTAGCAATTGTCGATAATTTTCAAGCACACACTGTACAGAGGTTGCCAGACAGCAGTATTTTTTAAATACAATTTTCAATAGTACTTCTTTCCGTCTACGTTGATGATTTTACTGTTCATCTTAAGAGAGCTTAAGAAAACCAGCTGATTCAGTTTTTCAACAATAGAAACAAGGGTTTCTATGGGCACTATGAAATTACCTTCTAAATGGCAATAAGTTAACCAGTTATGAAATTAAACGTTGCAAATGTCACCCATTTTGCAACAGTATATCTCTACTAAATAAAGAGTTGTAATTAATAGATTTATTTTTACTACATCTTATATGTATAAAAAGTACCAGAATCGAAATGTAAGTAAATATAAAAAAAGAAAAATGGCAACAGTGTGAACTTGATGGACTCTATCATTTCCTTTTTAGCTGGTACAAAGTGCGCCGTGTCAACTAGTTAAGTAGTTGTAGAAACCCGTTCCATATCGGATGCAAAAAAAAATAATCAAAAAATGGAAGAAAAGAAAAATGGCAACAGTGTAAACTTACTGGACGCAATAATTACTTTGCTAGCCGTTATAGTTTGTCGTGTCAAATTTTTTTAAGGGTTAAACTAAACTACGATTTTCAAAACATCTTTTGTTGTTTGCTTAAAGTAAATTATGTCTTGCTAAAACATTATTAAATTATTAGAATAGTGAGAAACCAAGAAAATAGGCAACAGTATTCACTTGCTAGTCAGCTTTAGAACGAAATACTTGTATTTATTGAAATCCCGTTTTTATTTTGTATCAGATAAAATAAATTTTTAGAATGGCCACCGCGCGATGAAGCGCTTTTCAAAAAGTGGATTTCGAAGAATATTGCAACAAGCGCCGTTTTGTATTGAAATTAAAAAAAAAACTGATTTTCTACACAGAAATACGAATTTAACTAAAACAGAAGGAAAAAAATTCTATTATTTTTTCCATACCCACAAAATAAATCAAATTAAGTCAAAAATAATCCAATTTCGAGGGCTCTAGGTTATCATGACTCCTTAAGAAGATTTATAAGGACTTTCGGTTACCCCTATTACGACTTAATAGTATGACTTTAGATAAATATTTTCTAGTCGCATGTTCAACCGAGTAGGTTAGGGCTTATCTATGTCATAAATTTATCTTCGCTTAAAAAAAATCTAGAGCTTGACTTAATATTCTAGACTAAATAGATATTAACTCTTAACAAATGCTCAGATCACAATAGAACATAGGCCACGGTGCAAACCTCATCCAATTTCTAACAAATCCTCTAACATTCTTGAAAATTAACTGCAGAAATCGTTGAAATTACAAATTTAGCAAACCATATTTAGAGGCGTATGCTTTCGAAAAGCAGTACTATTTATTTTTTGGTTGTGGTTTGAGCAAGATAAGCTAATAAAAGCTTTATTTAAACTTACATAACAGTCACTATAGCATGATACCATGTGCCAGATATTTAGAACCCTAAAGCCGGTCAGTAGACCAGCTCACGTCAGTTTTCCAAGTCATCATAGAAATTTTGAAGGTCTCCACTGTTGTGTGGTGCTGTTGTTGTTATTGTTATTTTATGTTTTTTTTTTTTGGTATTTCATTACAATAACGCCAATGATGACTTTAGTTGTGCTGATGACTGTGTTGCTTTCGCACAAAACCACTTGACTGGTGGTGATGATGGCACAATTTAACGGTGACTTTGCCACACCAACACGCCAAAACAACAACAACAACAGCTAAAGGTCGAAAAGCGAAAATGTAAAACACTTTTAGTTTCAAACACACACACACAAAATGGCAACAAAAATATTTAGTGTTACATTTACAAATGCAACTCATTAAAAGCCACGCACTATCATCATTACAAACCAAAAGCAACAAAAAATGACTAAATAAAAATATTGCAAATGGTGAATGAGCCAACTTCATTTCATTGGGGGCAACAAATGCAATGCAGAAAAGTGAGCGGATTTGAAGTGAATGAGCGAAAAACGCTTCAATGGCAATCACCGGCGCATACCAACAAGTGTTGCGGCGGCAACAACAACAACATATGCGCTTTCAATAGTTATTAGACACCTTTCAGCGCTCGTCTGAGCGTGGCGGTTTTTGATTTGTTTTCAACACCGGAAATTGCGCTGTAACGCTTTGCAGCGGCAACAAGCGAGCGTGCAGCGGCGATGAAACGCAACTCGGCCGCCATCTCGTCAACCAGAGCGACCGTCATTGCAGCAGCCGGCATTTTGTCTGCTTGGTGGCTCTTTCATTTGCCGACCGACCGACATTTGCAGCTAATTGAGTTGTAATTATGCCGCGCATGCCCATTTTGAATGTCAGACTACAGGCATTTCAGTATCTGCCTCAGTTTAAACGAAGCGTTGTAAAACAAAAAACAAAAACAAAAAAAATTAAGTGCGTACAACAAAAGTGTTTTTCTCATCACTGCAACGCCTAGCAACTATCGTATATATATCGTTAGTATGTACTTTAGTCTTTGTTTTTGTATAATTTTACTATATATTCACATGCCTTTTTGTTGCCGACTTCCATTTACAACAAACACATGAACTACACACAGTACACACAGCTTCAAAAGTCTGCAATTGAGCTTAATGATTGCCGCGCAGACGCAGTCGGTTGGGCTCTACGGCGGCGGTGCGTTGGCCTATTAAGTTTCGTAGCCATTTTTTCGTCTTCTATATCGCGCGTTTCCACTTTGTGTTGCTGTTGGCAAGCCAATTGGATTTTTTTTTTTATTTTTTTTTTTTATATTTTTTTTTTTTAATTTTTTTAATTCGTTTTTTATGTTTTTCAATTCTTCGTTTTGATTTTATTGTACTTGTAGGTATCACTTATTTTCTGTTTCTTTTTTTTCAATTTAAAAATACGCTTATTTTATATAATTGGCTTAATTAAAATTGATTTGGTAATAAACAAAAAGGAAAAAAACTGAATTGAAAATTTTATAATTGCACTTGAATGGGTGGTGGTGAGTGGCTATTTGGCGCACTCATTATTTTCAATTCGAAATGGGTTAATAATATGGCAGCATTATTAGCTGTATATCTATAAATATGTGTTTATATACATACATACTTGTATGTACATATGTATGTATAGGAATGGTCTGCGGATTTGTGGGAAATATGTAAATGCTTTTACAAATCTACCTAGTAACTCTTGTGCAGGATATGACTTGATTTCGGAAGTTCAAATTACACACTGGGGAGAGTGTTGGTTAGCTTGTAATGGCTTTAAATAACTGTGCTTGAGAATTGAAGGTAATAATGTAGGAAAACATGACTGTAGTGTCTTAGAGGGAGCTTAGATGGATTTTAATGACTATTTCTTTACAGTTAAGGTCCGGAAAAGGAACAAAAAACATATTGCAGATGTACAGGGTTTTCTCCGGAAAGTAATAGAACTGATTTTCTTTCGCCGCGACTGTACTTTGGAGCGTGCGCGCACCGACTGGATTCGGTAGAACGAGCGTCTGATCAGTTGTCTCCAAACACTTGGAGAGTCAGGACAAACATTTTCGCGCGACGTGTTTCCGTGAGTGGTGTAAGCCGAAAATGCAGCGTTCGCTAGAGCAGAGGTACGCGATTAAATTCTGTATGAAACTCGGTAAATCTGCGACAGAGACGTTTGATATGATCCAGCAGGCTTACCCAGATGTTGCTTTAGCAAGAAGTGGTGTATTTCGGTGGAAGCAGGTCTTTTTGGAGGGCCATGAAGAGGTCGCTGATGAAGACCGGAAGAATGAGCGAATCCAATGTGAAAACAATGCTCAGCAGCATTCACCTAGGCTCTCAAGACTATTCTGGGGTATGCCTTCCGTCACGCCTATAGATATTTGATCGAAATATCACACAAAAAAATGAGCTTTGTCGATACTGATGAACATTTTTGGTACAAATGAAAATGGATGAAGTGGACTTTTGGTACAATGATTATCAAGACTATCTGTATATAGCTAAAACTATTAAAATTAAGTGTCGAGTTCATTAAGAGCAAAGGGAAGAAGGTATTTTCAAATGTTATAACAATTATATCATTTCGAAGAAGTTATCTAAAATTAAATAAAATGTCCACAGTCTCATTTTTAGAGAATTTCTATTTTCGATAAACAAAAAATGTTCTATAAGATCATATAATACTAGAATCAATTCTGTGATCATAATCATTATATGATCTTATAGAACTTTTATCGTTTATCAAAAATAGAAATTCTCTCCATAATTCTCACTCTCTACGCAGCTGCCCAGAAGTTTTAGCTGCCTGACAAAGAATGTACAACATTATGCCTTTTCAGACAATTTCACTAAGTGATGTCAATAAACTTCTTTAAAACTGCCGTTGCGTAAAACTTAAGTTATGTAACTTAAAAACAAAAATCCACGAAAACTCACAACGTAACATAATTAACAATAAGAGCATTTCTTGGTCACATGTGAGTAGTATATATGGTATGTATGTATGCAAGTAGTTATTAAATAATACATATGTACGTGTAGAAATATACATACATACATACACATATACAAACACACATACATACATACCTGCATATGGCATATGCGATACAATGTAATTGTAAAGTGAATTCATCAAGCAAAGTCAGCAAAAGTCACCGAAACTCAACAAATAAACTGACAGAAAACCAAATAACAACAACCAAAACTAAACACGTAGCTGCTGTTTTTTTTTATTGGATATCCGTTAATCAGCTTCAGTTGACAAAGCGTTGAGGTATTGGTAACACGCTTATTATTGCTATTTCTTCATTTATTTGACTTTATTTTGTTGGTATGAACTTTTTGTTGTTGCATACAAATACAGCACGTCAAAAGTAAAATGGAGCCCATCAGCGTACAAATAAATAAAAGTTGAAATGACAACAACACTAACATTTATTTACAAAAAATGGACACATACGTAATCAGATTTGTGGTGATACACACATGCGCACATACAAACAAACCGAAATATCATATACAAATGTACATATATACCTACAGCTTTACGTCACATATTTATGTATTTCTGTACGTGTGAACATTTTCTATGAGCTAACGGCGTGTCCACTGATTACAACAAAAACAAATACATCAAACAGCAGCACTATTTTGTAATAACAATAATAATAACAACAACAATGGCTATATCGCTTGCGGGCATTTAGTGAGCTTGTAGCCAAAGCGAGTCGAAAACAAATACGTATTGATTACAATTGAAAAAAGTCAACACAATCAAATCGCATCAAATCAACACGGCTCAAATTGAAGCGAATCAAATGAAGCTGAGACGAGTGATTTCAATCGGATCAAAACGAAGTGGCAGTCGAATAATATTACAAAAAAAACGGCTCTTAACTATTTCTAATAGCCGCCAGTATTGAAATGCTGCCAATATAAAAAAACAAGTTGGGGAGTTAAAAAAAATATTAAAATTAAATAAAAAAATACAAAAAAATAAAATATTTGAAAAAAAAAATAAAAAAATATTAAAATGAAATAAAAAAATACAAAAAAAAATAAAATATTTGAAAAAAAATAAAATTAAATATTAAAAAAAATATATATAAAAAGTAAGAAAAAAAAATTTAAAAACATATATAAAAAGTAAGAAAAAAAATTAAAAAAAAATATAAAAAAAAGAAAAAAACGTTAACTTCGTTTGCATCGCAGCTATACTACAAAAGTGTGCATACAACAACATGATTTCGATCGCTATATGCTATAAAGATTCGATCTAAAGAATAATTTGTTAGGAGTTTACATATAGCTTTACTTTGGACAACCTTCGTGAAGATATCTTGTCATATAAAAAAGTTTTCATACAAAAACATGTTTTTGATCGATCAGTTTGTATGACAGCTATATGCTGTAGTGGTCTGATCTGAGCAGTTTCCTCGGAGATTGCATCATTCCTTTAAACAATAATCCATGCTAAATTTCGTGAAGATATCTTGACAAATAAAAAAGTTTTACATACAAGAAATTGATTTTGTTTGAGCAGTTTGTATGGCAGCCATACGCTATAACGGTTCGATATCGGCGATTCCAACAAATGAGCAGCTCCTAGGGGAGAAATGAACGTGTGCAAAATTTCAGATCAATATCTCAAACACTGAAGCGCTGGTACGCGTATATACAGAGGGATTTGGCTAAATTGACTCAGCTCGTAATGCTCATTATTTAAATATACTTACATATATTTTATGGGGTCTCCAACGTTTTCTTCTAGGTGTTACAATCTTCGTGATAAACTCAATATAACATGTTCAGGGTATAAAAATATTAAATAGAAATAACCAACGTGTTAACCAAGTTCGGCAAAGCGATTGCAAATCTGAAATTGAGCCACCTGATATGGATCCACGAGCAAAAAACAAAAATTTTATTTACTAAATACATATCCACATTTATACATATGTACTTGCATTCATGCACGTTTACCACATTGTTGTTTTTGCCTCACCTGCTGTGAATTATGTAAAAGAATATTTTGATTTTCCCCTTCTTTTTCAAATGCTTCGCTCTTACAAAATGTTAAAATTACAAAAAAACGTCTCGTCATGCGGCGGTAAGTTTAAGAACTCTAAAATCGTTAGAAGACAAAAGCTAAGGAAACAAGTTGCTGATGAGGGTATTCACCGAAAGCAAAAACAAAGTTATAGTAATAACGAAATGAGAAATAAAATTAAATAAATAAAACAGAAACCGTTAAATACGCAGAAAAGGGTTGCCAAGAATTATTAAGTAATTATGAAATATAGTATATAGTACACAAAATTCCTATTGGCACTCAATAAAAGAGACTTTAGGAACATGATGGGAATACTAACTGGCCACAGTCCGCAGGATGGGACTGTTAGAAACAGACTGCAGGAAATGTCTAGAACAGTGCACCAGGGAAACAATGGATCATCTCTTGTGCACATGTCCCACATACGCAAAGACTGCGCTGTAAGTATCTGGTTTACCCACGGTATGATACACTGGAGGAGGTATGAATCGATAGTGAAGCCGCAGAGTATGTTACAATTCGCGTCAAGCGCAGGCATCCTAAAGATTGACTACTCCTCTTGAACCTAGCCACTGAACTCGATCTGGTATCGCAAAGGACCAAAACTGATCTTGATCCTATCTATAAACAGGATCAAGAGAGAAACCCAGCCTTGCGGTAAAAAGGTGGGTGGGCCTTTAGTAAAAGGAATGTATCAATGTAGGGATAGATTACAACTTCGAGAGTCGTAGATAATTCCGTCTATCTTGGAACCAGTATTAACAGCAACAACAATATCAACCTTGAAATGCCACGCAGAATAATTCTTGCCAACAGATTCTACGAGTATTTCGGTCTGAGTAGGCAATTGAGAAGTAAAGTCCTCTCTCGACGAATAAAGACCAAACTCTGGTTCAGAGGCAGGCACGATGATAACAACTGATGAGTCGACGTTACGAGAGAGCTACTGTGGAAAATTTGTGATCTTTTGCGCATTGGAAATAGCGAGTTGCATCAACGATGAGTTGTACAAGATATACGAGGACATTGACATCATTTAGGGAATTAAGAGTCAGCGGCTACGCTGTCTAGGTCATGACGCCCGAATGGAAGAAAACACTCTAGCTCTGAGAGTATTCGACGCAGTACCCGCCGGGGGAAGACCTCCACTCTCTTTGAAAGACCAGATGGAGAAGGACCTGGCTACACTTGGAATCTCCGATTGGCACCAAACAGCAAAAAGGAAGAACGACTGCCGCACTGTTGTAAATTCGGCTATAGCAGCGTAAGCGGTGTCTACGCCAATGAATAAGAAGATTCAAGAAAGCGAATTAGATATTAATTCTTTTATTTTTATATTTAAATTCACCAATGGCAACTCTGATCCATCTCACAACTTACATTTAAAAAAAAAAAAATTTTTTTGGTTTTACCCATAAAGTTTATTTAAGCTGCAGAAGATGTATGGTGAAGTGAAGTATGAGAAGAAGAAACTCGAATTTCACGTTTGTTTGCGGCGATAGACACGTTTTTACTTGCCGCCGCTGCTGCGCACATAAGCATTTATTGGATGTGCTTAATTAAGAGGATTTTCGTAACACAAGTTTTTCTGAAAAAAAAATTGTCTATACAGGTATGTATGTATATACTTTGAAGCGAATTCTAAATGTGACGACGGATTGTGAAATATTTATTAAATGGTTACTGAAGTGTCAAAGAAACGTTTGATGGCGTTGATATTTTTTGTTTGTTTCGAGCCGGAATTAATGCTTACTTACGTTGTTGTCAGTGCTGATCTAGCGTTGATGCAACATGAATTCAATACAGCGAGTTATCAGTTTGAGAATACAGTAAGACGATTATGTAGTATTTTATTACATAAATTTATTATATGCATCGTGGTGGAGTTTCAGATTCAGCGAAACGAACAGCTCTTTATGTTTTGAGTTCGAAATTCAGAATATTGACTTGAATATGTATCTATAGGTTCAGCTTAACTTCCAGCAACTTAATTCAAAGGGTAAATTGAGTTTCTTCTTCCTTATTGGCGTAGAAACTGCTTAGGTTATAGCCGAGTTTACAACAGCGAACCAGTCGTTCTTCCTTTTCTGGTTTGGCGTCAAATGAAGATTCCAATTGTAGCCAGGTCCTTCTCTACCTAATCTCTCCAACGGAGTAGAGGTCTTACTCTTCCTCCACTTCTCTTGGCGAGTACTGCGTCAAATACTCTCAGAGCTGTAGTGTTTTCATCCATTCGGACAATAATGTCCTAAACAGCGGAGCCGATGTCTCTTGATTCGCTGAACTACAAGTATGTCAATGTCGCCATATATTGTATCTCAGCTCATCGTTCCATTGACGGCGGTATTTGCCGTGCCAATTCGCAAAGGCCCATAAATATTCCGGAGAACCTTCCTCCCAAAAACTCGTAACGTCGACTCATCAGACGTTGTCATCGTCCATGCCTCGGCACCGTGCCGGATAGGACTTTACTCCTCAATTGTTTACTCAGTCCGAAGTAGCACCTGTTAGCAAGGGTGATTTTGCGTTGAATTTCGAGGCTGACATTGTTGTTGGTGTCAATGCTGGTTCTAAGATAGACGAAGTTATCTACAACTTCGAAGTTATAACTGTCAACAGTTCCATAAGAGCCAAGTGGCAACTGCGACGACTGTTTCTTTAATGGCAGGAGGTGTTACATTGATAGACTTTCTGTTGAAGACTCTGTTGTTGTTGTCGTTTTTATTGTTGTAGCGGAGGTAGAATACATTCGAGAAATGATACCAAGTAGACAGTCCTTGGCCAGATAAAAATCAGGGTCCGCTTCAATTACTAGGACCCGGCTGTTGTGGGAACAGCACTGTAGACTCGAAGTCTTTACCAAGGTTAGGTTGTATATGTAAGTGTAAGTAAAATTGGACTTAGCATTGTAACACTTGTATTGGCTCGAAAGGAGCCTATTTTGAAGGCGATAGTAAAGTATTTTTTACTAAACTATGTGAATATGTTAACAGTCCGTGTCAAATTTGATCAGAAACTTTATTTTGAACTTCCTTCAAAGTAGTCTTAGGATTTTTCAAAAGATTGGAAGAACTTTTCTTGGATAATAAGGATTTTTTATTAAAATATGTGAGTATGTTAACAGTCCGGGTCAAATTTGATCAGATGGTAAACTGCGAAACATTTTTTGTAACTGATGTTTAAGGTTTTCTAAGAAATTGAAGAACATATTTCAGATAATATAGTGTTTTTATTAAAATATGTGAACATGTTAACAGTCCGGGTCAAATTTGATTTTGCTAGTAAATTGGGAAACACTATTCTTCACTGTCTTTAAAGTGGTTTTAAGATTTTTCAAGCGATTGGAAGAACATATTTCAGACTAATTTAAATAAATAATATCGGAAAAGTTACAAATTCAAATTTTGAGTTGAAATAATCTATTACTTTTAAAGCTCAACGGCATGAATTAGTTTTGAAAATAGTATTTAGATCACATTCACTTTCCCAGTCAGTGCAGCAACTAACGGTAACTTAATTTGAAAAGCATTTTCTACAAAAAAAATATAAACTAAATTATGTGTAAATTTTACGAAATATAACTCTTACAAAATCCAGCTGAAAACATTACCGTACACGTGAGAGATTTTCAATTATTATTATTATTGATTTTTTTTTGTTTTTCAATGGAAAAAATTATACAAATCATTTCGATTTGCTAGAAAAACTCACGTGGTTAGTCAATTCGGCTTCCTACACTTGCAACCAACAAAATGACAGTTCCAAATCGTATTTCACTTATGAATTGCTGCTTTGTAAGGCGAGAAATATCGAAATCATTAATGTCAATTCATGGATGACAAACGCTAATGAAGCCCTAAAGTTCCAATATACTAATATAGTTGTATTTTCCAAGTCACATGCAAGCAGAGAAATTTGAATTTACTTTCTTTGAGAAAACAAAAACGAAGCAAAAACAATTGAATGCAAGTAACAACTCTATTTGACGATACAAAAAGGGCTGACATTTTCTCGACAAAAAAGGAACAAAAAAACTTAAATAATTGAATAAAATGAGTGACTGCTACTATTTGCTGTTGCTTGCATTGTGCATTGTGACGCGCCAAAGGAATTGAACACGATTAGCCATCGGTGCCATCGGGTATTGACTGTCGCATATCAACGCACTGCCATTGGCCAGTTGTTATGCGGCGGCACAAAAGGTGTGAAAAATGCAGTTGCATATACATATGTACATATGTAAGTATGTATGCATGTGTGTATATTCACGCTTGCATTCGCATTTGAGCGCATACGAATTCCCTGCTGCATTAAATGCTAAATGATTTAACAAAATTTTTCCAATTTTTATTTAATTTTTTTTTGTTCATTTCATTTCATTTCATTTCTTTCAACTTCATTACATAGTACGATAGTTAAGCACATTAATATGTATAGTGCTCATATATTGGTAATTTCGAACTGTGCGGCGCACAAAAACACAAAAGTCGAGAATTAAAGATTCAAAAATGACTTTCATTTATTACAGCGGCGACAAACACACACACACATACATACATGTGTACGAGGTACGATAAACGCCTGGTGGGCTGCTGGCTGTTGTTGGTGCGCTGTGCAGTTGAGAAATTGGAAATTATTGTTGGAAAATGCAGCAGCACCAGCAGCTTAGTTATCAACACATATTTTAGCAGCACATAATCGTAACTGATTTCCATGGATTGTGAGATTGTGGGATTGTTGGCCAGCGAACGTGAGCAGCATACCGTAAGTATGTTTGTATGCCATTGTTGTTTGTTAGAATATGCGTGAGAGAATGCAGCAGGCGGCATAATGGTCGAGGGTCAGCGTTAAGCGTGTAGTTTACAATAAAAATTAATGATCTTAATAAAAATTAAATATTGGAAAAATTTGAAAAATATTCTGTAGACAAAGGCAGCACGAACACCATGGGGAATAGTAGTGGCAGGGTAGTGGAAAGAAATTGTAAAATACACATTAACGTTCGGCAGTGGTGGTGAACAAAATGGCGGCGGCATGGCTTAGAATAAATGTGTATATATGTGTGTATGTATGTATATAAAGGAAGACAGTGAAACACAATGCATGAATATCAGGATATGTGCTTCTAAGATATATTTTGGAACCTTATGTTTGATATGTTTTTTAAATATTTTGATAGGAATATACATACATATTCTATAAAAATATGTATGTATATTTAAGTGCTTAATTAATTGAACTCATATATACCCTTCACAGATGGATTTCTAACAGCATTAAAGTGTATAAATAGACCTTTATCTTGATTTTGAACAATCAGTTTGTATGACAGCTATATGCTATAGTGGTCCGATCTTAACAATTTCTTTGAATATTGCACAATTGCCTTAGACAATAAATCGTACCAAATTTCGTGAAAATATGTCGTCAACTGACAAAGCAATCCATACAAGCACTTCATGCCGATTGTTCAGTTTGTATGGCAGCTATACGTAATAATAGTTCGATCGGAACAATTTGTTCGGAGATTGTGGCGTTACCTAGAAAAAATTATCTATGCCAAATTTCGTGACGATATCTCGTTAAATAAAAATATTTTCCATACAAAAACTTGATTTTGATGGATCAGCTTGTTTGACAGCTCTATGCTATAAGGGTCCGATCTGAACAATTTGTTCGGAAATTGTAGTGTTGCCTTGAACAATATTCTATGCTTTATTTTGTAAAAATATTTTGTTAAATAAAACGGATTTTCATACAAGAACTTAGTATCGATCAGTCAGTTTGTATAGCAGCTATATGCAATAGTGGTCCAGTAACAGCGATTTCGACAAATGGGCAGCTTTATGGGGAGAAAAGGGCATGAGCAAAATTTTAAATCGATATCTAAAAAACTGAGAAGAGCTAGAGCTAGCTTAATCGATGCAGAACGACACGCTTATCTTTTGAACATATACTTTATAGGTCTCCGACGTTTTGCTCTAGGTGGAGAAAAGTTCACTGAGCGCCCTTCACTTGGAAGTGGCCAGAAACGATTGTTTTATATATGGTTCAAGCAGCTCACGACTTCCGGTCTTAGACCAAGAATCTTCTGGGTAGCCAAAAAACATCCGTTTGAAGGCGGGCTAAAGTTAGAAGGCGAACCATACTTTCCCAGGGTTTGGGACCCGGAAGGTAAAAAAAAAACCCAAACAAAATGAGCAATAGCCGCTGTTATAAACTGGGCTATAATAACCGTGTAGCCAATGTCTACACTAATAAAGATGAAATTATATTAAACTATTAACATTTTCACAAACTTTGCCTTTAGACATGGTTACTGAAATTAATTTTTCCCCTGATAACATTCATTTGTTATTTTTTTGCGTTTTACCTAATCAAATAAATATCAATTATTTAACCAAATATTAAAACAAATGTATCACCTTTATATGCCACCCACCATTTTGGTAAATCGCCTACGCACAGAGGACATTTGACACGAACCAATTGACACTAAGGCCCCAGCAGTGAGCACACGAGCCTCTTGCCTCACAAGTCATTGTCCAATCAAAGCTTATTAGATCACGAAAAGCAAATAGGGAAAGGCAAATGCAAATAAAATTAGGTTAAATATCAAACGGAATATCAAATACTCATGTTATTTGTATTTGCACAAGTTGTGTGTGTCGAAAAAGTGCCGATTTGCTATTCCTACACCCCTTCGTGTCACGACCGCCATCTTGCATAGCTACTAGCTTAGTAAACAGCAGACGCAAGCACAAAAGCAAACCATGTGTAATAGATACTTTCATAGATAGCATTTATGGGTGAGCGGTATCTGGGTACTTTGTGCAAAGCAAACATGTCAGAGCCATGTTATGGCATGGCAGGCAGTTCGGCCGATTTTGTGGGGTGCAAATAAGGTTTCGTGCGTTTTAGGAACAAACAAAAAAAACTTGTCTAAATTAAACAAAAGAAGTTATATATCCATGTATCGTGGATATATGCCACATGCCAAATAATCCAATATATTCATTTCATACATACATATGTGAGTGTGTGTGTAAAAGACATGGGCAAACATATGCTTAGCTTTTATGCCGCCCCATGACGTTTGGAAGGGTGTCAGATGCAGTTATAGTGGCACAGTGCTGCAGCGCTGATATTTTGGGAAGCAAAAATGGTTGTACTGTATTTGTGGGTTACAAAAAGACGCTAATGGAAACTCTAAGAGCCTCTTCTAAGAAGTTGAGAAATGAAATCAAAAGTTATTTTTAGCAATAAATAAAATTACATAACTTTTGTGAATGTTTTTAGGTAATATTTTTTTCATCGTTCGAAATTGCATTATCCGATAATTTAATCCCATATAAGTTCTACCTGTTTTGCGAAACCCACCTAATTTTGGCATGTTTAATAAAACAAGCTTATTTGTGAAAAATGTGAAAGCTTTTAAACTTCTGTGAAAGCTTTTAAGCGTTTGTGAAAGCTTTTAAGCGTTTGTGAAAGCTTTCAGGCTTTTGTGAAAGCTGTAAAAGCCTAAAAAATTTGTAAATGTTTTAAATCGTCATTAAATCTCATTATCATTGAGCGATATGAGCGATGAAAAACCGTAAATCGACATGCCTTCAATTTTATTTAACAAAATCATAACTATATTTTAACTTTTATACTGCTTCATAATCATAATTTTCTACTTAATCAACATTTTCATTAATCAATAATATAATCTCATGGAAATTACAGTAAATTTGCGAATACCTATCAATCCTGGCATGTACACCAAGTTTATTTGAGAAAAATATGATATATTCGGAATTTTGTGAAAGCTGTTAAAAACTTGAAGGCTTTTAAAAACGTCTTTAGGAAGTTTTGTAATCTAACTTTTCTCAATAAGCGATATTTTGAGCAAGAACTGTTCAAAATAGCTTCATCTAATGAAAGTTGTTTAATGTAGAGCTGTTTTGGTAGCAGGAGTGAAAGCTTTTGTGAAAGCTGTGAGATGAAAAAGGCGCTTTAAAGACTTCGTGAAAGTTTTTCAGAACAAAATAAACTTAAATAAAGAAGTGTTTTGATGCAAAGCTTTTTTTTTGTAGAAAGAGTGAAAGCTTTCGTGAAAGCTACTAAAATTAAGGAGATTTTATGAGTTGTTCGGAACTATTTTCTTATAAATCGATATCTTTAGTTTTTTTTATGGTATAACCAAATATTCCCTTTACTTTGGAAAATAAATAAATTTACGTAGACCCCGAATGATTTCTGAGAGACAAGGCTCTCACTAAGAATGAATCACCACATTTCTGAGACTTTCAGGAGCATTGAAATTGTTGAACTATTTATATTAGAATTTTCGACTGCTCTATACTTCCAAAACTAAAGCACTGTGCCCTCAACGCTAGCACCAATTTCGGACGCACATTGCGGGCATAGGCCAAAGTAGCATAACGTTGCTGCCGCGGTTCGTTGAGAACGAGGCAACAGCAACTTTTTTGGCAAATCATCTTGCGATCATTTCTCAAAACGGCTCTATGCGGCTGTCGTTGCTACCAAAAAACACACACACACACATATACACGCGCTCGCTAATACAAAATTGAACAAAAAGAAAAGTTGGAAACTAGATGCCCAAGAAATAGAGAATTCAGCACAGCAGGCGGTAGTGGCAGCCCGCTAGCTAAGCACCGGCAGCGCAAATGGCACGCACACCGCCAGCACTCGGCAGTCGGCAGTCAGCGCGGCGAACCTGACATGGGTGGTGCAGGCAGGCTGCCTTTAACAATAGGGAGCAACCGATTCTGCCACTGGGCACTGAATGCCTGCACGCCCGCACGTCTGCACGCAAGATTGCCCCGGCTCCACACTCACCATGCCGCTACTCCATTGCAACGTTGCTGATAAAGTTTGATGAGTGCGTGCATGTCAAGTCAAAGAAAACACAAAAAAAAATTATAGTAGAAAACACAAACAAAAAAACAGTTAGAAAGTACATGTGAACATATATTAGTAATATGGGTAGCAGTAGGCTCTACGCTTTTAATGGAACCACCCATTGGCGCAGAAAGAAAAAAAAAGGAAGAAATAAATTAGAATGTGTTTTGGTAATGGAATTTCACGAAATTATATTTGATACGCAATTATTTTCGATTGGTGAAAAAATAACAACAAAAACAAAAAAATAACAAGAAAAACAAAAACAAGTAAAAACAAAAACAAAAATGGCAACAAACAACACACACAAAACCGAAAATCCGCTGAATTTAGATCACCGCACGAACCAAACGCTGATAAAACCAACACCATCATATAGGGAGCTTGTTGTTTGTGGGTCGAACAGGCGCGTGGCACCTTAAACCTCACACGACAGCACGAGCCTCCGCTGCGGACCAAGGCAACGTATAAAAAAGCTCATTTTTCTTTAATTTACGTGCCTGTCAACTCAAAATGCCTGCTGTCATTTATTTTCCACAACGCCAACGAGAGGTACGAGCAACTCCGACAGCTTTATGTGACAGCCGGTGTGAGTTTGGGGGGCAAAACAGGCGAGCAGGCTGGCCAGATGGGGCATTTGATTGGTGCTCCTTTGCGCTGGGAGGGGGATGAAGCACGATTTATCGCTGCGTACGGCTGAATGCTGCTTAATATGCGAGATTTACGCCATTTTCTTAAATCGAAAAAGAAACTTGTGCTCTGCTTGTGATTCCACTCACATATGTATGTATGTGAGCATTTGGCGATATCAAATGGTAATGTGGTGAGCCAGCGAAAGTTCTTATCAAAGGATGAAAGGACAAAAGGAAATGAGCCGAAGCTTATAAGATGGATCACTTGGGAGCAGCTGTGCTGGAGACACGTGTGTAGACAACAACAAAGGCTTTTTAAATATGCATATGTATGGTATATATTTTATCACAGTGTACGTCCATACACATACTTGTGTATAGTACATATCAAGAAACATTTCGAAACTAATCTAAACAGTATGGTGTTGTTGTAAAGATAATTTTTCGTATCTTGTACGAAAATGTTTGTAAGTTTCGGGGTCCTCTTAATGTTATGTGTACTTTTGCAATTATTTTATGACTAATCGATAAGACCATACATGTTTATATATGCATATAAGGTGGATCCATCCGATTCTATTTTTGATGATATTATCTTAATATTTTTAACATTTTGTTGACGTTATGTTGCCTGACATTTCCGACTTTTTACAATGTGTGTTATCAAGCAAAATACGATGGGCAATAAAATAATATATTCAAATCATGCGATATGATGAAAGATTCTTGATCAGTTCTCTTTGAAACTTACATACCATTTAAGGGTTAGAATGAAAAAAAATCGATTTATTTTTTATTTTATTTTCTTAAGGGGGGAGCCTGCTTTAGAAGCTTTAAAAACTCGATTTTTTTTTTGCTTAAATCTCTTTAAAAATCATCTAAGAATATGTCCCAAAGTTATAGATGGGAATTCGAAATATTTTTGAAGCTAGAAGGGAACTAGCGTCTAGCAAACTTTGACGAACGATTTCTAGCGTCATTTTTACGATTTTTCTTAATTGGAAAGGATAAAACTAAACGTTGAATGGTATTGAAGCAAAGTTGATTATCTTCGGCATTAAATTATCTTCTATTTAAGCTTTAACGCGTTTCTCAAAATTGTGTGTTTCAAAGTCGGTGACCAACATTACTCGAAAACGGCTAGACCGATTTGTCTATAATTTTAAAACGAGCTTCTCAAATATTAATCGAAGATTTTTTCTCTCAGAGAAAAAATTTTTTTATAAAAAATGTAAGGCCAAAATTTTGGTCAAAACTCGATTTTTTTTTTGAGAAACTGTTATTTTGTCAAAAATTTTATTTTGGTAATTCCTTCGATTAATTTCTAGACAAGAACATTACTTTAACGAAATCTGTTTGATTTTTTAATTTCAGAGGATCCAGTTCAGAGATATAGTGGTCACCGCAAAACGTTTTCTTGGATATGATCTCCAGGGGTTCAGTTGTAGTTTTTTTTCAAATAAATATTTTTACTATTACGAAGTTTTAAAATACAGTTAAAAGATACCATAATATGTGTACACATTTTTGAATCAATAAATTTAAAATTTTTCTCAGAAAATTTTTTGGAAAAATCGCTTTTTTCGGCTTTCTAAATATATACATACATATAACCACTTAAGGGTATTTGCAAGAATTTTTTAATTCAGTGTGATCGTCTAACGAGATTTTAAACGCATATATCCTAAAAGGCTGTTTTCAGAGTCGGTGAGCAAAATTTCAGCGAAACGGCTGGACCGATTAGCTTGAAATTCTTATGTGACATCGCTAGATATGTATATTGTCCGGCAGTTATATAATCGGCTATAATCGCGTAAGCGGTGTCTACGCCAGTAAAGAAGAAGAAGTTATATAAGGACTAATATTTCGACAATAATTTAAATTTTTAAGCCCCATGGAGGTATGATTAGTTTTGACTAGTCCTTCGAACGATCGTCTGTATTCAGCTATAATAATAATAAATTTTCTTTGCTTTTAGTATACAGAGAGTTTTAAAATTAATTTTTAAAATTCTGCAGATACCTTTTTCAGAGGTTCACCTCAAGATCAATTACGAGAATCAGTGAATTCTTATTTCCTCTAGCAGTGTTATTTAAAAATCAAAGCCTTTTCGAGCAATTACTCAGACCTATGACGAACTGAGTAGACATAATCGAAGAAGTTATGTGAAAGCAGTAAAAAAATACCAGATAGTACTGGGTATCAACTTATATACAGGATCAGATGTTTTTAAGTTATTTGACGACGTCTAAGAAAACAAATAATGGTGGCGATTTCTTTAGCATTGTATACTAAGTTAGGAAACTGTCGCCAATTTAAAAGATTTTTTTAACTCCAATTCACTACTGGTATTTGAACGGGCGACAGAAACGTTATCTACAGGTCGATAAAGACCAGAAAGTTTATAAAAATAAATATAATAAGAATAATTAGAACCGAACATTTAACAATTATTGATTTCCGATAATGTTATCCTGTTATCAGCATGTATTCCTATTAAATTAAAAAAAATAACCTATAATTTAACCTGCTTTATTTTTCGGTGATAAGTTGAGAAAATTAGATTTTTTTTATATTTTTTTGTAATAGTAACAGATAGAGCTCAAGAACATAAAGCACGTCCGAATATGAAGACCAAAAATTTTATAATAAAATAAGTACTAACGTGGGAATATAGAAATTACTTGACGACACACTGACAAGGACTAAAATATAATGCGTTCCAGAGTGCTTCATGCAAATCTATACGTCCTGAGTCTCGAGAAATCGTTGCAAATTCGCTCCACTGCATTAAAAAAAAGAACAAAAACAAAACATATTTTGAACTCAGCTTGAATCATCTGACAACAAAGCTCTCCAATAACTATGTCATAATGTGAATATGTATATGTATATTATAGTATGCTGCGAAACAAAAAGCACAAAACACGAAGAACTATTTACAAAAATAAAAAATTATAGTCACAACTCGTGTCTGTCGTCGGTGATTAAAAGCGTATAATTTCTATAAAGTAAAAAATAAAAGCCATTGCTTATCGCTCGGCCACAGCGAAATTTCTTATCGGAAAAAGTGTTTGTATAAAAAACGGATTTTTTTCTATCAAAATTGTTTCCATCCAATGCAGCGGCATTGAATAAGAATTTGAAGCGCTCTCACACGCCGCAGCTTTCGCACGTTGGAGGCCAAGCAAATAATAATAAATGATGCGAAAGTAAAACATAAATGAGATACAAATATACATATAGAGATGTATGTATGTAATGTATGTTTATCTATTAATAAACGCTGTCACATTAGCTGCAAACCATATTCGAGGCAGGACTTCTGACAAGTTGGCTAAAAAGCATATGTACTTGTGCTTGAACGAATATGTTTATGCATATTTTAGAGAGATAACGTTAGAACAAATATGAGAACTGGAAAGCTGAAGAAGCTTAAAGCTCCAACAGGCATGCTTATCTCTTCGCTAACAGCTAGAGATATAAAATTTTAACTAACCTTTTTGTATATTAATATTAATGTGTGTTATCGGCGCTATTATTAGTGGTAACATATGTATGAAAGTGTGAAAGCTGTGCTGTGTGGTTGACACTTGAGGGGGTGTGAGAAAAAATATGGCGCAAGAGCGGCAGTATAGCGCAAATATGTACATATATGGAAGTATAAGAAACTATTTATTTTAAGAATCTGAAGATTTTTGTCTTTTTATTTTTTGTAAACATTTCTGATATTAACAGACTTTTACACAACCGATAAACATGTCAATATGTCGATATGTTGTGTGAGAATAACAACATTTACCGAAAAATGCTTTTGCGCCTTAAATATACATACATACATATGTACATATATTACATATATACATACGTAGATAAGCGAGAAATTTACTCGATAAGCGCTTCACTTACATAAATCGACTGAGTAAATGAGTCAGAGTGAGCACCACACCACCATTATGAATTTTCGGAACAAAATTTCGAATTTTTTTCTTGCCCTTGTAAATAGTATGTACCTTCAGGTATATCATACTAAAATTTTAAAAGAAAATTCTCCAGTTTATCATATTTTTAAACGCATTTTTCTCAAAACAACATATTGTAAATCTATTTGAGTTATTACTCGGAGACAAATGAACGACATGGTGTTTCGTAGAGAATTTTTGTTATGGGTTTCATCCACCTAAAAGGCGGAATCACTGCAGCAGTGGAGCACCTTTTTAAGGGCAGTCGTAAGTTTTTATTCAAATATATGTAAATATACCGTTACAATTTTAAAGCAATCACTACACTAGTTTTTTTTCTCAATTCCCAAAAATCGCCTCATTAAGATTCAAGTTAAAAAAAATGTCACAAGTTCATTTACTTATTTTTTAATATATTTATAAAAAGTAATGATATCATTTTATAGAACCTTTCCGAAATGAAACGGAAAATTAGCCTCTGTATTACTAGAAATATTAGCACTAATATTTACAACACTATAATCATAATATAAATAAAATTAGCATAATTATCATCAGCATCATCACCATCGCTATCATTTTCATCAACTTATTGCGTCTACGAAAATTGTTGCATTTTAAACAAACACTGGGAAATCTTAGTTTTTGTTGCCAACCGATCATTCAAAGTAGTAGTAACCGATTACAGATAATACCAATTTAATTTCGAAATTTTATTCATTTATTTTTTTTTTTTAATCTGGAAGCTTTTATCAAGTGCATAGTAGGGGGATTTTGAGAATTTCGAAAAATCGGGGATATAGGTCAGGATTTTGTAAAAAGTGGCATTTTTACCCGTGTTTTTCGAGATCAAAATACTTAAACAACTGTTGAAATGCCATATTTCTCGGAAAAGCGCTCTACTACGCACTTGAGTATAAAATTGATGAAAAAAGTTAGTTTCGAGGAAACGAGCCTCAAAGTTCTCCAGTTGTATAGACCGCAGCACAAAGTGCAAAGGTTCTAGGTCCTATTTCTTTGAAAATAATCGAAGTAAGCCAATGAAACTTCGGGACAATATATCGCTCATTTGCTGCAAGACCGGCATAAATCAAAAAACGTGATTTTTGAGTTAATGCTGCAGAATTGTTCATTATATCATACTTCATGTTGAGTGAAAAATTCATATGAATACCTCTTATATGCTCCGCTTGAGAAGAGGTGTAAGGTTGGAGTCACCGTGTAAGGTTGCAGTCAGTTGAAAACTTTAAACGCGTTTTCTGGAGAATCGATTTTTTTGACTTATGCCGGTCTTGCAGCAAATGAGCGATATGTATGTTTGAATAGTTTTTCAATTGATTAGAGCGAAATTTTTTTTTTTTAATTTTTTGAAAATTCTAAAGGTATCTTCCCCCTTAAACCTTCTCATGGTAATTCAAAACTATTTTTTAAAAGAAATATTTATTTACCTGTTTTCGAATTACGTTTAAAAAAGTTATAATCATATTTTTTAGATACAGCTATTTCGTAATGAAATAAAAATATAAAAAAAAAAAATTATAAATAAAAAATAAATTTAAATAAAAATAAAAAAAGTTTAAATAAAAATAAAAAAGTTAAAAATTAATAAATCATAAGTATCTGCAATAATAAAAGTTATCTAGAATTTATGTTCTGAAATAGCATCACACCCTCTTCTTAATAGCTTGTAAAGTAACTATCTACAAATAATTTAATCTCCATCGCATTTTATATAAAATGTAAGTGCTTATCGTGAAAATGCTGTGTTATTAACTAGACTGGGGTTTTAATTAGATAAGAAGATTATCTACAAGAAAAAATACTTATTTAAAATGAAAATATGTCATTCATAAGTGTTTGTATACATATGTATATGCGATATGGAAGCGTTTCGCAGTTAAGAAGAGATGTTTTAGTGGGTATATATGTATAGTTAAGTGAATACAACTATTGTACATATGTATATCGTCGCCTTATATGGAAAATACCTAGCATCACTTTTCATAAGTTTATAGGGGAAGAAAAAACGATATAATAGAAACCACTCATATTGCAAAAAAAATTGAATTTTGGTTATGTATTGGTTATCATACACTCATATTGCAAAAAAAAATTGAATTTTGTTCATGAAATGGTTACGTATTAGTTATATCTGATAGCGGCAGTGGAAAGTGTAGTATAATGTAGTGAATCGTAAGCCTTCAAACACTCAATTTCGATTTTTTTGATACTACGCAACATTTCAGGTGACGATATAAACAGTATTTGCCTAAATATTTGCACACATTTATAAAGTCTACAAAAATATGTATGTACATGTTATTAATATATTTAATAATTATTAATATATTATAATATTTGTTTTATTTTTTGTTTTATAATTTTTTAATAAATAGTATACGGTAAATTATGCAATAAATTCTCGTCTATAATTATAACGCAGAACCTCCAACAGAGTTTTAAGGTTGAATAATGGTACCTAGCTCTCTTTATGTATAGCGACTGCATATTAAAAACGAGATGTAAATTAGCCTTTATATTTAAGAGTTTAATTTTGATAAATTTTCAAATCTAAAAAAAATATTCAAAATTTCAAATATTCAAAAATTTTCACATCCAAAAAATTAAAAATTATTAAAAATTCTCTAAATTTATTAAAAAGTCTCTTTATATAGATTCACCTCAAAACTAATTAAATAACTGTTTTTATGCACTACTAAACTTGTCCGTATACACACAGATGTACATGTCAGTTAAATTGGAAAATTTTCAACATTCAATTGCGCATAAGACATTTGTAGCGCTACATATACATATGTATGTATATACATAGGTTAGTATACATATATACATATACACATAAACACGATTGTTCTTAAAATCCATAACTTCGCATATTCATATACACTTCGTCTACACACGAGCACACTCGGCTGGCTAATTAATGTCCTGCATTCAAAAGCACGAATATGTTCGGCAAAGTTCGCCACAGCATAAATATATTCTACACCAACACTACAATAACAAAAATATTGCTTGGACTCACCAGTTTCATTGTCCACGGTGAAGGGTATACCAGCCCATTCATCATCGATATCGCCAGCATCATCGCCATCTTTGTCCTCAAAGCTTGGCTACATTAAAGTAACAAATGAAAAATTAGTAAAAAATTAAAAAAATAATAATTTTAGAAATTTAAAAATAAAAAACATGGAAAATGTCGCGAGTTTGCTGTTGGTCTGTCAACATTTTTTTGTTTTTGTTTTAGAATTTTTTTTTTGTGTTTGTTGCCTCCTCGTTCACCTTGCGCTTCAGTACATAAGTATGCCCTCTATTCGTATAGGTATAATATTTCGACTTCGTTGAATTTATAAGATTGCGTGATCTCTTCACGAATCCTTTTAAAATGGGCTCGAACCAACACATCTTTTTTGTCAAATGCCTTTACACACTCACTTTATATTAGCTATAAGCATATATGAGCAATATATTTACAACTAAACTCCCGAAATTTCACATTGAATCTGAATGGTTTTGGTCCATAACGTCTAAGTTTTAATAAATGCAAATTACTTTCAATCTATTATCATTGATTTGAGCGCATTTTATGTGAAGATCAGCGAACTTTGGCGCTCAGCCCTCACTTGTTTGGTGTGTGTTTGTGTGTGTGTGTGTAGGCTACTGCTTAAGACCTGAGCGCCCAGTTTCGCGTAGCGGAATTAAGAGAGTTCCTTTATTTAATTTAAGATGATCTCAGAGCATTTTGTTTTTTGTCTCAAAAATTCTGTTAGTTGTTTGTAATTTCTGGAAGACAGTTCTTAACCTGTAGTTGATGTGGCGGGTATTTAAGATGTTTTATGTATAACATATTGAAGCGATATTGAAGATTTTTGAGTTTCTTTGGAGTTTATATTAAGTTACGAAATTTAAATAATTTTTTAAAAATATATATTAGCCTAATTTCAAAATTATGAGGTATTTTCGGGGTTTATGGATTTTTTTTTTTTAAGTTGTCCAAAATTATTTTTTAGTATTTTTAACCGCAATATTTTCAAATTTCTTTCAAAATTGTTATTCTTCAATGCATTTAGTTTTAAGCATATACAGAAAATTTTTATAAAAAAATATTGGAACTTGGAACTTTATAGAGAGAATTTTTTAAGAAATATTGGCTTTTAGAGCTTTATAGAAACAACTTTTTAAGAAATTTAGGCTTTTAGAGCTTTCTAGAGAAAACTGTTTTAGAAACATTAGCTTTTAGAGCTTTATAGAGAAAAATGTTTAAGAAACATTAACTTTTAGAGCTTTCTAGAGAAAACTGTTTAAGAAACATTAACTTTTAGAGCTTTCTAGAGAAAACTGTTTAAGAAACATTAGCTTTTAGAGCTTTGCAGAGAAAATGTTTATAAATAATATGGGCTGTTGGAGCTTTATAGATAAAACTTTATAAGAACCGTTGGCTTTTAGAGCTTTAGAGCTTTACTCAAACGATCTAACATTTTTGAACCTTTGACTTTTGTAATTACTGCTCTATAGAACCTTGAAAAGACTTTAGTTAACAATAAGGACCACAAAAAAGCGTAAAAAAACATTCAATAAATTCTCAACTACATTTGGGTACATTAAATGTTTAAATAATAAACTATATTTCACCAAAAAAAATATATATATACATATACTTTATAGTTTGCCAATCATATAAATTTAAAAAATCAACAGTTGCCTATTTTCCCTAAACACCATTTCAGGGTTAAAAACAAGATCACCCCATACTCAGCGCCGCATCTACAGGAAGCTTATTCAACTGCGGCATTATTTCGTTTTTCCAACATGGACCTTTAAAATAAATACGAGTATATTATTAAAGTTGACCGTTTTCACCTGCCCTTGAAATGAGTTATATCTAATTGTTCTACAACACTTTTGCGTGCTTTCGTTTAAATCGCACACTCTTACCCCGTTCGCGCCTCCAAAGAGAGTTGAAAGCACATGCTTATCGCATGCTTTTTTACCAGACGATACACAATCGACGACCCCCCGACGCCGCTGCTGCTGCACAACACTTACCTTATCTAATTTAAGCTCTTTCAGCGCTTTCAAATTCTCAATATCGTCATCGGCGCCTGCACCCTTACTACCGTTATTAGCGGTTGCATTCAACAGATGCGGTGGTGTCAATGAAAAACCCAAATCGACATCTTGCTTCCAGAGCACATCGATAATTTCGCTCTCCTGGAATAAGAATTTAGTAGGTGGAAGAAGTTTGAGTACACCTCGTGGCGGCCAAAACCAAAAACATATCAAAAATTGTTATAAATATAAAATTGTACATATGTATGTATGTATGTATATATGCGCGTGCGAAAGTAATAAAGGAATATTCCATGCCGATCGGCATATAAATATATATATACATATATTATATATTAAATATATATTTTATATATGCACATAAATCGGCTTCGTCGATGGCATAAGTCAAGTTGTTTAATAAAAAAAATAATAACAATAGATAATGTAAAATAACCCACTGTGTTTATGAAAGTTTTCATTTTGTAAGTTTATAACTGCGTTTTTATTAAATACTACTTTCACGTAAGAATACGAGCTTTTCACTTATAAAACACTTTTTCTTTTAATTGATTGTCCTTCACACTTCGTTAATGCTCGAGCACTGTGTCTCACTTTTGTCTAAATTTCAACGGTTTTGTTTTGAAAATGTCTATGAAATATGTTTGTTTGTATTTCTATAAAAAAAATATATATATTTTTGCTCCGTTAGCGCTGAAAACGTCTTTTTAATGCGATGGCTTTAAGAGACTACTGCATGGGCATGCCTAGGCTAGGAACTCTTCGGCAAAACACTCTTCGCGGCAGATTATTTTTATTTTTCAATTTGTAATTCTTTATTTTTTTCTCTCTAAATGTCGACTGCTGGCCTCAAATTCGGGCTATAGCTGACGCGTGTGTACGTTACAGGTCTCTTCTGACTGATAAGCGCTTCGCAAGCAAGATAAGCCCGATGAGTACTTTCCTCATTGTACTCGTAATCGTCTAAAATGTTCGGCGCTACGATTCGTTGTAGCGTCACTAATTCGAAAAGAGATGTCTTATCAGTGAACGCTTTTGTTTATAGACTTTCTTTATGCTCTTCAGCGTCGCCTGACTGAAATTTTAATGCAACAAAAGAGTTACCGCGTGAATTCTCTTTCATTATTTTTATTATGAATATACATATAAAACCCAAGAGCATTGTGTCCATTTCGTTAAGATTAAGTCGTCGGAGTCGTAAAATTCTTCTGATAAATAAGTACTGTATATGCAAATGAAGCAATTGGGCATATTTGTTTCTGCGTTAAAAAAAAAGAAGAAAGAAGCAACCGCTTATTTCATCACAACAGTCGCGTTCAGAACATTCAACATTTATTTTATTATTTAAAAAATAGTTCTAAAAAAGTGTGAATAAATATATGATTGTCCATTTAATAGAATTTATAAGCGAGAATATTCATTTAATTGTGGATCTTCGAACAAGAATAATGTATAAAATTTTTTCCATAAGTCCGATTCATAAACATTTATTACATTTCTAGCTACTATTATGAAGGATGCAGCCATGTATAGAAGTTTCTGAGCGCCATTCACTTGCGAGTGGCCAGAAACGATTCTTTTACATATGGCTCAAGCAGCTCACGACTTCTGGCCTTAGACCAAGCATCCGAAGAGCATCCGTTTAAGGGCGAGCTAAAGTGAGAAGGCGAATCATCTCTCCCCGAGGTTGTGCGCTGGGTTTGGGACCCGCCACGTAAAAGACACCCCCAATAAAAGTAATAAAACAGCCTCGGATGAGATATACGATGAGATTGACATAGTTCAGCGAATTAAGGGGTTACATGTGTTTACGGGATTTCAAAAAATCGATTTTTTTTATTGACTTATTAAATTCTACAACACCTCTAGAATATTGTTCTAAATTTTCAAGTTGATCTGAGTAATGGTTTCGGAGATATAGCCTTGAGAATATGTGCGCTCGAGGCTCGCTAAGCAAGTGCGCCGTCTTTAAACATGTTTTTCTCGAAACTGTGATTTGGAAGTCGGTTGGCAAGATTTCTCGAGAACTGCTGATCTTAATGACATTTGCACAGGTCTTTGAGATACAATTCTCAAGGACTTGGACGAAGGAATTTCTTTTTTTCGATTACAACTAAAGGCGAATTTTCAGTTTTTTTTTCTTCGTCCAAGTTCTATGTTAAGGTTTTAACGTATTTTTCACTTTAGATGAGTTATTCTGCCAACTCGGAAGCATAATTTTTCAGAGGGCTCACCGGAAATGGTGTCGCAATGGCCGAGTTTAAGGGTTCAGTAGGGTAATCTGGCCTGTTTTATTGACATTTTTTTTCATAGAGATTTTTATTCTACAATAGAACTTTTTTCACATATATCGTGGAGTGTATAAACAAATTTTTTTGGAATTTTTCGATGACATCTGTCGGTGAAGTGGCTGGGTGAATGAGATGCGTTCTTTCACTGGCGAAATACAAAATCCCAATTTATTCTTAAAAAATACGTGAATGGTTATCGTCCTAGGCGTTTTGTGAACATTTCATAAAATTAAACAAATCGGTTGAGTAGTTCGACCGGAATGATGTCCGCCAGTTTAAAAAAAATGTGTTTTGAAAAAAACTTCTTTAAAGTGCCAAGTGTGCACTCCGAGCGCTCGGAACGTCGAGAGGTATTATTATTTTTGGGCCTTTTTCGAAAGCTTCCAATGGTCAAGTGGGTTTCTACATTAATTTTAAGGGTGCAAAGAAATATAAAATGCAAAAAAAATTAAAAAAGATCAGAAGAAGGGTCAGTAGGGCCCCTAAAATATTTTTTCGAAAAATTTCAGATTTTTTTTGATGATAATGTATGTTTGTAACAATAAAAATTCTAATAAGAAAGGATAAAATTTGTGATTTAGCACCGTTAGACTGCTTCTTGTGGGTTTAATTGAAGTCATTAGTCTTTAGCAATAAATTAGACTCTCTTCGAGCTTTACTTGACAAATTTATCTAGTATGCTCACTTGAAAGTGTCAAGTAGAACCATCCAGTTGTTTCGGATAAAAATCCTTACCATCTCCGAAAAAAATGTTTGGAGAAAAGCAGAGTTAAAGTTTTAGTGGTATCATTTGTTTAATTTCAATATTCTGGTTATTTTTCTCTGAAAATTCATTCTATGCTTAAAAATATATTCACACTAAACTATTTATTATCAAAAGCATTGTTCAGCCACGGTTGATTCGCGACCAATTTCCATATTTTGAATGATAAAGTTTTCCATATATGTACATATGTTTAAAAAGTTGCTTAGCTTTAAGGACCACACCGTAAGATTGCTCTAAGCGACATTGTTGAAATGTCAATCAAAGATAATTGTGTTGCTGAAATTATTTCCTATGATTTTAACAAGCTGAACTTAGAGCAGATTCTGAAGTTGGCAAAACAATCAAATTTAACAAAAACAAACACAAATTTGACGACGAAAATTATCAAAGTGTTAATACTTAGAAACGAGTAAAATATTATCTTGAATGAACCCGATGATAATCAACGATATTAGAGCGATCTATCACCGATAGAATTGTGCTTAGTAAACCTATAGTTTGTGCGGCAGTTGGTTTTAGAAGACTGTCAATAGGAGTAGATGTAGAAATTTTGGAAATTTTCTAAAGTGAGTCTTTATCACTAACAAAGGAATTATATAGAGAAAATCAAATATACCAGCAAGAAAATGGTCTATCTATTTCTTCTTACACGTTTCATAGAAGTATAAATGTTCCGTTATTTCAGTAATAATCTAATAATCTTAATCCCACGCCGTTTCATATCCGAGATGCCGAAGCGGCTTTAATGTATACTTAGTATACCAAACTGAGTCAAATCAAAAATTTGTACTGGCAACGTAAAAATACTATAATTCATTGGAATATTAGACAAAAATAGATTATGTCTATGTTTTATTTTTTTAGTACCTAATTTACAATAATTTACGGCTCCAAAAACATCTGTCCAACATAGGTGGCATGGCTTCTTCAGCAAGTTCCTCAGAGTTCATCAAAGTGCTGGGCCTTTGTGAATATACAAACATATGTGATAGAGGAGAGGGCACAAAGACCGTTCGATCGCAGTGCAAACCACAAAAGAATTTCTATTCCACCATAATTTATAAGAAACTCAATTTCGTAATTTTAAATAAAATATTTCGAACAAGAAAGCGAACTTCAAAAACGGAGAAATCGCTTGTTTACTTTTAATTCCAGCGCTTGAAAAAAAAATTGTTTTTGTCCAATAACCAAAAAATAATAATTTCTTATTATCCAAATTTGCAAACATAAAGCAATCAAAACTCCTCACATTTGACGATCAATTTAGATTGCCGCTTAATTTTATATGCTTACTAATGCAGTACAAATGCACACTGCTTTGTTTCAACTAACCGAAAAACAACCAGAAATTTGCAAAATTCCAAGCAAAAATTTACAAATTGATTTTTTTGTTGTTTCGTTTTTTTTTTGCAAATTCACGCTCGGCCTCAAATTATAGCGTTAATGATGCATTATTAACGCTGCACCGACGCACTTAATCCTTTCGCAAGTCAACAACTTACTACACCCAACAACAAAAGCAACAAAGCGCAGCCACAATAACCGACAACTAAACGGCGGCGTGGCAGTCGAACAAAAGCAGGCGTTTTAAGTCGCAACAAGCAAGCAGAGTGCCGGTGAAGAGGTGAGGAAGTGGAGGAAAAAATGCGGCAAAAAGGAGAACTGACACGAAATGGTGTTGGTGGAATTTTCGGCATGTCAACCACAACAGGTAGCCGTTGCCGTTGGTGAGGATCAGCGCTGCAGAGTAGATATGCGGACTTATTGTCCGTCCAAGAGCAAAAGGATCAACACAGTGACGTTTAAACCAAAGATAATCGCGGCATAATCGCATCCATTAGTGGGATGAGACCAACTTTGCATGTCAAAATCGGTTAGGGCGACAGTGACGGGATTCCCGGAACTGCAGAGAACACAGTTTTGCATGTATGCGTGTGTAGGAATGTGGTAGCTGCATAAGTCGTAAAATAAACAGATCAAACAAGTGCGAGTGGGGGCAAAGCGGCCGGGTATTTAAATGCAAGTAAAATATGCAGTTAAGACTATTCGTGAGTGTGTGCATGTTTGTGTGAGTGCAGGCACTTTCTGGTGCGCATATGTATGTATGTATGTATGTATGTAACAGCTTATGTTGCATGACACAACACTTGCCACAGCGGAGGCTACATGTGCATATGACATACAAAAATGCATCTATATACACATACATAAGTACATACTCACACATAGGTACATATACAAACATAAGTCCATATAGTATGTATACGTTTATGCCACAGCTGGTTGCATGCAACACACAATTGATGGCTTAATTAAATTGTTTTCCAAAGCGACAAAAAAAGTGTCGTAAAAATATATATATTTTTTGTTATTGCAATAAAAACAACAAAGCACCGCAGAACTACCTCAGTAGGCGCGCTTTAATGAAAACTGAATGGCCAATTGAGTGGCCGGTCACAAGCGCTTGTGTCCGCTTCCACGCCGACATGAACACACAAACATTTGAATTGCCTTGCTACATTTGAATTTTTATTGTTGTTATTGTAATTTTGTGTTTTTTGTGTCGCCCTAAATGTCAACTGACATTTTCTGTAGAATTTCTTTCATATTCTTGCGCATTTTTCCTAATGAAAATGTAAGAATTTTCAACAAAAACGCTACGGCCAACCCTTGTGCGCCAACAAACGCACACAGAGATACACACATACACATAAAAAGAAATAGAATTACGCTTTTTTTCCTCGGCTTGCTTGTGCAACTTGAAAGCACATGTAGCGACGGTTGTGCACATAAGAGATTGCCGCCGCTTTAATGATGCCACAACAACAATGTGGCAAGCTGTTGTTACTACCGGACACACACATACCCATATATGCATTGTTGCACGAGAAAAAAAGATACAATCAATCATTCCATTTAACCACGCCTATCTCCTGTATTACTCAGCACAAAAATGGACGGCCTTTAGATGCGCCGCGGCCAGTGAGCGAAAGCAAACAAAAAAAACGAAATGTTGGCAGCGCTGCGTTCTCGACAGCGGCAGCAAGGATCAACGTGAACGCCGGCAGCGCACCTATACACAAACATACACACACAGTTATGTATATGTAACACAGTCACGAAAGCAGCCAAGCAGTGCAATTGGCTGAAAGGAGTTGATGCTGTTGCTTGCGTGTGTGTGTGTAGGCAGGATAGCAAAGCCATATTGCCTTTGATATATGTATACATATGTGTGTGAGTGCTAGTGGTTGTTGTTGGCGCGCTCTGCGCATGTTACATAAAAATATGCAATTAAAAGTCAACGGCAAAAGGGGATGATTTCACCACTACAATGGCAGCGGAGTTCAAACACACACACAGGCACAACGAGCTGCTACTTTTGCGCTTTATCCTTGTGCAATTGACTGTACGACGCTGTTTTTAGTTTCCTACTTTGCTCATATACATATGTATGTACATACATACATGGAACATATTTATCTGTTTATATATGCTTGTAGCTTGTCCAGTTGATTATTTGCGTCCCCATGACTTCATCTTCAAGTTTCATTTTAGTTTAATCGAAATTGTAATTATAACTTGTAGGAATTTCAGTGAAATGTATGAAGCCGTTTGGAGAGTCTAGAAGCTTCAGTTTTCTCTTCAACGAGCTGTGGCATACTATATACTTATGTATTGGTCTAAAACAACAACAAAACAATGAGAACATCTTCCCGAAAGTTATACGAAAAGAAATAAAAATAAAAATTTAAAAACATTGATTAAAAAATAGTTAAAAAAACTTCTCGAGAATATAAAATTTAATTTAGAAAAAGTGTTTCTGGAGCTACTCTGTAAGTATAGATTTGTAATAATAGAAGAAAATACTTTATAAAATTATCAAACAATTTTAATAATTCCCTTCACATGTGCATTTCATAGTGAATAAAAAGTTTTTCAACTTGATTTAATCGGTCAATTTGTATGGCAGCTATATGCTATAGTGGTCCGATTGGAACAATTTGTTCAGAGATTGTGGAGTTGCCTTGAAAAAATGATCTATGCCAAATTTCGTGAAGATATCTTGTAAAACATTTTTTTTTTTTCGTACAAGAACTTAATTTTGATCGTTCAGTTTGTACGACGGCTATGTGTTATAATGGACCGATATCGGTGATTCCAATAATTGAGCAGTCTTTTGGTGAGAGAAGAACGTGTGCAAAATTTCAGACCGACAACTCAAAAAATGCCAAACGTTATATACCATATAACCAATATAATAACATATAGTTGAATGAAAACTAACTTGAAATTAACATAAACAAACTTTTTCCTGTATATTATTATCTATAGCGGTCGTAATCGCAGTGATGGATCCTGTTAAGCTAGCACGAGTATGTCAAGGGCCTGCTACGGATTCCATATCTACAGTCAAGTAAAAAAGTCTGTGTCGCAAAAGTCTCAAGGATTGTCCAATAATCAACTGGAGCGGTTAGGTGAGTGTAAAAAACGACTTACTTTTGCCGATTCATTCTGAGAGTAATGAGAATAAATCGACTTGTTTCTTTGTTAAAAATCTATCTGAGCGTACAAAAAGCTATAGTTGATATATCAATTGTATACATGAGATAGCTTTCGAATATGGTTTTGAAAAGTGCAGTTTCCAGAAAAAGGCTTTCAAAGTTTATGTCCTTCAGCTGACTGGTGCGAACGTTTCGACAGCATATAGCGTATAGGACAGTGAATTTTTTTTCAGAGCTCTGCCAATAATTATTCAGTACTCGATATTAATAGTAGCGGGTGGGCCATATAAAATTTCAAATTTAAAGATAGGGCGTAAAAGATTGAGTGTAGCGTTTGCTGTATGGCACGTAGCGCCGGCCTGCTGGAACCAAATGCTGTCCAAGTCTTCCTCTTCAATATGCTTGAAGAAAAATTCGGTTAACATTGCGTGATATCGCTCACCATTGATGGTTACGGCGGTTCCTTCTTCATTTTCGAAGAAAAATGGGCCGATAATTCCACCAGACCAAAATCCGCACCATGATTCGTGCTGGGTACATTGACTTCTCGACGATTACGTGCGGGTTTTTTGTGCCCCAAATGCGACAATTCTGCTTGTTAACGTAAACATCGAGGTGGAAATGAGCCTCGTCCGAAAAGATGATTTTTTGGTAAAATTGACCATCCTCGGTCAAACGATCTTCTGCCCAATCTGCGAACTGTAAAATAGTGAATAGCGACCCATTTCGTAAATTTTAGACTTTTTACTGAATATCTGTCACTTTCCGAATGGTATTTGACGTTTCCAATGTCGAAATATAGATAATTCAAATTTAAAACGTTAGATGACCCACCCTATATAATGTTTATAGGCCCCTAAAGTGTATTTTTCTGTAGCCGAAAAAAAGTTTCAATTTTTTATTGCCTTTCTACAATTCAATTTTTATTGTTGTTGCTGTTGTTGTAGGTTTATTGTGTCGAACTAAATGTCAACTGACATTTTCTGCAGAATTGCTTTCATATTCTAGACTGATCTGCTGGTCTGCATCGTTAATAGATTGTTTGGAAATCATCTGTTCTTCATAGCACCTCATAAAGAGAATTTAAACGGAGTGAAAGCTTTGACATATGTAATCTCTTATATTCAATCAATAAATCCTTACTTCGCTCTTTTTTCTAAGAAAAATGTTCCACCGCTTCATACAACGTTTGAAAGTTTTTGGCTCTGGCATTAGGCATATTAGATACCCGATGATCATTTGGCGATTTAGTGATGCCAAAACTTTAAAATTTCCTTTGGTAAGGCGAGAAGAAAATGAGAGACTCCGGAATATATGATTTTCAAACTTTTAATAAAATTTTCACCAAGAAACATAAGTAAGAAAGTGTGTGATTCTCTTTGAAAAATTCGTTCGATTTTCACCAAACTTATTTTCTCTCCTTTTTTTTACGATTATACTACTTTCACAAAATTGGTTTTATTTAAAGAGCATGCATAACCCAATTTCTTGATTCAATATATTGTAAGTTTTCTATAGAAGTTTGATCACTTTTTGGTCTCAGATGAATAACGAAATGAGAACTTGCAAATAAACCTGAAGAAAGTCTGAAGAAAGTTTCTTTGAGGTTAAAAGAATTGTATATTATAACGACTCTCATTTTGAGCGGATGTTAGTGAAAAAGAAAAAATGGCAGAAAGCAAGCATGCAATAAAATATTGTACTTGATGTACTCTCATCAATAGCTAAACTCAAATCTCTCGTTAAAAAACGTGTTTGGTAGATTCTTGTCAGTTATCGGTAAAGTTATGATAGTGAAATGTAATGAGAACTCTGAAACTTGCTCCGAAGCCACCATATTCACCTGATTTAGACTTGAACTTAACTAAAGTATGCGTTTATATGCATCGCTCATTTGTCGCAAGAACGCTAATGACCCCCCCAAAAAACCAATTAAAATCACTTTATGTCAAAATATTTAACATCAAACCGATATGACTGTTTGATTGAGCATCAACTGCCACTGACCACAATCTCAACGCTAACAACAAATAGAGAAAAAGTAATCTTGGTAACTATGAAATAATCTAAAAACAACAAAAACAAAGAAGTTTACATGAAAAATTCTTTAAAGAAAAAACTTTTCATTCCATCAAACAATTGGCTCTTAGCATGTATGTATGTATGTAGATCGTGTGGACCACCTGAAACGAAACAGTCGGGCAGACGGACTGTATGCAGTGTGCCCCGCTAAGATGGCAACCACAAGATAAACAAGATAAATGTATTTTTGATCAGCGAAAGGTAACCGAAGTCGTTTATAATACCGAATTTAAGGCACAATATATCCTTGAGCATTCAAAGGCCGTGCGACGACGGGGCAGTGCGAACACAGTTTGTCCAACATTTATGCCTATTTTGTGGTTAATGATGGATATTGTGTTGAACGTTTGACAAATAGTTCTTTTGTCGGCATGGAGCGGCAAGCGCACTTGCTTGACGGAGGCGGAGAAAGTAGTGAAAGTATGTATTTAGAAATTTACATTTAGCATGAAAACTTCAGAGATCGTCAGACACATCATCAATAAAACACACGAAAAATCGATGACACCAACAACTGACAGGTTGACATACAACCATACACTTTGAGACAAATACGAATCTAAAAAAATTAAGCAGCACCTCTGGCATTTGCGGCGTTGAAACTGATGTAAAGACAAGTGATCTTCGTAGAGTCGAGGCGAGTGTTGCCATAAAGTTCAAAAGGACAACACACAAAAAAACCGATCCACGGCGGTGACAGCGCAATGACATTTAAACATTTTGAACTGACCACATTTGTGTAGATTAATCATTTGCTTGTCAGAGAGCGTGCGCCGTCGTAGGAATTATGTGTTGTTGGGCGGTAATGAGCTGGTGATTATGTCAGATTGCATGAAATCAAAGCAGGAAATCTTTTCGGAAAGCAGTTATGTTAAGTAAAATGTGGAAAAAAATTAAAAAAAAAAAATTAAAAAAAAATATTGAAAAAAAAATATTAAAAAAAAAATAAAAAAAATAAAATAAAAACAAAAAAAAAATATAAAAAAAAATATAAAAAAAAAAATATTTAAAAAAATATTAAAAAAAAACAATATAAAAAAAATAAAAAAAAAATAAAAAAAATTAAAAAAAAATATAAAAAAAATTAAAAAAAATATATAAAAAAAATAAAAAAAATATATTGAAAAAAAAAACATAGAAAAAAATATAAAAAAAAATATTGAAAAAAAAATATTAAAAAAAAAATATAGAAAAAAATATAAAAAAATATTGAATAAAAAATTATACAAAAAAAAATATATTAAAAAATTTTATTTTCTAAATATCTAGGCTATAGCTCATCATAATTCTCACAAAAAGGCCTCCATATATTTTATTGAATTTTTTACAGTTAGCCACATCAATTAAAACTGCGCTTTCGCCGCCAGCAGTTGTTGGCCTACCTTCTCCCATACTATATACAGGTACAATGTGTAGTTTTTTCGATAATTATAATGTTTACTTCTCATCAGCGAGTGGTTCGATGACAGTTGCAGTAATCAATTAGACACATTGCGAATATTTTGTTGACGCCCATAATCGATTTGACATGTGAACTTTCGCAGCAATTTCCACACAAACGACGAGTCGATGACGAGCCGAGCGCCATTTACATGCATACGTATGTACATATGCATGTATGTTATGTTTATGACAGTAATTGCGGTTAAGCGAACGGTGTGCGTATTAAAGCAGCGTTGCCACGTGTAAACAACAAAAAATTCTAAATTGAGATATAGTTCGTAAATTGAAAAATCAAAAAAGTTTAATTTTAGCTTCGAAGATGAGGTGTCAGAGTGAGGAAATTTTTTCCTTTTAAATCAGCTCAATTCTAGAAGCAAATTTTACAAAATGGCAGCTTCCCGGTTTTTAGAAAAAAAAATGCAATACAGAGTGTATTATCAAAAATCTTATTTCTTTGATCATTATCTGGCAAATATATCTAAAAAGGACGGATGAAAATGTCAAGCTAATGAAAGCATACGTTTCGGAGAAATCGTGCTTACCGACTCAAGGTTTCAGGAAAAACGCGTTTATAGCTATGGGAGTCTATTACACTAAGAACAAATACTGGAAAAAATGATAGTAGAAAGTTTTTACAACTTAAAAGCAAGTAAGCAACTTCACTGCTACTGGGTGCCAGGCCCCAATCGGATGAGATTGCCAAAAATGGCGTACGGCTAACATCCGAAAACGTGATCAACAATTGGAAACCCATGGATTTTGTCTATACGACAATCTCGACAGATGCATGGTGAAGAAAATCAAAACCCGATGGAACGTGTTACCTGGGTGCAAAACTGCAAAAGTCATTGGTAAAACGGTAGATCGGAAGTACATAAAATTCGTATTGACTCTCGAAGGAAAAGACTGTAGGAACATGTAGGGAATATTAACTGTTCACGCGTCCGCAAGATGGGGCTGACACATCGAGAAGACTGCAGAAAATGCCTAGAGCAGGGTACCAGGGTAATAATGGAGTATCTCTTGTGAACTGGTGCCGCATTGGCAAGAATACGCTGTAAGCATCTGGGTCCCCACAGGAGAAGGAGGTGTCGACAGTCTCTAAAATTCGCATCAAGCTACTACTCTCTTACCCCCTCTTAGACCGGTATCGCAAAGGATCAAATTGGTCCATGCGTGGCTTATTACCCTACCAGATTAACCTAACTTAAGCAGAGACTATAGACATACTAAATCTCCACATTATTCCAAAATTCATTCGAAAACCGAAAGTAAATAAAGGCATTTACTGTTAGCGAAACAGCGTTAGATTTCGGTTAATTTCTGCAACCTAACTTAAGTGGCTGCGATAATTTTCAATTCAAGCTACTTACGCCTACTGAACAAGAAGACTTCAAACTAAGCGCCGCCTTGTACCGGAAGTCATTTGAAAGTCTGCGTTGGATAATCAAAATCATTGGCATTACACAACAGCGAAAAGGTGGCAGCACTCGCGCCAACAAAAAAAAACGATTACCAACGACAAAGTAGCAGGAATAACCATGTGAATGAACACAGCAATGACGACGCAATAAAAGGGGCGTAACTGCATACAAATGAAATAGGAGAAGCAGCCGTAAATGGTAATTGAAACAAAAAGCGCGAGAGTGGCAATAAAAACAGAAAACCATACTCGAATACTTGTATGCAAATAAAACATAAGCTGAGCATAAAAAGTATTTAAAATAGCAAATGAGTATTTCTACTACCGCATTTCACATACATATGTACATATAGACGTATCAGTGTTTGTGTGTGTATGTATAATACATTCATATATAGTCATTTTACTTATTGTCTTCAACTAAAAATGCTTGTTTTATGGTTTTTATAACCACATTTTCTTTTTGTTTTTGTTGTTTAGCTGATGGACGCTGGTCGCTTGCAACTTGAATGCGAACAATGGCAATTAACGGAACTTGCGCGGTGCGGAGTGGGGTGGCAGGGAGGCGTGCGATTTAATGGTTTAGTGTGTGGTTGATAGCCAACTACTTGGCTACCTGAATTGCGCATAACAATTAAAGAAATTATTATTAAATTACCAGTTACATACATACATACAGTTAAGAAAAAGTGTCGAAAGAATGTGAATGGCAAATACGTGTAAGTTTTTTACATACGTATGTATATTTGTATATATGTATGTTATATAGCACATCCTTTCAATGAGAAATATTTGCTTCTTATTTATTCTTATGTACCTACAAGGTGGGTTCCAAAGTAAACAGGACTTTTTGAATCTAGCGCCCCCTGGTGGCGCCATCGACTGGTGCGTTAGAATCTGCTATCTTTATCGATTGTCCAGTGAGAATTTCATGACATTTCATTGATTGGAAGTGAAGTTATTGCGTTTTAAGTGTCAGTATGTTTGTGTTATCGGTGCGAAAATGAGCTTCGAACAAAGAGCCAACATTAAATTTTGTTTTAAAATTGGTAAAACTTTTACCGAAACGTTTCAATTGATGAAACAAGTTTATGGCGATGATTGCCTATCCCGTAGCAGAGTGCACGAGTGGTTTCAACGTTTTCAAAGTGGTCGTGAGGACATAAATGACGATCAACATGTGGGCCAATCAAAATCCGTGATCACCGGAAATTCCATCGAAACTGTGCGTGAATTCATCAAAAATCAGCCGAAATCATCATTGAAATTCATGGAAATGGAATTGAACATCTCCAAAACATCGATTTATCGCATTTTGACCGAACATTTGGGCTTACGAAAGGTGTGTGCACGGTTTGTTCCGCACAAATTGACTGACGACCAAAAATTGCTCAGAATCCAACATTCGAACGACGCTTGTGACCGATTATTTGAATAAAAATCACATTTTAACCATTAACCACACCCGTATTTAACTGATATAGCACTATGCGACTTCTTCCTTTTCGGAAAAATGCATTTGCCCATGAAAGGAAAGCGTTATGCAGACGTAGAGGCCATTCAAAAGGCTTGCACCGGCATACTGGCGGCCATACCATACGAGCTAAAACACTCGTTCGACATGCTTCTGAACCGTGCAGTAGAAGAAGACTATTTTGAATAAAATAATTTTTTTTTTTGCTGAAAAAACTATTTGTCGGGTTTTTTTTAAGTCCTGTTTACTTTGGCATACACCTTGTACATTCGTACATTTGTACGCTCACATACTCAGAACTATAAACTCCCGGTTTAGAGAAAGCTTTATAATAATTAATTATTTTCATTATTCGATTTAATGATTATTTCGTAAAGCTTGTGGGAATTGCAAATTGCTACAACTAAACTATGACAAAAAATTGGCTGGCATATCTTAACCCTTCAAAGAACCCATAATTATAACTGGTATTTTAACCACTTTTTCTGGAAAACTACCCAAAACAAATTTTGAGAGATAACTCAACACTTAAAACTATTCGCTAAAATTTATTGCAGAGAATTCATTAGAAGCTAACAAGGTGATCCAGGGTTTACATAACCTGACGAAGAGTATCCGCCGTTAATAAAAAGTTTCCATATTCCTCATTAGCAATGCGTTCAAGGTTGGTCGAGGAGTGATATCAATAGCATCAGGTCTCTTTGTGATAAGACTGGTATGATTTCCAGGCCATAGCGGAAATAGCAAAGGTGATGAGCTAGCAAGGAAAAGTACCCTATAACCGCTATCGGTAGAAAGGGAGCGATTGGCCGCTTCCGTATTCTCTTGTCTTGAAGAGAATGACAGAATAAGCAACAAACGTGCTAAATATATGTAAGAGAATCAAGCGGAAGTTAAAATAGAAAATGATAGTGAATATAAAAAAAATTACCCCTCACCATCTAGACATGACATCCTCTTGTAATGTTTTCAGTCTAAGCAACGAAGAACACCAAGCCAAACGCAAGACACCATCAGATGCATAAAGCGCCATCTAGCGATCAGTAGAAGTAGTAAACAAAAGCTCGCCACTTGTGCCATTCACCGCTGACTCTGCTGAATATTTGTCCATTTGCCATTTTATATTCAGCAACTTTGTAATAAGCGAACGAGCAAAAAATGAATTGAGGCATTCGCTGTTAAGGTGAGAGATGACGAGATAAATAAATTGTAAATAGGCGAATTGCAAAGAGAAAATGTGTGGTGAATATAAAACGCCGGTAAAAACATATGTTTTCTTTGACGAATGAATAGCGAATGCATTTAACAAAAACAGTGTTGCTATACCGTTCAGTGTACCATAAGAAAAGGGATTATGGGGGGAATATATGGGAAAAATGACACAACTAAAAAAACACGTACGTACATGTTGATACAACGCTTACGAATTAGAAAAGTAAATATTTGTAGATAAATAGTAAAATAATTTAATTGGATAATGCGAAATTAATGAGTTAATGCAACAACAATTTGAAGTGTGATTCAAATAAGGACGTGTTAAATTTATAGTTTATTTACATACAAAATGTTAATGACCTCGTAAAGAAAAGATATAATAATAAATAAAATATTATATAAAAATACTTTTTAGGAGAAACATATTGCGGAATATACATATGTACATACGCGAACTAGTCTCTCAGTTTTTGAGATATCGATCTGAAATTTTGCACACATCCTTTACTCGCCAAGATGCTGATCATTTGTTGATATCGCCGATATCGGACAACTATAGCATATAAGTGCCATACAAACTGAACAATCAGGACAAAGTGCCTGTTCATTTGACGAGATATCTTCAAGAAATTTGGTACGGGTTATTGTCTAAGGCAATTGTGCAATATTCGTAGAAATTGTTCATATCGGATCACTATAGCATAAAGCTGTCATACAAACTGATCAAGGTAAATATCGTTTTATACACATTTTTGCAACTGTGAAGGGTATTAATGCTTCGGTACAGCCGAAGTTAACGTTTTTTTGTTTTTAAATATAACACAACTGATTAATTAGAAAATAAATAATTATAAGTGAAATTAACTTCAAAATAAGGCACACCCTAATGCGTATATTTATGCTTGAGACATTTTCGTTGCAATTTGTCCACAAAAAATTTATTAAACATGAAGCTCAAATTAACAATTTTTGTACAAATCTAATATTTTTCAGGAAAAAACGAAATACATACAAACGAAATACACATATACAAAAAATAACCATAATCAGCGGTACAAAAAGCTTTAATAGCGCGCTAACACTCAATTATTGTTATCAAGTGTATTATAAACAAAAAAAAAGAAAACAATTAGAAGTAATTCAACGAACTTAAGGCAAATTAATTCATATTTATAAGCACTTACTGTGTGCACACATCGATAAAGCCGAGCGGAACAGTCGAAATTCACCTCCATGGCAGCGAAGTATCGAACCAGTGAAATTTACCAACAACAAATGCGCTTACAAACGTCAGCAAGAATCGAATATGAATTTAAATGAATTTTTGTTTTATTCTGATAATTTATCAATTTGCGTATTTGCATACAAAAATATTCTTCGCGTGTAAATGTGAAAAAATCGGTCACAAGTTGGCAAATACATATTTGTTTTTTTTTTTTTTATTGTAGTTGTAGTTGCTGACTTGGTGGCAGAAATTCGTAATTAAAAAATCAGACGACGCGACTGATTTTCGAGCTATTTCCATATAAATATGTAAATATATGTAAATGTAAATAAGTCAAGTTCTGCGAATTTATCAACAACTCAAGTGCGCACCTACCGACACAGCCCCCATAGCGATTGAAGTTGTTGTAGACGTAGTAAAAGCAATGTAAATAAAAATAGAAAAACTAATTAAACTACATACATAATATGTATATGTATGTATGTTATATTTATAAAAACACTCATGATGTGGTAATTGGGAATGACTAACCCCATTGTCAAGGTTAATTTTAGTCAGGAAACTTCTTCATTGTTAGTGTTGAGGTATGTTGAGGGGATAACGGCCTAGGAAGTGATTCGAATTGCAAAATACTGGTTAAACACCTTGAGACCTTCAAATCGAAGTTTTGTTAAAAGAGAGCGAGAGAGAGAGAGAGAGAGAGGCGGAATTAAATGTGTTTTTTTAGGAAACGGATTTAAAACTATGGACTTTTCCTTTTTTCTTTTTTGGCTGTATTTCAATACCGGTTTCACGACTATGAACTAAGAATTTTGCCACCGATCCTGAATCTAACAAGGAAACTTGGTTCAGCGCTGAAGCTTGGTTGAGTGGGACGTTTATAAACAAAATTATCACATTTGGAGTGGTGATAACTCCATCTATAACATCCTCAAAATGCCATTTCTTATGTGCTCTATGGACAAGCTAAAATCATTGGTTTATAATTCCTTAAAACTGAAGGCTGCTACAGGCACTGACTTTTTCATAATTGAGTTGGAGAATGTTGCTGAGAAAGACCTTTGATTGTAACGGCGCTACACGCCATACAGCCAACGAAACAATGAATTGATTGAAAGACGATTGACGCCTTGGAATAGAATATACGGAAAACGTGACCGAAAATTGGGCCATGTGGTTGGAATTTAATCGAGGCAACCGCGGTGATCACTTGCTCGAAACCATTCTTTTGTAATAATCTGTATGTAAATCAAAATTATTGAAGAAGCTGAACTTCTGTGAAAGCTCTAACCAAATTCAATAACAAAAATAGGTTGAGCTGAAAAATTCAAAACCACAAATTGCTTTCATAAATTCAGGTTTTTGTTTTGCCAGTTGCCCAGCTTCCAGAAATTGAAAAACTTCTTGACGGCGCATAAATTTTGGTATATATATAATAAAGAACACGCCAAAAGGAAGGGAAAAGAATCAATAATACTATGCACGAAAATTATTTGCGCGATCCAAAAAAGGTAAAAAACAACAAGTTGAGGATGAACAACGCAAAAGAAAAACATAGAACACAAAACGCTAAAGCAAAAAAAGTAAAAAAAACTCTAAGCAAAAAGCAGCAAAAAAAAAAATTAAAGAAGAAATAAAAAAAAAAATAAAAAAAAAAAATAAAAAAAAAATAAATATTACCAAAAATAAAAATAAAAAACAAACTAAAAAGAAAAAACCCAAAACTGTAAGACATAAATAAAATATGAAAAGTGTAAAATATACAAGAAAAAACCGAAAGAAAAAGCGAGTTAGCGTAAAAGGAGATTTGACTCGAAAATAGAACGCCAAAAAGAGACTACAAAACACTTGTATGTATGTAAGTGAATACATGTGCATAAGAATGAAGAATGAGCTAAGAAAGTTCAATGAATCATTTTCAAGTCAAAAAGCTAGTGGCTCCAAAGTTTCGCCAGAGTTCGTTGGCTGGTGCGATCAGGTAGATGAAGACTACTACGCAGCACTAACAAAAATAGTAACTAGTAAGCACCAAAACGAGCTAAAATATAAGAAAGAAGCAAATTGAAAATTAGTTGAAGCTGAACAACAAAAGTAGAGAACCAAACTAACAATAAGTCAGCAGAAGAAAGCTCGATAGTGTCCGAGCGTGCATGTAAGAGTCTGTGTCTATAATTATACCTAAGAAAATATTGTACAAATATAGTTTATTTTATATCAAGAATAAAATTTTATAAAACGCTGATTCGGTGCTCTCTTATATGCTTCCAACCGGAACTGCCCGAATATTGTTTCATTTCTACTTTTAACTTTCAAAAATAAAACTTTTAAGCAAATAACACTCATACCAAAATGTTTACTGGGTATACAGCCATTTGATCAAAACTCTGTCACACTTGAGTGCCATAAATGGAAGGCACAGGTGGAGCGTTAATTAGTGTTAAGACCACTAGCACATACAAATATAACTACAACACACATATTTACTCATATACATATGTATATTTCCGTAAACGCGAAACCATTTCTAAATGCAAGCTTTCATGTTTATGTATTTTTAAGCCATTATAATCTTAGATATGTATTTATGTTGATATATGTACATATGTATGTGGTATGCCAGTACAGAGACATGTCTGCGTGATCGTTAATTGCCGGTTGTTGGTTATAAGACAGTTTTCTTTTATTTGCTTGTTTCTTTTTCGGACACATGAAAAGTGGCTTTTAGCGAATTTCCAAAACATATAAATAAATATATGTATATACATACATATGTACGATAGAGTATACACATAAACAATTATGTGTTTCAGTCATTTCTAAGAAACTACAACCTAGTTTAGTTGGTTATAAAATAAGTTAAATTAGAACACTTCGGATGAACCGAAATAATACCTTTCACAGGTGCATTTATTATAGCATAAAAGGTCAATAGAACGCAGTCGGCTGGCAAGGTTATGGCGTCTGGCGTCAATTTTATGAAATCTTGTCCGTTTTTCAGAGATAATTTAAACGAAATGTTACCAAATTAGTGTCCGTGTTCGATCATTAGAACGTATCATGTACAGTTATAATAAATTAAATGAAAATGATTTAAATAACATTGTATTCCTGAAATTTTTTCAGTTATGGGAGAGATCCGGCTATGAGGACTGTCCGAGATGGGGTTATATTCTTGAATTTGTTTTTTCTTCTTTATCAAAAACAATTTCCATCTCAAGTAAAAAGCAGACAACTCGTTCTTGCTATGTGTCTATTTTTTCTCACCGAATGCAAGACTTTTTCCGAGTTCTCCGGGAAAGTTACATCTTTTTATCTACAAGCAAAGGATTTATGCCTCGATTATGTCCGAAATGAAGCCCTAGTATTGCTACCTTACTATTACATTGTTTTTATACGAAATTCCCTCATCTTTGTAGAGGAAAGCTCTAGCTTAAGAGAGCTTTCATTGTTTTAAATGCAAATGAACTAACTAAGCCATTTAATGATTGTTATACCCTTGCAACATGTTGCTACAGAGTATAATAATTTTGTCCACCTAACGGTTGCGCGTATCACCTAAAAAATATCGAGATATTGGGATGTCAAAAAAGTCTTGCGGTATTTTTATTGAATCAATTCGTGTGGTACCCATACATCGAGATTCTTAGTCACTCCAAACTTCTTCAAATGGTTTATGACGGTTTGATGACTACTATGCGCATCTTCGACCACCTCTACACCAGAACGAAAACGTTGAAACCATCGTTGTGCGGTGGAAATGGAAACTGTATCGGGTCCGTAGCATATTTTATTGGCGGCTTGAGATGCATTTTTGCCTTTATCGTGGTAGTACTGTAAAATATGCCGTATTTTCTCTTTATTTTGCTCCATGTTTGCGACGCTATAACTCACGAACGACTTAAAAGAAACGACAATCAATCAAACAGGTCTTAGCGCGTGAAATGAGCTTTCCAAAAAGGTATAGCATGACCCGATGCGACGAATAAAACTAGAACTACGCGCTTTCAGCGCCAACTAGCGAAAATACCGCAAGACTTTTTTGACAACCCAATATGTCCGTCCATCCGTCCGTGCATACTGTAACTTGAATAAAAATTTAAGTATCTTGATGAAACTTGGTAAACGTTCCTTATTATAAGACAAAATTTGAGTTCGTGGATAGGCGTGATCGGACCCCTGCCACGCCCACAAAGCGCCATTAATCAAAAACCTATAAAGTGCCATAGCTAAAGACTTTAATTAAGATATAAACTCTAATTTTTCACAGGGGATGGCAGTGGAAATGGACACCTCTGGACGAGAAATTTTGAAAAACAACTTTTCAAGCCCCTAGAAACCGAAGATTTAGACCCAAGCATACATAGTTGACTTTTGACCGAAAATATAGGTCAATGAATGCGATATACAATCGAAATTCAGAGAGAATATTTACCTATTATCTCTATATTTACCTAGTATCTCTTTGGATCAAAAAATAATAATATGAAGATTTTCGAGCTTCCGGGTGACTTAATATGGAATGAGAATATGGTTTTACTCATAACAGTGTATCATTGTGCCTAAAATGGATAGAATCAGGGCGAAAATTTGACCTGACCCGCATATAACCAATATCAGGATTTTCGAACATACGTCTGAATTTTTTGCCATATGATTGGTGATTATAGTCGTATGTGGGGTACTTTATGAAAACCAGGGAACATTTTTCGATACTACCCCAATTGCCATATAATATATGTATATAATGTCGTTTGTATAAAATCATTGATATATAAAATTGCTTAGATCCCGATACTCATGTTGACGTTTTACATTTTAATATATTTTTCTGGCTTTTGCAAGTTGCAAGAGTAAAAAATGTTTGGTTGCACCCGAACTTAGCTCTTTCTTACTTGTTCTTTCTATAATAGGTACATTTACATACTTGTATTGTTATTATTTGTTGTGCCTCCACGGACACGGTTATTATAAGCGCAGAAACGAGTGTTGGTTGCTTACTGAGCTTTCAAGTGCAGGCGCTTTGAAATCACATTTAATGACAAAACACAAAAATGAACGATTATTTTGCAATCGTTTGAGCATACATACAGACATACACGCCATCACATGCATATGTATGTATTTATTTAAGTAAGTTTGTATGTAACATATTTAGTACTGGTTAACCTTTGCGAAATCGGTACGAATATCATTGCCATCGCTGAGCTTTGCTCACATGTTCACCACTTTGTTAAGACCGAGCTACGCGTAATTTAATCCAAAGCTTAGCAGCAAAGAAAGTAATTAGGCATTAGTGACTACAGTGGCCGTTGAAAATTTTGTAGTGTACTTATTAATAGTGTGCTAATTTAAATATTCTGAATTCAAATATATGGTTGTCTTATACGCGATTCATGATCAATGGAATCGTGGAATGGTGTCTGGCTGAATTGAAAGTGCCCAAGTATAGAAACATTTATAGCAACCCTCGTAATATATTTTCTTGTTTAAATTATAGCCAATCATATAAATAGTAAACATTTGCAATTATTTCGAAGCGCAAAGGCTCTGTTTGTGAAAATTATTAGATAATTTAGCTTTGTTGCGGTTAAAATTGAAATTCACTAAAAATAATACGTTTTTCTATGTAAAATTGTATGTAGTTAAATGAGACCGCAATTTGGAATTAAAATTATTTTAGATAAAATTGTCTGTTTCACTTATTTTCAACAAGACAACGCAACCTCACACACATCGCACCAATCAATGGATTTTTCTATGAGAGTAGTAGAAACAGAGTTTAGTGAAAATTTGTGAATATGCTGTAGGGAATGCTAGTACTCCGTAATGGAATCTCTCGCACAATTTGCTCCATAAATTTCAGATAAACAGTGGATTCCAATCTGCAAACCACGAACGAATCTTGCTCGCCTCTAAAGACCTTCTTCGCAACAATTAATGAGGACTGTATCGATGGAAGAACTCAACAATATCCCTTAGAAGACTATATCAACAGTAATTTGAGAATGTTTTAGTATAGACGTTTAAGGAAACAATATTTAAACAGAACTAAATTACTATTCATGGGTAATCAAATATTATTTAATAACAATGAAAAGTCACCTTGTCTGCTGAACTCACCACATACAAAACCAAAATTCAATAAGACAGAAAAATTAGTAAGCCCGATTGGGTCAACACTTCTTAGAACATGAAATGCCAATTAATAACGATTATTATTTTAGTAGTAACAACAACAAATCAGAAATCGATAAATATAAAAGCTGTAAAACGTGAAACTACGTTTTCCATGATTCATTGCCACACACAGAAAAAAGGGAAAAAAGTGAAAGAAAAATATCACAGACACGATAAATTTAAATATAAACATATATTACAATGTAAGTATGTGGGTGTATATTTAAAATATGAGTAATGTATGCATCCCACGGCAGTAAGCCATTACATACATACAAACACCTGAGGTTTGTAAAAAAAAGCCAACAACACAAAGTAAACACAACACTTGATGGGCTAAAAATCGATAATTTAATATTGAATGACCGAGAGTGAAGTCACTCGCCCTCAATATACGATTCCACATCAATATTTTCTTTTTCCTACAACTCATGCACGCATGTGGGTGATAAGAATGGATAGATAACGCGGAATGGAAATTATCGCAGAGGCAGGTAGGCAAAGTTGGGTCTATCGATTGGATTTGAGCAAACGAATCAAATGAAATGCTTTCGAACTGCCAACAGAACGTCAGCAACTCAACAAAATTTCTGCTGCGAATGAATAACTTTCAAAAGGGGTGAGTACTAGTGTAACAGTGGCATGCATAATTTATTTTATGCTAGCCAACACACCATAAGGTGATTGAGAAAAAACTTGCTGCAGTGAAGCGCAAAAGTTTTAGATGTTTCCGTTTAACAATTGCGCGATTTCAAGTAACGGGTGATCCTAGTAGAGGTATTTTTTTCAATACTATTCGCAACACCATCGCCCATCTTGAGATCCAGCAATCATTATTGGATAATATTCGACCGAATAGACCACGTCCAGCACGCAGTAAAGAAAATATAGCGGCCGTAACTGAGAATGTACACGAAAACCGTGAAGAGTGGATTCGGCGCCGTTCGCAGCAACTCAGACTGACGCATTTTACGTCGAGATCTTAAATTGAAAGATTACAAAATACAGCTTGTGCAAGAACTGAAGCCACTCAACCTTCCCAAGCGACATCGCTTCATTCTATGGGCTCTTGAAATGTTCCAAGAAGATTCGACGTTATCGAGACAAATTTTGTTCAGCGATGATCTGGCTCAATGTGTATATAAACAAGTAAAATTGCCGATTTTAGACGAAGATCAACCTGAAGACATTCAAGAGCTGCCATTTCATCCAGAAAAACCAACGGTTTGGTGTAGTTTGTGGGCCGGTGGAATCATCGATCCATATTTCTTCAAAGCGAGAGACGGTAACCGTAAAGTGAGAACGTAACCGTCAATGGCGACCGTTATTGCGCCATGATAACCGATTATTTGATGCCTGAAATTGAACCCCGTGATCTTGGCGACATTTGATTTCAACAAGACGGCACCACTTCCCTCACAACACATCTATCAATGGATTTATTGAGAGAACACTTCGGTGAGCAGATAATTGCACTTTTGGGTCGGTCGATTGGCCACCGTTAGATTTTTTTCTGTGGAGATATGTAAAGTCTAAAGTCTACGAGAACAATCCCGCTTCGATTTAGGTCTTGAAGCATAACATCACACGTGTCATTCGCCAGCTACCTGTTGAAATGCTCGAACGAGTCATCGAAAACTGGACTCAACGGATGGACCATCTTAGACATAGTCGCGGCCAACATTTGAAAGGGATAATCTTCAAAACATAAATGTCAAAAAATGTTCTTTCGAATGATAATAAACGTTCCCCATTAAAATTGAAGTTTCTGCCTTTTTTCTTTTTTTCTTAAGAAACCTTGAAATAGATCACCCTTTAGCATGACGGTTTGAACCGAATTTTATCTCCATAAACCACCAAGCAAAAAATAGCAATTGTTTTAATGGAGAAATGAAATTTGCATATTAGTTTTAAGGTAGTCACTAATTTATCTAAGAATAAATAAATATATTACATTTGAAAAGGCATTGCCCTTAAGATTAACATAACACTCTGAATTAATGATTTCGCCGGATCCCAGTATGAACTTCAACAAAATTTCATCTAAATGTTCGGATGTTTGCCAAATGAAGAGTCATGACAGACATATTGGCGATTTCTCATTCCATACATATATATATGTACTAAATATATGAGAGAATATGACACATACATAAATAATATTTATTGAACGCTCACAAGAGACACTAAAAGCAATTTTTACTTGCACAGTGTGAAATTTTGAAATTATTCTCATTTGTATGTACATATATTACATCTTACGAATCAAAGACCTTGCGCCATTTTTTTTTTTATTTTCACCACATTAATGAAAAAAGTGTTAAGCGATTATTTCATTTTGTTGGTTCGCGAATGTTAAAAATAAGTATTACCCAAAAATTACCCTGAAAAATATCAGACAATGCATGTGCGTAATGTGGCGAAACGATGGAACTCACGACAAACCCGTCTACCAACACGACTGCATTATGGTATATTTGTACAAATTAATGTATTTATGTACATCATACTTTGATGCACTTAATCAAATTTGAAGCAAGAGGAAGGCGGTCATGAGGAGACTGGTTCTGTACTGCAACTTTTCAAACTAGTTTCAGAGTGGAACCGAGTTGATCAATGAAACTTTTGTATAGCCTTTATAGCTATGACGAATCTTGAAAAAAAACAATATTTGCGAATAAAAACCGTTTTCATGGACAAAATGATTCTTGCTTTTGTTTACATATTGGCGATCTCAGCAATTATCAATATTGTAGAGAACTTTGTAAAGAATGCTTCATGAAAACGCCTAGGTCACGCTCTGTTACAATAAGTCTTCAGTTAAGAACAGTTGAATTAGAAAACAGTTAATTTGAAATTAGAAGATATTTTGATGTTATTTAAGCAGATTTTAGTGAAAGGATAATGAAAATTGGGCCTTTTTATGGGCTGTTATTGTTGAAGGGGTTACATGGGTTTACGGGTTTAAAAAAAATCGATTGTTTTTTATTGTTTTATTAAATTCTATAACACTTTCAGAATATTGTCCTAAATTTTCAAGTCGATCCAAGTAATGGTTTCGGATATACAGTCTTGGGAACTTGTGCACTCCAGGTTAGCTAGGCTATGCTCAGTGCGTCTTTGCGTCTTTGAACGCGTTTTTCTCGAAACTGGTTATTTGAAGTCGACTTGCAAGATTTCTTTCGAACTACTAGACCGATCTTCATGAATTTACACAGCTCTTTGAGATACAATTTTTAAAGGCTTGGACAAAGGATTTTTTTCGTTTACAACTATTTGAAAAAATGCCGCGAAATCTTCATTTTTTGTAAAAATGTCTGAAGGAAATCCAATTTTTAGTTCTAAGTTAAGGTTTTAACTAAAGCACATATTTTTCACTTTAGATGATCCCGTTAGGAGTTATCCTGCCTAAGTGGGTGCATCTTTTTTCCCCGAGGTGTCACCGGAAATGACGTCGCAATGGCCAAGTTTTTGAACTTTTCCAAAAATTTCAGAATTTCTTTGTTAATTGTGTGTGTTTATAACAATAAAAATTCTTATAAAATATTTAATTTTTTATATGAGAAAATAGTATTGAAAAAGGCTATTTTTTACCCGAAGAAATCCATGTAACCCCTTATTCGAACTCATAAACATTACATTTGAACCAGAAAAGGACTAGTATTGGAATAAAAATTCAGAAAGACTATGAACTCTCACTTTTTCCCGGGTATTGCACAAACTTACTCGTGAAATGAACGCAATCGCTAATACAATTATATTTTATAAGATTGTGTGCATTTTTGTTTTACCAACAACAACAATTATTGTCGCGAGCGTGTCACCAACTTTTGCAACAGCAGTGGCAACGACAACAGCAGCGCCAGCGACAGCAGTAGCAACAGTGAAGCATTGCCACTTATGAAAAAAAACAGCGAAAAAGCCCGCGGCAGCAGCTGACCGACTTGCTGACTAAACGACTGGATGTTCTTGATTCGTCGCGTTAAGGCGAACGCTTTGAAGATAAATTTGTTGGCTGCTATTTTTGTTTGTTTGCATGTGTATTTGTTGTATTTTTAGGTGTATAATTTTGCATTTGTTTTTTTTTTTTGTTGCTGTTTTTGTTATTCTTTCTTTGCGTTCAATGCAAATGTATGCAAATAAAAGTTCGAAACGTTTTAAAAAATTCGTTTTATTATGGAAAAACGTTGAATCAGTTGCTGCCCGCGGCGGGGTGGAAAAATAATAAGAAAAATGAAAACAAAAAAAATATTAAAAAAATTAACTCAATTCAGCACGAGTTTAGTATAGTCAATTAGCGTTGACCCAAATGCAATTCTCGCGATTTTGTTTTTATTTTTGCTTGCATCTAATTTTAGAAAGTTATGGACATTTTGCAGTTTCGTGCAAAGTCGTCTGTGATAATAAATTTATGTTGAACAGACATTTTCTAGGTTATGATTTTTTAATGTGTTTGTTGTAGGAAACTGTTTTTTTTTTTCTTTTGCATATTTGTAAAATTATTGATTTCGAAAGTCAAGTTAACATATTTACGCAAGTAGAACCGGTTAAATTGCTTAGGAGGGTTGTAAAGCAGACATACATAATTGCTTTAGGAGCTTTGGAAACAGAGATTATAAGACCACAGCGCTGCGGGGATTATATTATAGAGTAATATTAGTCTGGAGACACAGTCTTCATTATTGGATAATATTTGACCGAATAGACTACGTCTGGCACGCAGTGAAGAAAATATAGCAGTCGTAGCTGAGGGTGTCCACGGAGACCGTGGATTCGATTCAGCGCCGTTCGCAGCAACTCGGACTGACGTTTGGAACGACGTGGCGCATTTTACGTCGAGATCTTTAATTTAAAGCGGACAAAATACAGCTACGGCAAGAACTGAATCCGCTCGACCTTGCCAAGCGACGTCGCTTTGCTCTATGGACTCTTGAAAAGTTTCAAGAAGGTCCGCCGTTTTCGAGGCAAATTTTGTTCAACGGCGAGGCCCATTTCTGGCTCAATGGGTATGTAAACAAGCAAAATTGCAGCATGTTGGACGAAAAGCAACCTGAAGAGCTTAAGAGCTGGCATTTCATCCAGAAAAAAAAACGGTTAGGTGTGGTTTGTGGGTCGATGGAACGTAACTGTCCACGGCGATGGTTATAACACCATGATAACCGACTTTTTGATGCCTGAAATTGAAACTCGTGATCTCGGCGATATTTGGTTTCAACAAGACGCCGCACATCGCATCACATTCAGGTCTTGGAGCAGAACATCACGCCTGTCAATCGCCAGTTACCTGACGAAATGCTCGAAAGAGTCATTGAGCTCAGCAGATGGACCATATGAGACGTAGCCACGACCAGCCTTTAAAATATATTATAATTTTTTAATTATTAGAAGAAAAAATATTAAAATTGGCTGCATTTTTGCGAAAAAAAGTTACTTCCTGCTTTGCTCTGCTGAGTATACGAGAAAAAAGATAACAAAAGCAAACAATATTGAACAACGGTATAAACTTTTCTTCTTTGTTTAAAGCAAAGCGACCTCGAAAAAAAGAGGAAGTTGCTTTGCAGCAATTTAATAAATTCATATGTGGTTCTTGACTGCAGTGGAGAATATATGTATGTAAGTAAACATTTCTATTGAGTAAAACTAAAGTCAAACTAAATCAGAGTTAAAAAAAGCATTCTTATATATGAAGTTCTTATAAGTATTATAATCGTAAGTATACAAAATATGAGTATATACCTAAAGGTAGGTAGACTTTATGTAAATATTTTTGATAACTGTAAATTTTAACATACTAAAATGTGAAAGGTTAAAAACCACATCAAGCTTATTAATTAATAAAAAGCTTGTCACATTCAATTAAGTTGAAGAGACACATAAAGAAAATATAACAATATAAACATTATATTATAGTGGGTCGATATTTTTATGCTATTAACAGCGAGACATGTTCTACGGATCGTTCAGAACAACTTTGCTTAAAGGACTATGGGTCTAAATGGGGTTTCGAGTCAGCGCTATTTAGGACCGATCAGACAAAGTTTTAGAAATCTGAATAATTGGTTGTATTGGAGATATGTGATTGAGTATCTGGCCGATTCCGACAAATTATCAATAGAGTATCAAAAACCACCTACGTATTACATTTCATTCGGTTATCTCAAAGACTGACGAACAAATTTTTATGATCCCTTAAAAACTTTGCCTTAAAAATCGCTGCCTCGAAACCAGTTTTCGACGTCTCTTAAAGAAAGTTGTGCATAATGATCCGTAAAACATTTCCCGCATTATTTTTCGTTTTTTTTTTTGGCACCCTGTAAATCGACCGACACTAATGTATCCGAATGTAAGAACTGCAATTAAATTTTGCTTTTTGTAAATAGGAAAATCGAAACGGAGACCAAGTAAAAATTTGCATTCACTAACGCAGAAAAAAAGTACAGTTAGATTAGAAGTTTGGCTACATTGGTTGCCATGTCAAATACGTACAGTAAACATGTCAAATAAGTATGTATAACCCAAAGCCACACTGAGGTCAACAGCAAACTCGCAACATTTTGGCAATGACAACTGTAAATAAATTCAAAAATTATTTCGTTACCTCTTTAAATAAATCCAATTGGCTGATAAATGGGCTCAAATCGAATTCTTCACTCGCTGCCGCTTGCCCGTTATCCTCGCCACCTTCGGTTTCTTTCTTAATCTTCGGCGCTGCTTCGTCGCTGGTACTTGAGGCGGTGGCCACTTCATTTTCTACCACAAATTCCTCCTCCTCTTTGTCGAGCTGTTCGGTTTTAATGCTAGCAATATCGGCCGGTTCGGGAAAAGTATCATTTAATGCGCCTGCACCGACTATTTCCTCCTTAACCGCAACACCGCCCGCCACTGCGCTTGCGAAACTCGGAAAAAACATATCCAAATTAACATCAATATAAGTGTTGTTGTGCGGCTCATCTTTGAGCGGCAAGCCAGCGTAGGGATTGTTGACGGCCAAATCGCCAAAGTCACGTAGATCGGCCAAGTTTTGCTCCCATACCGAACGCTGATCTTGAAAGTTCTCCGAATTGAGAAACACATCCAACTCCGAAGCGGGCAAACCCATATTGCTGGCATTCGTGCTGGCCGCCGCAGCAGCCGCAGCTGCATTAGCGGCCTGTTCCAAGGCCGCAGCGCCGGCCACATTCACACTACTAGCGGTGCTCGTTGTCGAACTCGCTGTTGCCGGCAGTTCCGGTAGGGTGGCGGTCTGATTGGTGCCACCATCATTTTGCACATTCAACATGTAAGCGGTCACATTATATTGCGGCGGTGTGGCGTCGTGTTGGCGATCATAGCGTATTAGATCCTCTATGAGTGGCATCATAGTTTTGCGATTCGCATACGGATACTCCACCATCGGCACGGCGCGCAACATTTCCAGCTCCCAGCCATCGCCATCGCGTAACTCCAACTGTGAATCCCAATTGCGCAGACGTTGCTGCAGGAAATTATCCGGATCCACGTGCAGCAGGCTCAAGGCCAATGCTAACTGCAACATCTTCATGGCGTACGATTTCTTGTTCGATATCATTGTTGAGCCGTTGTGAAGCTAGCGCTAACGGTAATACGGTAATACTAGCGTAGTTATTTAACGCTGTGCTGAGCGCAAGACTCCTGCAGCCACGTGTCACCCCTACCCTCCGACCCCCGAAAAGTGTGTGAAATGTCACAGTCTAACTGTGACAATCAACTTTCAGTGTCGACGGCGACGTCGACGCAGCCGTTGCGGCGCGTTGCCTTGAATTTGAGGTTAATTTGTGCGTTGGTGCTTTGACTTTTCTTCTTAAATTTAGTCGGATTTGATATAAACTATAAATATGTGGTTATGTAATAATTTTCTGTTCTTCAGGGGGGTTACGAATCTGTCCCGATTTAAGTTGTCGCAATGTTTAATTGTTTCTGGCTTTTACTGCAGTCGTTTTTGCACAACAAATTGCTTTATGGATTTACTGTTGTTGCTGTTATAAATATGTATTTGTTTTTGGTGCACACACGCGTTCTCTTTATGCCCCGCACCGTTAAATCGCAATTAGCCCACAATTAATTAAAAGCGCTGAAAGAGATCAGAGAAAAATATTAAATAAATAAATATGTAAATTCGCATTCGTGTGTACGAGGCAATATATAAATGCGATTGGACATATACTAAATATGTAAAAATAATTAAGCTATGAATGCGAGCAATTTATTTACAAATATGACAAGTGAAGGATGCTTGATGTTTTCGTTCGCGCAAATGGCGAGCAGTAAGTAATGATATTTAAATGAGATTACGTTAATGGATATATGGATGTATATGATTGTATAAGGAAGTGTTGTGACCAAGAATGGAATAGACGGGACCTTCCGCAACAACGACGGCGCGAAAATTTATCTCATATGAAGCTGTTAGAATGCATCTACATTACTTATGAGCCGAGTATTTCCCGTTAAGATACAAAAAACTGAAGACCTGACTAAAAAAATGGTTCTTATACAGGAGGTTGAACACAGGATTATTTGAGAGTTAACCTTTTCTTTTGGATATGAACAATAATTCAACCAGAGACGAACTCAAGGCGAACTCCGGTACTACGACTTCTCAAAAGCTACACAAGAATTAGCATTAACGTAATATAAATCGAACGTTTAATAACACAAAAACAAATAAAATCCTCAATATGCTTATTAAACGGTTACTTGGGCTTAGAACAACCACAAAATGAAACTTTAGATTTAGGTTTCAGCAGTTAGATTAGGCTATATATTATTTAGATCAGAATAAATAAATTTTAAATATTTGTAACATCTCTCTTTCAATCCAAAACTCAGTTAGGTTCTGCCAAGCCTGTGAAGTTCTATTGAATACCTACGAGGAGATATAGAAAGCAAACATATAAACAGAGAACCAGCTGGCATAACTGGCCTTATCGATACCACAATTAAATTCCAGTGTAGCCTACAACTGCAGGAAGACTTTAAGTTCACTGCGAAGTCAACTCCATTCGTCCATAATTTGGCTACCGGTCACAGGAATATTATTGGCAACGAAAACGCGGACGCTAGGAGTCTCTTTACACGAATCCGAAGCGGAATAAATACCATGCCAGCTGGGAAAGATCAAAAGCGAGCTTTAAATGCATTTTGAACAAATAGCTCAGAGCAGATGGAACTTTATAACAAGCTGAAAGATAACAGCGCAGATATGGCCAAAACATGACCGAAAGAGAACCAAGGACCAACTATGTAGGTGTATAGAATTTGCGTGATTTTAATAATGCCCTGCATATAGGCCTGTTGGTAATTTCGGGACCGTGTGAATAAAAATTAAATGTGTTTTCCTTTCGTGCTCTTGCACATAAGCTTGGTGATTCCATTTTATCCTGATTCATCTGTTAGCTCTTTCGAAAATTTAATGGTGCCATGCGGATGGCACTTTATGACTCGAAACACAGTATATGCAGCCACAACATCCACTTTCTTCTATGAACGCTCTTCTGATACGATGTGTGTAATTACCGCTTGATGTTCTTTATGTTATTAACCATATCACCAGCTTTTCTGACCGCAAAGACTTCCATCTGAAAGATACTTCAGTATGATGGCAACTTCAACGGTCCTCTCAGACCTAATTCTGTGTAATAGATCACGGCACCACTCCATTAGCCATTTTTGATCCTTTCGGGAGGATTTTAAAAGTTCCATTTAGAAGATGGAACCTAACACAAACAAGGGAATAATTATTGTGCTTTCTTTAATGAACTTTATTTGTCCCTAGATTCCGCTTAATATAAAAAAGTTATTTTCTTATAGTGGTCGCCGTTCGGCAGGCTTTGACAAACTTGGAAACGTAGTTCTACCAAATAGCAGTTACTAAGATATAAATTAGTTAAATTAGCAAAAATCGAGATGAGCGAACATTACAAATGATATAATAACAAAGATCGATTGTTATATTATTCTAATTATATTATTTCTAACAAAGTACGATATCACCGTTGTGGAACTGTCTTTTTATTCGGTAGATCAAAGGGAGAAAAATGCTTGAAAGTTAAAAAAAAAACTATATATTACTGTCTATATTGCCTATCAAGAGACAAATTTTAGTTTGAGGAACCTACCTAGAGATCCTACAAAAGAAGAGCTCCAGCAATGTAGAATTAGCATGGTGAATGCATATGACATTAGTAAGTTGAAATCAGTGGTAAATGACCTCCAAATTCAAATCCAAAGTGAGTCTTATTCCATGTTGAATGCATATTGATTCTTTATATATGAAAATCATTTCAGATTTATGTCAAGGTAGGTAGGTATTTAAGATAAATTCTGTACAAGACAAAATTAATTTAACGCCGTTGAAGATGACTATATAATGGCATACTTTTATAAAAATTATACCAGCTAACGTTATCAATTAGGAGTAGGGATTGATGGGTGCAAAATAATTTCTTGAATTCACTTCCCACGATTTTTTTTTGGTTGTCATAATGACATGCATATAATAGCCATAGCAAAAATGGTTTTCTAATCGCAAAAACACTCAAGGTCATTTCGATACACATATACATATGTACATACACATATTACTAGAAAACGCAATGTCATTACTGCCTTTCTGGCGTTTCGTATATATTAAAATATTTCCATGTAAACAAGATTATTTTCGATCTGCTTTTTAATCAAATTTCCAATAATTAGGAAATTATTTTTAGATTGATATTATTTATAATGCATACGTTCTTATTTACATACAAGAGAAGGTGTTAATTAAATAAGAATGCAGAATTCTGGAATTATACACAGGCTCATGTACAATTATAAGACATTTTTCGGGTTTTCCATCGATTTTATGTATAGTATATGTGTATATACGATTTTTATTATTTTTTTATTAAAATGAGGTAAAACATATTCTTAGCTGCTTAAAACAAAACGATAAATGAGGATGAAGAAGAAATTACGCAGTGGCAGTTGAATGTTACGGTTGAACGGATGATGCTTTTTATGGCATTGGCATTACACACAACGAAGAGATGTACAATATGTCACAAAAATAAGTTTCTCAACTGTGAAAAGTTTTTAAAATGCTGTGATAATTTTTTTTAAGTGAAAAATTATTATTTTTTGTGAATTTTTTTTTTAATAAAATTTTTTTTATTTTTTTGAAATTTTTTATTTAATAAACAATTTTTATCTTTCTTATTTAGTTTTATTTTTATTAAATATTTAGATTTTAAAACAGAAATAATATATTTAAAGTTTTTCAATTTTCATTACCTTTATACATTTAGTTTCGAGTGGGTAGCATTGCTTAAGACTTCTAGGACAATTTCCTATATTTTTCAACGACTCAAAAAACAAATTCTCTTGTCAATCCTATTGGAAATTGTGCATTCAATTAGAAGGGAGAAACTTATTTTTGTGTCATACTGTAAGTCCTGCATTAAAGAATTATCTTTGATTATATTATGTATGAATGAATGGCCGTGGATATGTACACATAACGTTAACACTATGCAACAAATCTTTAGCAACATTCTTTCTAGCTGGGAATTTCAGTTAATATTGATGACATGAACGACTAAACAAATTCCCAAGATTTTTTTCAGGTCTGCTTGAATTAAGAAGATTTTTTATTGCAAAATTTTAATTTTTAGAAATAATTTTTTTAACACAAGAAATTTATTAAAATAAAAATTAAACTTTTCTTATAAATGACCTTGAATAGGCAGTTGAAAAACAATTCGGAATTAATTTGTTTTTCTTTTCATTTACTTTTCTATAGTAACCTTAAAACAAAGAATACGCAAATAATTTACATTTTTATTTACTTTTTTTGGTAAACAGAATTCGGAAATAGTTAGTTATTAATTTATTATGATTATTTTTTTTTATTCTTTATTTATTTGAGCTAACCTAGTAGTATAACTCTGAACATCAGGGTATCAATAGTTATGAACCAAAATTTCCAGCAAAGAATATTTTGTTGCACAGTGTAAGTAAGTAATGTTATGTTAACAGTACGACGTGGGTGGTTTGATGCGTACACAATGAATGCCAAAAATACAGTAAGCGAATATATTTTGTTATGTACACAAGTTGTTAAATGCATTTCTGCGCACACAGACTCTACAAGTCAGTCGTACACTCACCTTTTGGGGCTTTTTTTGCGCCTGCTAACCGGAGAGGAAGAGGCAATATTGCTACGCAATTTACTTGCCACACAGCAGCTGACCCTCAGTCTGGGGTTTCAGAATAAAACAAAAACGCCGAAGAAGGCTGCTAGCCAATTGCAACGGCGTTGACAATAACAGCACTTTGGCGGCGCGGGTGTGGAATGTTGTTGTTTTTTCTCCAAAGCAATAAAAAAATAATACTTGTTGAAATTTTCGCAATTGTGCTGTTACAAGTTGAATGATCCTGTGTTATGTGATGTTTGTCCTTGCGCCCACGTGGGAGTCATGCAAACACACACACACAGACGCGCGCACAATAATACCGACAGTGTTGTCTATATATGCGAAAGCACAGTTACTTCGGCCAAATTCAGAAAAATCAGTCGCACACGTACATAAAACTTGTTTGTTTGTGTAAATTTTCTTTTTACTTGTTGTTGTTGTATATTTTCAGGGGGCGCACAAGTGGGGTGCTCTGCTGTCTGGAGGGTAGGTGCAAGTTTGATTTGAGTTGAACTTTTTTTTATGGTTACAGGTCACTGTACGGTGAAAATTCGAATTCCATACACGCGTTAAATGTTGTTGGTGTTGTTGAGATATTTATTTATTTTTGTTGTTGTGTTATTATTATTATTGTTGTTGTTGTTGCTGTTGCTGAAACTCTTGTTATTACTTTCGTTGTGTACTGCGTCGTTAATTTTCTAACACAATATTCACTTATTCGTTGTTTTTGTACAAAAAATTCTGTTGCTGATCTGCTGCTATCGCACGCTGTACGTGCGTGTCCTTGAACTTGGCGAACGTACTTTCACTAATGCAGATAACGAATACTAAAAAATTGCGGCCAAACAATTGAAAAGTGTCTTTTTATAGAACAAATAGCACGGAAAAAGGGAAATAAAATAAAATGAAAAAATGCTAGCAAAAAATTAAACCTGAAATACACAAAATGACGTCTACGAAGAAGGCAAAAAAAGCGCTGTTGGTGCTTTGCACTTAGTTTTAGCTTAAATATTGTGTCGAATTTTGAGATATTTTTTAGTTTTCTTCTAATTTTTTAAGTTTTTTAGCACACACATTTTTTTTTTGTTTTTATGCGCAAATTTGTATTGAAAATTTTGCAGCAGTCGTAAATTAAACGTCAAAAATAGCATTCACTTTCGAAATTTTGCTTTTCACTTTTTTTGCTAACACACTATTGGGCGCTAGTACGAACCAGCCCCTTTTTCATTAATTGCTTCACACTATCACCCACTATTCGCAGCTAACGGTCGCTGTTAATATGATAAATACGTCATTTACCTTTTGTTTTTATTATTATTGTAAATTATTTATTCATTATGTTTATTTTGTTAATTTTGCCAAATTGTTGACAAGTAAATTGTTGTTGCTGCTTTTTGTAATTTCCTCACATTCACTTGACCAATAGTAAGTCAAACCGTAAATAGCTTAACTGCACTAAGTAGATTAAATTATTAAATTTATTTTTTATTATTCACTTTTTGCCTCTTCCGCAGTTCAACACTTCAACGGCTTTGTTGTCTTCATTAGAATAATTGAATATTTCATAAACGCGCACCGATTTGGCTCAGAGGCGGCAAAGTGCGTTCAACACTATTCTTTTGTTGTATTTCTTTTTGTTTTTTTTTGTTAAATGCGCTTTGTCTATATTTTACAATCGTATGGCTACTCGACGAATTGCGATTCGTAGCAGAACGATGTCACAGCCGACATCGCTGCTACATTTCGTATATTCGCGCATGATTCACCGCCCGCTCATATACACGCACACCCACCCACACACACGTTTCTATGTGCACAACCCAATTCATTTTGGTTTTACAACAAATGCATGCGCTGCTGTTGTTGCTGTTATTATTGTGTTGTTGATGCGCAATGTGAATTTCTTTGTTGTTTGCAAAAGACGCTGCTTAGCATGCGAGTGGGTTGGAGTAGGCTATTCGCAAATACAAACATACTTACATACAATCATATGGAATGGTTTGTTCAGAAAAGGAGTGTCGGTGTTTTGCTTTCTTGGTTTGTTCGGTTTTTTTTTGTTTGCTAAATCTTTATTTGGTCATTGAGGTTGTCCGTCGTGAGTTGCAATGGCAAAGCTGTCTGTGAAATCAGCTACAAACCAGTTGTTGTTATGGCGCTAAGTTATTCAAAGTCGATATTGATCTTGATCATTGGTTAATTTTAGATAAACATTTGGAATAGTGTGTTAAGGGGTTATATTAAAGTCAGAAAATGATTTTTATGATTTGTTTATTTTTTTTTAAGTGCATTTTATTTAATAATTATAAATAATAAGCATATGACAAACAAAAACAACTTTTATAGAAAATTATAAATTTCGGAGTGACGTAAAAATCGAAATTATTAGCAAAATTCTTATTATTTCGACCAACTCTGAAACATCGTTTCGAGAAAAACTCTGGGAGACGATTTCCTCAAAATTTATACAAATATTCCCAAAAGTATTTGCCAGATAAAAAAATATTTCCTCCAACTATACCTACAAGTTCTCTACAGTCATTCCGGAAACTTATTTCTTAGGGAATCCAAGGGTAATTTGTAATTAATAAACGATGATTTCAACAATAAATTTCAAAAAGCTTTGTAAATATTTTTGGGACTTTACAACGACGAACTGATCGGTGATTTTAAATGAAGACGGTTCATTGATAATAATTGCCTTCGTTTCGTAGCAACTTTGAATGCCAATCATCCATAGAGAATAATTCAATATCTTAAAGTTACATGTTTTATAAAATAAAAATCTCAATTAAAATATTGTTCAGGCCAGATTAGGTTCAAGTTTGTATAGATTGGATTATATACAACCCTTATGTTAAATGCTTTCAGAACATACATCAGTATCAAAATTTACGGAATATTTATTTTTGAGTCAACTCAATAAAAGATCAGGGTAAATGTTCAGGAGAGCGGCTTTTCCGAAAACGTGCACCAATTTTCACGGGAAATGTGCTAAAATTCTTGTTTTGTTGTTCTTGTGAAAATTGGTGCATGTTTTCGGAAAAGCCGATCTCCTGAACATTTACCAAGATCAGAATCAGAGGCCTTTAATAAGTCTTAAAACTTTAACCATTTTTTCAAAAAATTTGTGGTCTTCAAAAATAATTCTTATTATAAAAGTTCATATTTTAATTATTAAAAAAAACGTTTAACATTCTTATTACTGATAATATTTTTTCATAATATCCAATTAAACTTTTTTTTCAAATTTTTGTACAAAATTAACAAATTTAATTTCCCTAACATTATTATCCCCTTTTTATGGTGCACACATAATTAAAAATAAGCAACACTGTTCTTGTTGGATTTCTTATTGGCTGAGATCATAACAAAGCACATAAATATTATACGTGTATTTTTCGCTTTGCCGGAAGTACAAAAACAAAATGCACTTAGAAACAACAAACAAAACGATAAAAATATTTATGTTTTCTAATATAAAAATATAATATTAAATGTAATGATATAAACAAACTGCAGAAAAAGAATTTAAAATAATGCAAGAATCAATGCTAATTGATAAGTTTAAGAAATTATAGAAGATATGCAAATAACTTTAATTAAATGTGCTCATATTTCTAATTTGCAAATAAACACGCAACGTAAACAAAATAATTAAATATGTATGTATATATACATAAATGCACGTTTGTATGATTTTCAATTGAATTTTCTATGAATTCTTAGTTGCTGTGTTTTGTTGTGAAATACAAAAACGTAAATGCGTATGTGAACAACTATGATGTTTTCTTTTGAACCATCTTTCGTATTGGAGTTGCACTTTAGGGTTGTTTGGCTATCGACAACACTCAACATATGACCAATTGCATGACACAGCAACAAAACACATTACTTTACTACACCAGCTGCAAGTAAACACCACTAACAACAACAACAGCACAGCAACAAGCGCTGCACTTCGCTGGCGCACATTACCAGCTGCTACATTGCACTTGTCAAATTCCATTTTCTAATCACTGCCATTTATGAGACAAATTCTTTAGCTGTTTTAATATTTTAACAATTTTAACTCTGCAGCTAAGATTTTTAGACACGCAAAAGTATACGCACTCTTATTTGTAATACAATAATCAATACAAATATTAAAAAAAAACTTTAGCTGGTGCCGCTCCAATTGGATTCACAAGCAGAGAGCAGTGAACAACAACGTAGCAGCGCAGCAAGCAGCACGGGCTTTCATTTTATTTACGCCATGCCATTCGCGTATAAAAACACTTTGTACATTAAAAAGAAAAAACTGATAATCCAAACGCCATCATAATTTTCGACAGACGTGCGAAGGTACAACGTTTAACCGCAAAACTTGATTTCTGTGCACTTTGCACGTTTTCTTGCCATTTGCCGTTTCATACCTTCGTTCGTTTGCACGTCGTAGCCGACGCAAAATTCCACTTCAAGCACTCACTAAATAAAAATGCCGAAATAAGCTGCGATTGCACAAATCAAACGTTGAATAAATACTCCGGCTTTTACCGAACGGTTTGTTACTTCGTTTTATCAATAGATCTTGTCTTAATTTCACTTAAATTCAATGTATTTATTGTTTTCACTTCACCTCAAAACTAGTCTACGGTGGATCTACGAAATTTTTGTGTTAATTTAACAAAATTCTTAAATGAACTGAACACACACAACAACTACAACTCGCTGTCATACGAGTTTTGTTGCGTTTGCTTTCAGTTCTCGTTCGTTGAAGATATTCACCATGCTAAGTGTGTTGAAATGTTGTACTTAGATAAAAGCTTTGCCATATAGAAAAGCTTTTTATTTGGAAATGAGAGCGCGAGAGTGAGTCATGGGTTGTATTAAGATTTGGTTAAAACGTAGTAGGCACATTTTGAGAAATTAGTACTCGTTTGAAAAAATATATATTATATTGTATATCAGTGGTTATTGGCCTTTCCGCCATTTTAAATAAATAGGTATTTGCGCGCTCAAGTGATATTTGCCAAATATAATATATGCTGCATATATTAGTACAGAATAACCAATTTTTTAAAGTCTCCATGCTAAAAGCAGCTATTAACAGAACAATAGTTCCACCCTAGTACTGAATATACATATGTACATATATATTCACTCTGTGATAAGTTCAAGTAAAAGCAGTGACTATGCATAAAAATAGTTAAAGTTTTAGTGTAAATATAAAAAAAACAGCGTTATCACATTAATTAAGTGCTATGTCATAAATTTTCATAAAACATATTCATAACTTCCATTGTACATAAAGTCAAGGTTGTTTGCTAATTTTACATACATATGTACATATGTAACCGAGTAAATGATACTCGTACAAGTTAAGACGAAATATCTCCTGTCATCAAACAAACAGTCGTCGCATTCGCAACTTGGCTCCTACGTCACTGTTGACAGTCATAGCTTCGAAGTCGAGTTCCTATCTTGGAACCTGTATTAACAGCAACAACAATTTCAGCATTGAGCAGCAAAGCCCAAGCTCTACAAGTTACTCATCACCCTCCTCCTACTATACGGTGCAGAGGCATGGGCCATGATAAAATCTGACGAGTCGGCGTTACGAATTTTCGCGAGAAAGGTTCTGCGGAAGATTTATGGTGCTTGGCGCATTGGCCACGGCGAATATCGCATTCGATATAACCTGAGCCGAATGAGATATACGAAGACGTTGACATAGTTCAGCGAATTAAAAGACACTGAATACGCTAGTTAGTCCGAATGGACGAAAACGCTTCAGCTCTGAGAGTATTCGACGCAGTACCGGCCAGGGGAATCAGAGGAATAGAAAGACCTCCACTCCGTTGGAAAGACCAGGTGGAGAGGGACCTGGCTTCGCTTGGAATCTCAAATTGGCTCCAAATTGCGCGCTGTTGTTAACTCAGTACCGCGTAAGCGGTGTCTACACTAGTAAAGAAGAAGAAATAATATTTCAAAAAAAGTATTTTGCTAAGTTGGTAGAACTGTACAAGACTTCAAAGACGGTCGAAAGATTGTTGGCGACATGCCTCGTTCTGGACGGCCTTCGACCTCTTCAACTGATTAAAGTATTCCAAAAGTGAAGGATATGGTGCTTGAAAATCATCAAGCAAGTGTTAAAGAGAGCTCGACATATCTAACGAGTCTGTTGGACTGATTTTGATGAATATTTTGAGTATGAAACACGTTCTTGCTCGATTCCTCCCGATAGAGCTGATTTTTTTTTTCAAAAAGACAGGTCTCATTCATGGAGAGCATTGTAACTGCGGATGAGACATGGGTTTATGAGTTTGACATGCAAACAAGTCAACAATCATCGAAATGGAGGGGAAAAAGGAGCCGAAACCAAAAAAAAAAAATACGTTAAAGCCGCTCAAAAATCAAGGTGCTACTCATTTTGCTCGATAATCGTGGCTTGGTGCATCATGAATTTGTTCCGGAGGGACAGACGGTCAATAAGGAGTTCTATTTGGCCGTATTGAGGCGTTTGCATGAGAACACCCATTGAAATTCGCCGGAATTGTGAAAGAACAATTCAAGGATTTTACACAATGTTAATTCATCATCGCATCGAGCCACGATTGTGACCGAATTTAAAGCTAAAAACGCAATGAATACCATCGATCAACCACCGTATTCACCAGATTTGGCTTCGTTTGATTTTTTCTTGTTCCCCAAACTGAAATTGCCGCTCCGTGGAAGCCGTTTTCAGTCGAACGAAGATATAAAACAAAATTCGCTGAAGGGCATTCCAAAATGAGCTTATGAAAAGTGTTTTGAGGACTTTATTACATCTGGTGGGGATTACTTTCAATTATTGATAATTAAGCCTTTTGCATTTTATTTACAACTTCCGGCTACTTTTTTGTCATAATATATAGATATGTATACATATATGTAGACAATGAAGGGAGAATATTTATAATAATGTGCTGTTATCTATTGCACCGATAGCGACACTAGCCACCCGTTTAATTAATGTAAAAATTATATTCGCGATATTTTATCGCCTCTATTTTAATAAAAAAAAGCTGATAATAAAAATATATATATTTATTCTTTACGCTTGCTTAATTAAAAGTCTATCTATGAGGCTAGGAAATATAGTACATTTAACACACCCTAATAATAAGTAGTCACATTTCCATTAAATCCGTTAATCCGTTGTTGCCATTTAGATTCGATAAGAGAGAAAAAAAACATAAATAAATTCTACTAATTATGTACCATTTCTTATCATATCGGTATTTTTATACACCTTTTTTTTGTAAACAACTTGACTCTCTGCCTGCATAAATTATAATAATTTTTAATAACCACCTTTTTTGTGGCTTATCGTATAAATAAAAAAGGTTTATAAAACTTCAAAGGTTGTCTAAAGCACATACATACATACTCTTAGTAACAATGTTTATAAAATAAAATAATTCTACTTGTACTTACCTGGCTAATGTACAGACAACCGGTAAGATCGGGCATAATGTTGCGCTGATTATCAGCACTTTGCCAACTGTTTTCGTTGTCTAAATTTAACGACTTCATAACCGTTGTACTCTTATCGGGTTCTTTATTCTCCAATATCGTCGTATGGTACGCCTCTATGTCTTTAATCGGCGATAAAGACTCCAAACGCGGCAGATAATCTAGATCAATCATTTTCTTGAAGCATTCACCTTATGTTTGCTGTAAAAAATACTTAAATTAATATTGTATACATATATAAAATTTATTTAACAAATGGATAGTGACACTATGGTGTACGGTTAAGAGTTAGTATCCAAGAGGTTGCTCCACCAACTGCAGATGAAAGGTCCAATCTATTTTACAGTCCTGCCTAAAAAATAAAAAAAAGTGTTAATACAAAAAGTATTGTAGCTATGTATGATGAGATTTAAAACGCTCTTTGAGAAATATTTGGGATTTTCTTTTTCTTAGTAGGGCTCTCACTCATAGAGTACACATGAATTTAGTTTTTGTAGAGCTAAACACAAAAATTTTCGAATATTTTGGGTTTTATTAAGGACTTTACAATATTAGCGTTGAACTCGCACACTTTGCGCTCAAAATTAGTCAAGGAGTGAATGTCGTCACTGTCAATATCAGACTAATTTGTGGCTCTAGTCATAGCAGAATTGTTGGCCGAGGTGTTAACAAAGAAGAGCACTGTTAATCCAATAACAAAGTCTTGAGAACGATCTGGATGTCTCTAGCCTGGGACCTATAGCAAGTGTTGGTCTACTAATAAAACCTGTGCGACTGCGAGATCTTTTTCATTTAGAGTAGACTGCAAGGTATTCACTGAACTACTTGCTCTTAGCACACATCCCTGCCCGTGTTCGGTGGTCGGTGTTCGGTGAACAGATAATTTCACGTTTTTGGCCGTTCGATTGACTATCAAGATCGTGTGATTTCACACCGTTAGATATTTTCTTGTGGGGTTATGTAAGATCTAAAGTTTATGCGGACAATCCCGCTTTTATTCAGACTTTGGGGCAAAACATCACGCATGTCATTTACCAGTTACCAGTTGAAATGCTCGAACGAGTTATCGAAAATTGAACTCAGGGATGGACCATCTGAACGTAGTCGGAGCCAACATTTGAAAGAGATAATCTTCAGTAAATAAATGACAAAGAATTTTCTTTGGAATAATAATAAACATTCCCCATTAAATTTGAAATTTCTGTGTTTTCTCTTTACAAAAGTAGGGATCCTCGAAATAGATCACCCTTTATTATTATCTTGCACCGGTAGTTTCATGTAGTCATAGATAAGAGAGAATTGATTGTTCTAGTGAAGTATATACGATAAAGTGGCTGGGGAAAGAGTGAAAAGAATTACCAAAAATTATAAAAAAAAACACAAACCTTGATGAAATTCCTTATCGAAATGCCACGATTAGAAAATGTTGTAAAGATTAATTTTGAAGCGGTTCTTTCAATGGATTTCATTGTTTCGTTTATACTCGCAAGAGCAACATTATATATGCCCAAAAACACGTGTTTTGTCAAAAATATGAAATATGGACTGCCCTAACCAAAACGGTTTGAAACTTAACTGTATGTTAGTTGATGTTTTAAAATTCCGTATATCGATAACAACTCAAACGATCATAATTTCTGTTGAAAAATTATCACACTTTAACTTGCTTGCGGTTTACAATATTGTGCCAGTGCGGTTGACTCAAATATCAAAACAAAAAAATACAAAGCCGTCCCAAGACTAGACGAGGCAAGCCACAATTTGAAAGCAGTAAAAAAATAATTGAGATAGGTCGAGATATCGCAAGTTGAGGAGTCTATTTTATCACGAACACAAGTATTTGAGTGACACAAAGCATTCAGTGAAAGCTATGAAGTCATCGAAAACTTGTCTCATGCGTGTCATCTAACCATCTCTATTAATTAACATCGAAAAAGTTAGAGAAACAATGCTTGAAATTTGTCATTTTGGTATTAGAAAGATAACCGATGATCTCAGCATCCCTTATGGATCGACTCAATATATTTTGGTTAATATTTTGATATGTGTCAATACTACAAGTAAGTAGACTCGTATTTCTGGACTAGGCAACACTAAGTGTTGCCAGGTGCAATCTGACATTTCCATTGGAAAGTTTGACATTTTTTAGCATAACATCACTTAGAACGTTTTGTCATTTAATCGTGAATTGTTTTATTTACAGGGAATTAAAAAATTCATCTCGGCCAAAAAATGGAATTAACTCGTGAACATTTTCATGCGATCATTTTTCACAACTCTCGACGTAGATTATCACGACAAGCGTGCATCGATGAACTAAAATCTTTGTATGACTATGAAGCACCATCCTATAGCACTGTGAAAAACTGTAACGACGAATTCAATCGTGGCCGACGCTCGCTCCGACGAATTCCGTGAAGGTCGTCCAAAAACAGCCGTTGTGCCAGAAAACATCGATGCCGTACATGAACTGATAATGCAAGACCGTCATGTAACATACCTTCAGATAGAGGCATGCCAATGCATTTCTCCCACCAGCATACATTCGATATTGCATGAACACCTGGCCGTAAAAAAGGTTTGTTCTCGTTGGATCCCGCACAATTTGACAATCGCTCAAAACAAGGATCGTGTGGATTGGTGTAAAGAAATGCTGAAAAAATACGATCGCGGTGCTTGTCACAGGTGACGAATAATGGATCTATGCGTATGAGCCCGAAACAAAACAGCAATCGACCGTGTGGGTCTTCCAAGACGAGCCAAATCCAACGAGAAAAAAAAATATGCCTATTTTCATTATTAGGCCAGAAATATATATAGCAGCCCTCGTACTTGTAGACTCGTATTGAAAGACCTCAATCTGTTACAAAAATGACGTCGAGTTGAGGTCGGAAAAGAAATGCTTGACAACATAGCTGAGGACTCCACATTTAACAAACACGTTATTATTACGTAGGTTTACGAAAATAATGTTGAACAATCTAGCGAATGAAGCTCAAAAATTGTGCCGAAATCGAAAAAAGTAGTTAAAAGTACTTAGAGATCAAAAATCAAGGTGATGCTCAACGTTTACTTTGTTATCGTGGTGTAGTTGATAATACATTTTTGTATAAAAATACATGAAAATGTTATTGTTTTTTTTTTTGTTAGTGCAATAAATCAAAACTAATGACCTTTTCTTCTTTTCATTGGGAGTGTTTTTTACGGGACGGGTCCCAAACCCATCGCACAACCCTGGTAGGGATATTTCGCCTTCTCACTTTAGTTCGCCCTCAAACTTATATTTTTGGCTGCCAGGAGGTTACTTGGTCTAAAACCGAAAGTCGCGAACCGCTTGAGCCTTAAGTAAAAGAACGTTTCTGACCACTTCCAAGTGAATGACGCTCGGAGAACTTTCAAACTCTACACATGATCCATCCTCCCTGCTATATGGTGTAAAGACCTGGACGATGACAACATCCGATGAGTCGGCGTTACGAGTTTTCGAGAGAAAAGTTCTGTCATTCGAATGGATGAAAACACTTCATCTCTGGGAGTACTCGACGTGGCTACACTCGGAATCTCCAATTGGCGCGAAACAGCGAAAAAGAAAAAACGACTGGCTATTTGAATGCTTATTCATTCACCTTTTCGTTGAATTGTTTTATTTTTTCCGAAAGTTATCTGAGTAAATCATACTGCTGTGGTTAAAAAATACGAGTAGTAAGACTTTTTAATTTCAATTTCGCGTGAAAACCTATTCTTGGATATATTATTTTTTAGGTGGCACAAATGTATTGAGACCAAGGGGGAATACTTTGAAGGGGACGATTTCGATAGAATAAAGTAAAAAATTTAACATTATGAACAAAGTCTTACTATTTTTTGCTCATAGTAGTATTACGTTCCAAACAGAAAAAATCATAAAACTTTTTAGCTGTTGGGAAAACCCTTAAAATTGCGCTCATTCAAATCTCTAAAAACTGAGTGTAGACTGTTTATAATAAACACTATATCGTTGCTTAATTATACCCATACATATATACATATGTGGCTTTTTATTACTAAATTTTATATTTTGAACACGAATACTCGTTATGCGGTATTTTTATGGTATTTAATAACTGCCGCGTGTATCTAGCGTAATTTAAAGAACCACCTCTCTAATCAATTTGAAAAAATAACATATCTCGACTTAGTACATTTATGCTCTCAAGATTTAGGTGCTATTAGATTTTACAGTGATAACTGTACTTAAAATTAGCTGGGATGTTAAATATGGAAAACTGTTCTGAATGCTCTTAATGTTAAAAGTACCAAAATCAAATTAATTGTTATTCTACAAATTCAGATTAAAATTCTCATGAACCTACGATGACAACTAAGTAATGAGACTGATTTTATTGCCGCGCTTGTAGTAAACCTGTGACCTTGAAATTCCCTTTCTCTTTTTCCGACATCCCTCCCCTCTCCATTCATCTTCTAGCTTGTTTAGTTCGCCTGCTGCGTCAAGTTGAGTAGACGTGAGTTTGCAGTGCTCGTCACGAAAATGGAAAACCGAAATCGCGTCGCCATAAAATATTGCGCCAGATTGGGCAAAACAGCTTCGGAAACGTACGCTAAAATTGTAAGAGTGTATGGTGATAGTGCTCTTAGACCCGGAAACCAAACGCCAAAGCTTACAATGGTTGTCTCCGCGCGCCCTCCGCCCGAAAAAAGCTCGCATGAGCAAGTCGAAGGTGAAAACGATGATTATTGCCTTTTTTGATAGCCGTGGAATCGTCCACAAAGAATTCGTTCCACCGGGGAAAACTGTGAATCAAGTCTACTATTGCCAAGTACTCGAAAGATTGCGAAAACGAGTCAACAGGGTGCGCCCAGACATCGCTCGTAACTGGATCCTTCATGACGACAACGCGCCTTCAGCGTGTCGCAGTATTTGGCCTCTAAAGGAATCGCCGTGTTGCAACAGCAGCCTTATTCGCCCGACATGTCACCCTGTGACTTTTTTTGTTTCCTAAAATAAAATCGGTGGTCAAAGGAACCCATTTTGAGTCGATTATGGACATCCAGGCGGCCGTGACGAGGGTACTCACGGACATTCCAGTCGATGCGTTCCAGAAATGTTATGAAGCATGGAAAACGCGCTGGAATCGCTGTATAGCTGCCTAAGGGGACTACTTTGAAAGGGATGGCAGAGTTGTAGAATAATTTTCAAATATACGGTTTTTATGGAATCAGTCTCATTACTTAATTGTCATACCTCGTATGTCTCATCGGCAGTTATAGTGCTCTCCATGAATATGGGATCGGAATTCTCACGATCAAGTATGTCCAAAAAAATTAGCTTTGTCGGGACGAGTTGATCAAGAACGCGTTTCATATCCAAAACATCCACCAAAATCATTCGAAAGGACTCGAAAGAGTTGTCGAGCTCTTGTGTCTCGTGTTGACGTTCGTCTGTCTCTAGGTCGCAGGCATAGATCCAAGACTCATAACAAGTAAAAATATGTTTCATGACGTCATGGTAGTCGAAAAGCATTGTTCCACAGACGTTAACGCGAAGCTGGTTTAAGAAAAAATTTAGTGATTTTGGAACCAATCGGGCTTTCACTTTTCTTAGATGGTTTTCACTTCACTTCACACTTCCGATATTCCATGGATTCGAGTAAGATCTTTGACTGTTAATTGCAAAATTTAAATTAAAAGGCCTTACTATTTTTTGCAGTACATCCACATCTATTCATGATTGAAGAGTTTCATGATTTAGTATGTCTTCCTAACAAACCCAAACTTTAGAAAGCACGTTAACTTATCGTGATAATACAATTTACTTCGCATATTTGTAACTATAAGACATAAAAATGAAATGATTAAACAAAAATTGAGTTGAACAGCTAAAAAAACTACTGTTATTTTGTGACTTATTTACTTTAATTATTAATCTCATATCTGATTTGTACTTAAAAATAAATATAAAATCAAATCAACCTCAAAGATTAAAAATACAAATTGCTTTATTGCCGCCGAAAACAAATCTAGTCGCTTGGTCAAGATCAGATTTGGCTTTAGTAATTATTGGAATAAAGTGTGTTTTTTAAGAGCAAATAAGGCGCTTGTAATTTAATGTTATGGCCGAGAATTTAGCCTTATTATAAATCTAAGCGTTGGTCATTATGTTTTAAGAATGCCTTAAGGAAAGTGACTGCCGTGGCTGACTCGAAAAAATTCTACCGGAGGAGCCCAACTTTCGACCAGTTTTGGCAACAAATGGGATGATACGTCAGCAATAATGCGCCGAATATTCTCTTCCAAGCCGTCAATCGGCTAGAACTTAATTGCGTAGATAAGCTATTCCACATAACCCCAGAAACATTAATTAAGCGGTGTTAAATCGTACGTTCTGGGATTCCTGGAGGACGTAATTGTATCTCAATAATGGCTTGTGGACTGTTATCACTCCAAATGCGACAGTTTTGTTTATTAATGGGTATGATTATACCAAAAGTGGTCTTCATCTTTTTCTTTGCGAAAATCGGAATCGGTGGCTATCTCGTTCCATTCACCGGTCATTCGACTTAGATTCTTACACAAGTTAGATTTTGTAAGCCCACAAAAACTTCCATAAAGTGGTTGGGAACAGCTCTAATTGTTGGGCGCGAAGGCGGATGGACTCATTTGGGTTTTCTTTGATATTCTGATCCACAGCAGCAAGCTTTGGTGCGTACTGTACGGTCTCTATGTGTCTTGTCAAGTAACAAGCAAGGAAGGTATGGCTTCATTGAAAAACACACGTCTAAAAAAATGCCACAGTTTTTTTTTTATGAAACACTGTTATATCCAACCAACATCTGTTATAACGGGTGGTCCAAGTAGAAATACTATTTTCAATAGCCTTTTTTCACAGCCTTTTTCACATTTTTGTTCAGTATTTTTTGGGATTTCTTCATGGAAGGAGTTACGCCTGAACAACGTTTACAAACCGTTCAACTTTATTGCAAAAATTTACGTTCTGTAAAGAATATGTTCAACATAATCGGCTTACTGAGCGTACTATTCGCAACACCATCACCAATCTTGAAACCCACCATTCATTATTGGATAATATTCGACCGAATAGACCACATGCAGCACGCAGCAGAGAAAATACTCGTATAGCAGCCGCAGCTGAGAGCATACACGAAAATCGTGGAGAGTCGCAGCAACTCGGACTGACGTATGGAACGACTTGACGCATTACGTCGATATCTTAAACTGAAAGCATACAAAATACAGCGTGTGCAAGAACTGAAGCCGATTGATCTTTCCAAATAACATTGGTCCGCTCTATGGACTCTTGAAAAGTTCCAAGAAGATCCGACGTTTTCGTGCCAAATTTTGTTCAGCGACGAGCCCATTTCTAGCTCAAGGAATATGTAAACATACAAAACTGCCACATTTGGTACGTAGGGCAACCTGAAGAGATTCGAGAGTTTTCATTTCATTTTGAAAAAACAATGGTTTGGTTTGGTTTGGTTGGTGGGGCGGTGGAGTTATCGGTCTATATTTCTTCAAAAATGATGGCAGTGAAAACGTAACCGACAATGACGACCATTAACAGACAATTTGATGCTCGTTATCTCGGCGACATTTGGTTTCAACAAGACAGCGCCACTTAACACACATCGCATCAATCAATGGATTTATTGAGAGAACACTTCGGTGAGCAGATAATTTTACGTTTTGGGCCGGTCGTGTGGTCACCAAGATCGTGTGTTATCATACCGTTAGACTTTTTTCTGTGGAGATATGTAAAGTCTAAAGTCTAAGTTGACAATACCGCTTCGATTGGGGACTTGGAACAAGACAGCACGCTTGTTATTCGTCAATTACCAGCGGAAATGCTCGAACGAGTCATAAAGATTGGACTGTAGGAATGGACCATTTGAGACGTAGGCGCGGCCAACATTTGAAACAGATAATCTTCAAAACATAAATGTTAAAGAATGTTCTTTCGAATGACAATGAATACACCTTATTCAATTTTCGGTTTCTGTGCTTTTCCTTTAAATAAGTAGGGAATCTTTACATAACCGAAAAATTTAACTGTGAGTCATACGACAACAGTATCAATAACAAGTAAGGAAGGGCTAAGTTCGGGTGTCACCGAACATTTTATACTCTCGCATGATAAAGTGATAATTGAGATTTCATTATCCGTCATTTACATATTTTTCTATTTTGGTTCCTAATGTATATATTGTACTATACAGAGAAGGCATCAGATAGAATTCAAAATAGCGTTATATTGGAAGAAGGCGTGTTTGTGAACCGATTTCCTCCATATTTCGTACATGTCATCAGAGTGTTAAAAAAGTATTACATACCGAATTTCATTGAAATCGGTCAAGTAGTTCCTGAGATACGGTTTTTGGTTCATAAGTGGGCGACGCCACGCCCACTTTCAATTTTTAAAAGAAGCCTGAGTGCAGCTTCCTTTTGCCATTCGGTAAAATTTAGTGTTTCTAAGGTTTTTTGTTAGTCGGTTAACGCTCTTTTAGTGACTTTCAACATAACCTTTGTATGGGAGGTGGGCGTGGTTATTATCCGATTTCTTCCATTTTTGAACTGTATATGGAAATGCCTGAAAGAAACAACCCTATAGAGTTTGGTTGACATAGCTATAGTAGTTTCCGAGATATATACAAAAAACTTAGTAGGGGGCGGGGCCACGCCCACTTTCCAAAAAAAATTACGTCCAAATATGCCCCTCCCTAATTCGATCCTTCGTGCCAAATTTCATTTTAATACCTTTATTTATGGCTTAGTTATGACACTTTATAGGATTTCGGTTTCCGCCATTTTGTGGGCGTGGCAGTGGGCCGATTTTGCCCATCTTCGAACTTAACCTTCCTATGGAGCCAAGAAATACGTGTACCAAGTTTTATCACGATATCTCAATTTTTACTCAAGTTACAGCTTGCACGGACGGACGGACGGACAGACGGACGGACGGACAGACAGACATCCGGATTTCAATTCTACTCGTCACCCTGATCACTTTGGTATATATAACCCTATATCTGACTCTTTTAGTTTTAGGACTTACAAACAACCGTTATGTGAACAAAACTATAATACTCTCTTTAGCAACTTTGTTGCGAGAGTATAAAAATTTAATCAAAATATACGCCAAACTAAAATTTTATTATACTGTACTAACAAGAAATCTGCTAATGCCACATTCATAAACCCACGTTTCGTCATCGGTAATGATACAATTAATGAATGTGAAGTCTTCAGCTACGTTGTCAAGCATCTCTTTTGGCACTTCAACTCCACATCGTTTTCGCAAAACATTCAGGTTGAGAGACAAAACGCTCTTAAATAATGAAGACGATTTTGATCCGCTTCGTACGGTATGGTACATACACACGTATAGATATTTATATACATATAGTATGTGTGTATAATACTATATATTGTTAGGAATCCGAAACTTTAAAATTTTCATACAGACAAAAATGAATATTTATATAAAAATAAAAGTTGAAATAAAGCCAATTTAAATAAATTCAAAAGTCAAAGCACATGGAGGGCTGAACGGCTACCTATGTATATGAAATACTTGTCAATCCAGTTTTATAATAAGTTATGTACATATGTGCAGGTTGATATAGCAATACATATTTATCGTATATTTATTAGTGTAAATATTTGCGACTAATTTACAAATGAATTGATTTGTCATCAACCTGCTTGTACTGAAAGATACACGTGAGTTTCTTTCACACTGATTTGATTTTTGCTTCCGACACATTTTTATTACATGATGCTTTGAAATTAATGTGCTAAAGAAATTAATTGTGTAAGGCATGTACATTAGAGTGGGTTGATTCGAAGACGAGACATGCCTGGTTCCAGACGACCTTGGACCTCTTCACCTGATGAAAATATTGAAAAAGTTAAGGATATGAAATGCGTTCTGGCTCAACTATTCCCGATAATGCTTTTTTTTAAGAGTAAACAGATCTCTTTGAACATGTCTGATCGTGCGAATTCTTATCCCATTCATGGAGAGCATTTTAACTGCCGATGGGACATGGGTTTCATGATATTCTTGGTTTGATGCATCATAAATTTGTTCCGGAGGGACAGACGGTCAATAAGGAGTTTCATTTGGTCGTATTGAGGCGTTTGCGTGAGAAGAATAATTCATGGATTTTACCCTGTTCAGGGTATAAAACTATTCATACATATGTATGAACATAATAGTTATATTTAGTATTTTAGATATGGAAAATTATAGCTCAACATTACATTTTTCTAGGGAAATCACTCAATCTCAAGTGTTTATTCGTATAAGTATCTGTGAACATAGGTACGCACGTAAATATACATACCATACGTATAAGAAAAGACAAGGTCTGGGTGTTAAGGAACATTTCATACTCTTGCACATTGTAAGTATCCAAATCAGCTAAATACCTTAACATCTTAACAATATTAAAAAGTGTAGCGAAAGCGTTCAACTTCATTTTTCGATGAAATCGTACATGGCTTACAATCAATATACAATATCATACTTATTTTGAAGGTCATAGGCTTTATTACGATATTTTAACTCCCGTCAGCGAAAATTATACAAAAACATCCTCAAATGCGATATAACACACACAAATTTAACCGAAGAGGCAAAATTTAATATTTGAGTTGATGTGAAAAACGCCATTTTTTGAAGATTATCTCTTTGAAATGTGGGTCTCTGCTACGTCTCGGATGGTCCATCCGTTGAGTCCAATTGTCTATGACTCATTCGAGCATTTTGACTGGTAACTGGCGAATGACACGCGTGATATTTTACTCCAAGCCCGGAATCGAAGCGCGATTGTCCGCATAGACAGGGACATTACATATCCCCACAAGAATAAGTCTAACGGTGTGATATCACACGGTCTTGGTGGCCAATCGAATCAATTTCAGTCACCAAATAGTCGCTTATTATGCCGCGATAACAGTCGCTATTGACGGTTACGCTATTTTTAAAGAAATATGGGCCGATGATTCCATCGTCCCACAAACTCCACCAGACCGTTGTTTTTTCTGGATAAAATGTTAACACTTGCATCACTTCAGGTGGCTCTTCATCCCAAATTCGGCAACTTTGCTTGTTTACATATCCATTGAGCCAGAAATGGGCCTCATTGGCTCGAAAACGTTGCGTCTTCTTGGAACTTTTCAAGAGCCGATAGAGCGAAGCGATGTAAGATGTATTTGCTTTGCTTGAATGCTGGGTCGTAAGAGTGATGGTGTTGCCAAGAGTACACTCAGTTTCCCGATTATGTTAACCATAAGTGGAGCGAAGCGCACCAAATACATTCTTTACAGCACGTGAATTTTCGTAATTTGTAAACGTTGTTCAGGCATAAGTCTTTCCATGATGAAACGCCAAACAATACTGTACAAAAATATCATGACCGCTTGACAAGACTCACGCCTGATCTGTCTAAAAAAGGATATTGAAAAAAGTAGCTCTACTTGGATCACCCCGTTATTTCCGCGAGCTGCTTGAGAGCGAGAAAAGTAAAGGTCAGTCGTATATCTCCAGTGCTGCCAATCAGATAGTTCATACCATATACATACCATTGTTTTGGAAAGGTGACATCTTAAGCTTCATTTAACCAAAAAAAAAAAATTTAATTCGGGGGAGTTGAAAAAAACTTACAGCTATTCAAAAATGAGTGAAAATAATGAAGAAATTCGCCATATTTTTTAAATTTTTGTATAAAAATGGGAAGAATACCACGCAAGTCACCAGTGAAATTTGTGAAGTTTACGGAGACGATGTATGTATCAGTTCGTGTAATACAACAATGGTTGGCTCGCTATCGTTCTGGAAATTTTGTAAATTTCGATTTACACTGATGAAAGTTTTACACTGATGGTCGACCAAAATGGTACATATTTGTTTATTAATTTATTATTATAAATAAAAAAAATAAGTTGCAGTTTGATTAAAAATACGAAAAGACTTTTTCGACTACCCAATATACACACTTATTCATACATAACTTTCAACAGTCTTGAAGATATTCAAGGTGCACATGGTAACAGAGAATATAGGGAAAGCCGGGACTTAGCTATATTCATATTGAAGCTTTGAGAGGTTTATATGTACATATGTATGTATGTTGTTTAGGTGATTTGCATCTTCTTTCTAGCAGAATAATATTTATTTAAATGAATATGTACGTAAGCAAGTACATACATACATATACTGAAAAGCAGATAAATGCTGACAATTATCATATATTATAATACTTTAGCGTTGGAGTGCACAAATAAGAAACGTCAATAGAGAGACAGTGCAAAAATAAATAAAGTGACATACCGAGATCAAAACTCAAACAATACAGACAATATTTTTCCTACTTATAAATAAACAAATTGGTCGTTGAAAGATAAGTTCAGAATACCTTCTTGCGACTTTTCAGTTGGTACTGCATATTTTTATATCCTGTATAGGGTATATTAAGTTTGGCACTAAGTTTGCAACACCCAGAAGGAAATGTTGAAGATCCTATAAAATATACATACATACATACATATGTATGCATAAGTGATCAGCATGATAAGCTGAGTCGACTGTCCGTCTGTCTGTATATAAGTATGTACATGAACCAGCTGTCATACCAATTGCACGATCGGAATCAAGTGCTTGTTTCGAAAACTTTTTCACGAGATATCTTATTGAAATTTGTCACGGATTATTGTTTAAAGCAATAGGGTAATCTCCCAAAAAATTGTTCAGATCGGACAACTATAGCATATAGCTGCCATACAAATCGATTAATCGGATTCAAGTGCTTGTAAGAGATATTTTGTATTTAGTGTTGAGTTGTTTAGTCGAAGAGACCGAAACCCATGTCGTCGTCTTCCTCAGACTCCGACTCCTCCTTTTTGGCTTCTTCCGTCTTTTCGGCAGCAGTGCCAGCACCAAACTTGCTGGGGTCCTTGTTGAACTTCTTGATGGTAGCAGCTTCCTTGAAGTCCACTTCGATGTATTATAACGTCGGTGCTACAGGAGCTAAAGTTTTTCTTGCTCTCTGTGGAAGTTCAGTTATAATTATAATGTATTATGTGTATATTTTTGTGGTGCGCTAGTTAGCTAAAGTTAAATAAGTAGGTCTATATATTTATACCAATAATATTTTATTCGAATAGAAGAAAAACGTTTTTCCAGGAGGGATTTTTTGTAATTTTCCGAATTCAACTAAACGGTGTACTCAATTGCTCACATACACATGCATAAGTAGCCAAAAAAAAAATTCAAAGTGATTACCGGCTAGCGATAATGATAGAGAGCAAAATGTTTTCATGCAAAAATGGCGATTTATTTATTTGCACGTTGTTAACTTTTAGAAAAATATAAATCAATATGTATACACATATGTATATGTATATGTTATTCTCAAGCTAGACTGCCAACGAGATAAGCAAAACAAAACTAAAATGCATACAAAATATTAAAGAGAATATTGATGACTAACCGCGAATATACCCTGTAGGAAATTTATTCATTACTTCAGTTGCACAATTTTTCATATAGAAAATTATATAAATTATGAGATTCAAAATGAAAGGCATTTGGAAAAATTTAAATTAAGTAACCCATTTAGAATATTTATTAATAAACCATAACTGATCGCTCGGATCAGTTGAGTAAGTCAAGACTCACGTCGGCAACCAACTCGAGTTGAGTGAAAATTGGAAGATCTCATCAAGTACTCTGCATGTAGCAGGATATATATGTACACTGCGAAAATATATATGTACACTGGAATATATTTGAATTTAAATGGGATTGAAACTACTTAAGGAAATACAGTGCACCTTTTACAGCATTTTAAATGTAATTTGAAAGCGAGAATATGCATAAACATAACACGATAATATTCATACAGCTGTTATATTATATATATATATAAGAACATTTCAATTTGGGTATTGGATAATTGAAATCAGAACGATTACTTGGAAATCAGCATTGTTGCATTAATGTCAAAGCAATTCATTGCAAATAGCAACAGCAAATCTGGATTAGTCAATATTGATTTATGTGCCGGTTAATCTGTTAGAAACACTCAACAGAGGGCCAACAAAAACGAGTTCTAAGTTGATAATTATTTATCTACACATGCATTGTTAAGGCAAGTACTCCATGCGAACCTTTCTTCTACACAGTTAACCGCTATAGTTCTAGCGTATACTCATATCGTAGCTGTTGTTGTTGTAGTTTTTATAATAGAATTGTAACTCCGTATAATTGAGGATAACGAAAAATATCTCTAAAGCATTTGACTAAAAACTTTCCGTTGATTAAGAGAGTCTTATCGTTAGTTTGAAATTAAAAGAAACAAGTAAGGAAGGGCTAAGTTCGGGTGTCACCGAACATTTTATACTCTCGCATGATAAAGTGATAATCGAGATTTCATTATCCGGGAGATTTACCGATATTTTCGGTGAAAAATTAGGTTAGGTTAGGTTAGGCACTGAGTTCTTCGTGTTCGATATCAGGGACCTTGAAAAGTTATAGTCCGATCACGACAATTTTTCCACAAGGGATACCTCTGCTCAAATGCAGTATTTGTATAAAGTTTCATTCCGCTATCATCATTGGTTCCTAATGTATATATTATACAGAGAAGGCATCAGATGGAATTCAAAATAGCGTTATATTGGAAGAAGGCGTCGTTGTGAACCGATTTCACCCATATTTCGTACATGGCATAAGAAAATATTATATGCCGAATTTTATTGAAATCGGTCGAGTAGTTCCTGAGATATGGTTTTTGGTCCATAAGTGGGCGACGCCACGCCCATTTTCAATTTTTAAAAAAAGCCTGGGTGCAGCTTCCTTCTGCTATTTCTTTCGTAAAATTTAGTGTTTCTGACGTTTTTTGTTAGTCGGTTAACGCACTTTTAGTGATTTTCAACATAACCTTTGTATGGGAGGTGGGCGTGGTTATTATCCGATTTCTTCCATTTTTGAACTGTATATGGAAATGCCTGAAGGAAACGACTCTATAGAGTTTGGTTGACATAGCTATAGTAGTTTCCGAGATGTGTACAAAAAACTTAGTAGGGGGCGGGGCCACGCCCACTTTTCCAAAAAAATTACGTCCGAATATGCCCCTCCTTAATGCGATCCTTTGTGCCAAATTTCACTTTAATATCTTTATTTATGGCTTAGTTATGACACTTTATAGGATTTCGGTTTCCGCCATTTTGTGGGCGTGGCAGTGGGCCGATTTTGCCCATCTTCGAACTTAACCTTCTTATGAAGCCAAGAAATACGTGTACCAAGTTTCATCATGATATCTCAATTTTTACTCAAGTTACAGCTTGCACGGACGGACAGACGGACGGACAGACAGACAACCGGATTTCAACTTTACTCGTCACCCTGATCACTTTGGTATATATAACCCTATATCTGACTCTTTTAGTTTTAGGACTTACAAACAACCGTTATGTGAACAAAACTATAATACTCTCCTTAGCAACTTTGTTGCGAGAGTATAAAAAGAAAATAGAGCAACAAAACCTATTTTATTAAGTCTATGACTGAATGATATCATAGCTAAGAACAAAAAAAAATTTCTCATAGAATTTTGCATGGATTATTTTCTTATATTCTCTATAATCTCGGAACAAATTGTACAGATCGGACTACTATAGCATACAGCTGCCGCACAAAATGTCTGATAAAAGTCAAGTTCTTGTTGGGAAATTTTTTTACTTGTGAAGGGTTTGTTTTTTTTTTTTTGCTTTTTTTTAACTACGTATAAGAGATATGATAATTTCTCTACGTTACTTTTATGGTTTGCGTTTGATAGCAGAAATAAATTAATTCGTGACGTCATTAATGAAAGGAGGGAAAGGATTTGTTTACAATTACAACGAAGTTATCATTATCATTATCACGAACACCAGAATTTCAAAAGTCAACTATATGTATATATAGTGAGGTCCACATATTTGGATCAAAAGGTGGCAAACTTTAAGGAAATTATTACTACAAAATTGTATCCCGTTATATTAATTACTTTTTGGTTTGTGTACTGGAAAGTGAAAGAATCAAATGAAATTGTAAATTGATTTATATGAGAAGTAGGCGTGGTTGTAGTCCGATTTCGCCGATTTTCACACTGTGTCATAGAAACATGAGAAAAATTTCAGAAATCAGAAAAATTAAGAAAGTACTAAATTTTAACGAAATCGGTCTGTCGGGTCCCAAGATATGGTATTTTACTAAAAGGTGTGCGGTACCACGCCCATCGTCAACTTTTCACACCGACTCTCATAAAGCCCTCTTACACCATCTCGAAGGTAAAATTTAATGTCTCTGGCGTAATTAATTATTGATTTATTGCGCTTTTAATAGTTTTGAACAGCACCGTTATATAGGCAGTGTGTGGTGTTATCTTCCGATTTCACCCATTTTTACACTGTCAATAGGAGATCTTATAATATTCGAGCTTAACAAATTTGATTGTTGTAGCTATCGTGGTTTGGGAGATATGTACGTTAAACATATTAGAAGAAAAGGGAAGAGTTTTAAAATTTTTTTAATCACAGTGTCCCTTGCTACTGCGATTCCCTGTGCCAAATTACAGTTTTATATCTTAATTAAATCTTTAGTTGAGGCACTTTATAAGTTTTCGGTTAAGGCTATTTGTGGGCGTGGCAGTGGTCCGATTGCGCCCATCTACGAACTCGAATTTTTTTTTCACTAAGGAACCCACCTACCAAGTTTCAGCGAGATATCTCAATTTTTACTCAAGTTACAGCTTGCACGGACGGACGGACAGACAGACAGTCACCCGGATCTCAACTTTTCTCGTTATCCTGATCATTTATATATATACATATATTGTATATAACGCTATACTATTTATTTTGATTAGTTTTAGGTGATACGTATAACTTTTAGGTGAATAGCAGATTTAATTGAAATTAAACACTGAAATTTGAATAGACGAAGTGAAAAATATGAGAAAATTAAGTTAAACATTGTGAAATACATTGTGGTATTTATACAAACACGAATATTTTAAAAAATATAGGTGTTAGCACCATTATTTTTACATATTCCTGCTCTGGACAATCTCCCCTATAAGCACATACCCAATATACCGAAATTCGTTTTCAGCTCCCGACCGCCAAAGTAATCGGAATCGTGCCATGCTTTTGTTTTCACATTAAATATTTATTCCTTAAATTATTACATATAGCTGAATATATTGTACAAATGTATTTATGTACATATGTATAACATACTTCACTTTTAATTACGTGAAGCTACATAGTTTTTTTTTTACTTTTTTACAACTCTTATTTTTTATTCTTAACAGACAATGATTTTTAATTTCCTATGCTCAACATCATCATGCTCTACGTTATCAAAACGCTCGTCCAACAGTTTGGAGAGCATTAACACACACTCAGACGCACTTATACACATATGTATGTATGTTTGTTGATTATTATATACATATGCTATTTTATATACTATTTATACTAAATAAAAATACACTTGACTATTATCGCACACTTTCCTATGAAATCGCACAGGACACAATTTGCTGTGCGCCTGGTCAACGGCCAGTATGCTTGCTGCTCACCAAATTATTATCTGTTTGCATATAAATATACATACGTGTACATAAATAGATAGCGTAGTATGCAGATAATATTATAATTATTTATTTACACATATGTAAACTTCAAAGAGCGCTCTAGATTAATTAACGATAGCTTTTGCACTTCACCTTCAAATAAAACGTTGTGGCCACTAAGGTACAAATACCTGTTGCACAAACACACTAGCGGTTAATGAAACAACCGGTTTATAGTTGTATATTAGTGGTTGGGGTTTTTGAATAACTGATTAACGTAAAACTTGGTGATAATCACTGTTTGCGCTTTTATTTTTGAAAAATTTTGTATTTTCTTTTTTAATTATTTTGAAATTTCTTGGAATTTCTCAATTTTCTCACTTATTTGAGTCACTTTTTTGGTTGAAATCGTAAGTATATATTTTACGTTTTTCGCTTTTTTATTTGCTAATGTCGGCTATAAAACACTTTAGTACTTTAGGCACAATTAACTTGTTTTTCATACAACGCCATAAAAATATTGGCAATATTGCTTTTTATTTTCAAAATTGCGTAAATCTTCAAATATGCGCTTAGTAAAAATTAAATTTTAGTTTTAGCACTGAAATCTCTATTTCCTGCACACTTTGTACTAGTCAACAGCAATTTTTTTTCAAATCTTGTATTTGTTTGAAATTTTGTAAGCGTTTTCACTTATTGAGCACTGTCGATGTCACCACAATTGAATGCCAGTAGCCGGAATAATTATAAATAATTATTAACGGGCACTAATTAATTGTGAGCTCTGCGATAACGCAGACGTCAGTATGTTTGTGGGTACGCTAGCACTTTCGGCACGTTCGGTTTATCTAATAGATTTGCGTTCTTTTCAAGGTATTTGGTTATATTTACGATACACAAGTGCTTTCCTATAAACGTCACAGAAAAAACCGCCAATGTCGAGAGTAAACACACACGAATTAGAATAAAACGAAACGTAAATGAAATTCACACTGGAGCGCCAGAAATTAGAAAAAATCACATACAACTCGTTGCTATATGTTTTTGGTTCTGTTTGCGCCTTTGCCAGCGCCGCGCATATCGAGTCACACTCGAGCGTTATTATTTTTCCACGAAATTTGCTCTGTCTAATCATTAATTTACTCACAATTACCATTCAAGAAATATAGGCAGGCATTGAGAAAGCTTTTGAGAGAGCGGCGAAAACTTCACCTCTGTCGAAAACTATAAATTTTATTTGTGTAGTTAATTTTTTACTTACTATTGCATACATACTGCGCGCTAAGAGAGCGCCATTGCACACTATCTTTATAGATCTAGCTTTCAGGTTTACTAAGCGCCCCGCTACCCCGCCGGTTGCTTTACCCATTGCCTGACAATATAACGTCATTATTGATAAAAATATCACTACTCGCTCAGTTTGAAGCGTTTAGCTAGCTAGAGAGAAATAAAGAGAGAAAATATTTATTTTAGCTCACTGTTCAGTGCAAATTAAGTACATTTATATAGCATGTTTGTCTACATATGTATTGGTATGTAAATATTTACTTTTGAGTGACTTGTTCATATACTCATTTTATATATCAAATTGTTATTGCTTTTATTTGTTTACTCGCTCGCAGAGAGACAAATATGTCAATAATATTAGCAGTATTAATAATATTAGTTCTATTATGGCCGAGTTGACTTCACTGAACAGCGAAGAGTGTGAGGGTTTGCTGAAATGGACTACATGTACATACAAGTATATACACATACATACTTAGTATTACATAAAATGGAAATAAATGCTATTACAGTCGGCTTTGTATAGTAGCTTTCAAACAGGTGGTAAGGTTAATGTAAGTAAAGAACTTGGTAACTACTGAATTTTGTACTTAACCTTATCTGAATTTAACAGCCATAAGTATGTATGTATGTATATACATATGTATTTACTTACATATATTTATATGTACCTGTGGCACATTTTTTAATGTAGTTTATAAAGTAGTTATTTACTCAGGGCATAAATAGATAATTATATATTAAGTTGTTTAAGGTGTAATTTTCTCGAATTATCTATGAGGGTGTTCCTCTGCAGTAAACACAATTATTGATTACTCTTTATATGGCAACTTAGCAGGAATTCGGCATAATAAACATTCATAAAATAGAAAAGGAGACCGAAAACGATTTTCCAGGTACAAAAGATAACAATTATTGCATAATTTTTCACTAAAACAAGTAGGAAAGGCATAAGTTCGTTAGTTCCTAAAGCATAAGTTCCTTAGTAAGGCTGTATGCAATTTTCATAGATTTTTTAATACATATGTATGTACATATCGTCACCTGAAATGCAAATTAACGTAACAACATTTTCAGAAATTTACAGTGGCATGAATGAAACACGGAATAAAATGGAACATGAGTGAAACAAAATATTAATATTGGTTAAAACTGGTTTATATATGACCGCAGAACCAGAAAATGTTGAACATATTTAAAATTATGTATATAATTTGAAGTAGTGAAGCGTAATCAATAAGACACTCAATTTCGAATTTTTTGATGATACGTTATTTTGCATTTCAGGTGACGATATGTACCATCCTTAAAAATCCTGTAAAGCCTTACTTAAAAAGACGAATATCTCGAGAAGTAGTAATAATAGCGATTTTGACCTCTGACCTTTTTTTATAGCAAATCAAATTTCCTACAAATTAGTCAGTTTTTCTATAGCTCCTGTCATTTACGAGATATATACAAAAAAATGCGAAATTCTTGGAAAAATCGGGTTTGGAGCCCCTTACTACCTCGCCAGTGTGAGTTACGACTTTGTTGCACTGAGCACTTTTGTAGAGTGAACAATTCTAAGAAATATGCGTCTGAAGTCAAAGCATTGTCATAAAATACCTCTGATCTGTAAGAATTTAAATATAAAAACTCACTATTGTAGTGTATTTTCTTTGGAAAATTTTTACAGGCCTTGGTCCAGTTCTTAATGGTAATCTTAAGGGCTAAAATTTTTAGGGAATTTTTTTAGGGTATTTCCAAGGAAATTTCGTGACGGGACTGAAGAAAATTAATAGATAAAAAAAAAACACCCTAACATACACGTATATATATGATATAGAGTTTTTTAGATGATACGTACAACCGTTAGAAATTAACCGAAGAAAATTATTATACTCTGTAGCCCACAGGTTGCAAGATGAAAAAACTGCAATCAATATTTTGAAAGGTGCTTGGAGTCGTGTCAGTGAAGAAACCCTAGCTAATTTCTGGAATAATATTTTAAATTTTGCGGAAAACGATGATGAACATGAAGATAATGAAAATGAGCAGCTGAGCTTCGTTCCTTGATGAGCAAGACAATCGAAGTCTTCCACAGTTTAAATCATGAGGTTTGTTTTTATCCAGAAAAATGCTCAAAGATATATAAGCTATTGCGAATTTGCCTCATTAAATTATTTAAAGAAAATGTACATTACCGTGAATAGAACGAAGATATTGAGGTAAATGATGCGAACGACGATATTGGACCAGAGGACGATTCAAAAGAAGACTGCGTCTCTGAGACACCGGAGACATTTAAACCAAATGAAACAGTTTAAGTTTTCAATAAAGCTCTACAGTGCGTTAGTCATGAAGGCTTCGATCAAAACAATTTAAATGTACTGAGACGCCTAAAGGATAAAGCTGTACTTCAATTATTAGAAAAACAGATAGAATAAAAACGATGACTGATTTTTTTTTTAATAATGGTTTTCACAAACTGTATAAAAACATCAACAACATATCATGTCCTGTGATATTTACTCGACCGAAGAGGCTACAGTTAATACAAGTATATTGAGTTGATGGGGAAAACGTCAACCCGAGAAGAGAAATTCTTTATATTAGGGATGTGAGGTTTAGACTAAGTTTTAAATTCAGTGGTAAACCACATAATTTTCATTAAAATTTCACACATCTTGACTAACTACAAAGTCAGTCTGTAATTCGGATTAGATTTTAGCGTTGTGTTGGACAATAATCAATGATGAATAAAAAAAAGTTTTTCTTACAAGGACTTATTTTAGATCGACAAATTTGTATGAGAGCTATTTACTCTAGTGGTCCTATTTCGTCCGTTCCGACTGTTCGCGTACATACAGGTGGACATTCGGTCAGCCTTACTGACGGAATGGGCTAAATTCACTTAGCTTATCACGCAGATCATTTATATAAGTAAATAAATATATTTAAAGGATCTGAGATATTTCGTTCTGCTTGTTACAAACTTCGTGCAGCGCGCGCAACCACTCGTTGGCAAGAGTTTATTATATACATACATATATTTACATACCTGCAAATATACACAGAAACATATATTCATATTTTTTTGTCTTAATTACGATTTACCTTTTTTAGTTTCGCATTGAAACTCATTTTCGGAACTTCCATTATTGACCAAAGCAGATGCACACTTATACACACATACATATGAGTACACTTGTAAACTTGTACACAACTAAAAGTTCTTCCCAAACTATTCTTCACATTTCGAAGCACTAACACATTCAACTGCCCCATTGTAGCATATTATGCCATAAAAATACACTGTTTGCATAATTAATCAAATTACGTTATATAAAACGCACACAGCACTACATAAATATTGATAAAAGCAATATTTTTGCACTTTTCATTGAACATTTTTGCAACTTTCCACAAATGAATCGGAAGCGAATACGTGACGTTTGAAATGGCGGCGGAAACTGGAGAATGCAATCGGAGAAAAGTTGCCAATGCAGTTGGTAAAAATAATAGATATTAGTTTAAGCCATTTAACTTTTAATTGTTCAAAATATACTCTTAAGTAGTTCTCAAAACTAGTAATAAGCGAAGAAATATCAAATGCTAAAAATAATTATATGTATATGTGTAACAACTTACATATGTATGTTATTTGTTTGTATTTGCTATCTACTCCGTTCTTGATAGACGTGGCAACACTCTGTTTATGCTTCGTGCATATCTAGATCCTGAAGAGTATATTGTACCATCTGTCGGTCAGGGGCTGTATATTGTGAATGCCACAACAAAAGCATAGAAATGTCATCCCTATGTTTATTTCCAGTTTCCGCCGCCATTTCAATTGTCTTGCATTCGCTTTCGAGGCGCTTGTGAAAAATTTGTGAAAATCGTGATTTAAATATAAAAAGTATAAATATATGTATATTGTTATTTATAAGCGAAGTATGTATGTAAACTCATGCATTTTAATTAATTTGTAGCCCAAGAGGCAAGAGTTTTTAGCGGTTTATGAAGTAACTGCGCTATCATTGTAGAAATATGGAAAGCTTGTGAGTTATAAAAATGCTTAATAAATTAAAACTGAGAAACTAGCTAATAGCTGCGCCATTTTTGTGGTGGTGAAGTCAAAGCCTCATTGTGTCCAATTGGTGAAAATACATGAGGATAACACAATCCCTTATTAAAAAATGCAATACTATTTGTTTGATAAATAAAACAAGAAAAAACGTTAACTTCGGCTGCACCGAAGCTAATATACCCTTCACAGGTGCATTTCTTTTAGTAACTATGTGTTCAGTTTATATGGAAGCTATATGCTATAGTAATCTGAAAAAATTTTTCGGAAGATACCACGTCAAATGCAAAAGTTTTCCATACAAACTCTTGATTCCGACCGTTCAATTTTTATGGCAGCTAAATCTTATAGTGAAAGTGAATGTGAAAGTTTTCCATACAAGAACTTGATTCCGATCGTTCAGTTTGTATGGCAGCTATATGTTATAGTGGTCCGATATCGGCAGTTCCGACAAATGAGCAGCTTCTTGAAGAGAAAATGACGTTTGCAAAATTTCAAAACGATATCTTAAAAACTGAGGGACTAGTTCGTATATATACATACAAACGGACAGACGGACATGGCTAAATCGACTCAGTTCAACATACTGATTATTTCTATATATATACTTTATAGGGTCTCCGACACTTCCTTCTTGGTGTTACAAACTTCGTGACAAACTTAATATACCCTGTTCAGGGTATAAAGATATGTACTTGTATTGAAATATTTTTTGCACATATAAATATTTTATATGGAAATTTCGGAAACGATTACTTTTTTAATTAAGAAAAATATTTGAATATAATTTTGTTGTTCAATGTTTAGTACTATTAATTATAAAACCAAAAAAATTCAAATTCTTTCACTGTTTCTTTTAAAAATTATCAAAGTTAAAGTATTGCACATATAATTATTTGACCTTGGTATACGATATAGACTCAACCAGTAGTTCGAATGTCGTTCTGTTAGGTATTTGTGGGCTAAGGAAAAGTATTGGCTCGATTCAACCATTTTTGACATTCAGACATATGTATTATTCTCAGGATTATGTTCTAGTTTCACTTACATATCTCACATATTGACGGATATTTTCGATACAAATTTCGTAATTGGAACTGTGATCCACATAATCGGTATCTGGAGCTTTGAAAAATATTGTTGTTAAACAGGAGAGACTTCGTCTTGTCCTCGTCCGCAACCAGATTCATACGTTTCGGTTTCTTATCCGGTCTCGAGAATATCAATATCATCGGCGTACGCCAGCAGCTGTACACTCTAATAGAAGATTGTACCTTCTGCTTTTAGCTCTTCAGCTCCGTTCGAAGAGGTTCTTTCCGATTCCGACGGTGCTTTTGGTGTTGCTCAACATCAGCTTCCACAGCCGTATTAGCTCTGTGACGATACCAAGTTCAGACATAGAGGCTACCGTAGGCGGCTTTAAAATGGACCAAGAGGTAGTATGTGTCGATCTTCCTTTCACGGGTCTTTTCCAAGATTTGGCGCATGCTGAAAATTTGGTCGATAGTGGATGTTCTAGCTCTAAAGCCACACTGTTTAGGTCCAATCAGTTTGTTGACAGTTGGCTTCAGTCTTTCGCACACTACGCGGCATAAGACCTTATACTCGTATGCGATATTAAGGAGGCTTATTCCACGGCAACACAGAAAATGTGTATTTCGAAGATTTTTAATTCTGACGATTTGCAAAAGTATAGTATGTCATTGACTCTTGTACTCGTATTCGATCTGTCTCTCATATGAGACAAGATTTCGATGACTTTACGCCCCCCCTGAATACTTTATGATGGCCAAAAACTTGTATATGTGATAAAATAGTCTCCGCAAAACTCGTCCGCAAAAGTATTTTCATAAATTTGCGTAATTAATTACTCAGTTGCGTATTGATTTACACAATTTATTTGATGATTCGCCGTTTACGTCGAATAATACTTACCGATTCGCTATTTTAAGACAAACAAATTAATTAGCATAGGTATATTTAGATTTTATTATTCTCTTTTTTGTGTTTGCTTTCTGTTTTCACGTTTATTTTATTTCGATATTCCCATTTAGCTTAGCTTAGATTTTTTACAACTATATAGTATGTATAATATTAGAATTCTATTAAATCTAGACTTTGAAAAAAAGTAAATAATTTCTATAAGTTCTGAACATTACGAAAACAGTAATTAATTACCGAAATAAGTATATATTTTACATATTAATTTAACTAAATTAAATAATTTAAGTAGTAATTAATGGCATAATTGAGTTCTAAGCAAACATTTATAGATCATTATGTCTGTTTTTGTTTTATAAAAATTCTGTTTTATGCGTCCAGACTGCAGTGTAGATTGAGCGTATCAAAAGTTACAAGTCTAAAGGTATATTAAAAAGAAAACGAAATCTATTTCGAAATGACAAGTCGAAAAGTTATGCTAAATTCTAGCAATTACAGGTATGTAATTCTAAATGAATGCTCATGTGTGTACACGATGTACGAATTTGTATGTTTCTATATATTGAAGTATTGTGAAGTTTATAAAGCAATAAAAAATTTGGACGGACAAATTGCCGAAATGTAATGTGAAAGAAGCGAAGAAAATGACTGAGTAAATTTCAAAATAATACACAAAAAGTTATATATCTACATAATTATATGTTATATAAAGAAATATGTGGATTATTTATATTAATATTCTAAATTCTGGCGGAGTTGGTATGTGATTCTTTATTGAAAATTTATTTTCTACGGAAAATTTGAAAAAAAAAAAATATTTTTTTTTGATAAATACGGTCTAAAGTTGGTTTCTAAAATATAAAAAATATCGAAAAAATTTTATAAGTATCATATTTGAGAAATTTAATTTGAAAAATAATTTATTAGAAAAAATTGAAAGTTTTTTCGAAAACTTTTTTTCTAAAAATAGTCTTAATTTTTTTGGAAAACACAAAAAGTTTTGAAAAAATTTATACATATAATTTATACACATAACCGACTTTAAGAAATTGAATCATTTGATTGCATTTTAATAATAGGAAGAATACCATATACGGTAGTTTCGAAGAGTTAAAACTTGAGCCTCGAAGTTTTTCCATGAATGTCCAAAAATCACTAGACTCCATTCCGATTGACTCCACATAAAATTACATGGCTTTAAGAAGCCTAAAAATAGCCGATATTTTATGAAATCGATTCTAAAAGCTTGATTAATATACAATTTCGTAGATATCAGAAGTCTTAATGTAACCGATTCGAAAATTATTGAAAATATTTGTACTCACAATTCAGTGGATGAATCGCTTGATTCAGCTTTAAAAATACTGAAGTGTTGAAAGCTGAGCCTTGAAATTTTTCATTGAACGGCCTAAAACACTTGACCATATTTCGATCGAGTCCATATAAAATTGATATAAAAAGCTTAAAAGTAGTTGATATTTTATGAAATCGACACTTAAAGAGCGTTTGTACTGATTGGTCTTAGGTCGAATGTAAAGTATTGTAGAACCGTTTTCAGTTTCGTAGACCCGATATTACAAAATTTGAGAACGGAATGCTCAAAGACTTATAAGTCTCCGTATAGAGGTAGAACGCTGAAGTAACAGTTCTTAGTTACAGTTGAAATATAGTTCGATGGATAAAAATATCGAACCAAACTTCGTGTGCGCAATCATTGCGAATGTTGGAAAATGCTACGATGATTCAGTTTTATCAGAATCTCAAGCCTACTAGTGGTATAAAATCTTTTAAGACGGTAGAGAGTTCGTTGAAGATATGGTGCTTGAAAATTGTCAGACAAGTGTTAAAGAGATGGCAAGAGAGCTCGACATCTCTCGTAAGTCCGTTCAAGTGATTTTGGGGAACATTTTATGTATGAAATGCGTTCTTGCTCAACTCGTCCCGATGAAGCTGAGTTTTTTTTTTCAAAAAGAATACAATCCAAAGAGGACATGCTTGATCGGGCGAGTTCTGATCTGAGACATGGGTTTATGAGTTTAACATGCAAACAAGTCAATAAACTGGACTTTTTCTCATCTCGACGTACCAGCTTTGTATGCTTAAAGCTCGCAGGAAAACATTTTTTTAAATTTCTTAAACTTTCAACTCCACCAAATTATATTAGAAAAAACCATACTTCTATAAATTACTGATTGTATTTTTGTTTGCATACGCATATACTATATAGCAGGTATGCTTTTTATGTCTGTATGTAATTATGTAGAGTTGCTTTTTTATACTTGTTCACTTCTTATTTTCATACACTGTAAAATCTACTGTAAAGTTGTCTATAAAGTTTTGCTCACAAAAGTCCATTTTGTTACTGTGTTTTGTTTTTGTTTTCTATTATCATTTGCGCAAATATTTGATTTTCTTTACACTTCAGTTTGCTATGCTTCAATGTTTCCAGTTTTTTTGTTTTGTTTTTTCGTCTTAGCTAAATTTAGTATTAAAGAGTAAAATATCTCCAAAATGTAATATTCTTCACTAATTTGTTCTGTTTTTTTTTCTATTTATTTGGTACTATTATTTTTTTTAATGTTTGTTTTTGAAAATTTTTTATTTATTTTATTTGTTTTTGCAGTGGATTGACTTTATTTGCGCATTGTTAGTGTAAACTTGCAAAGAAATTCTCATTAATTTTTATATTTATTAACTAAATTATTTAATGCTAAAGAATTGGTTTAAATTGAACTAAATTCGTAATAAAATTCGCTAACATTTAAACATATTTATTTACGTCTATTTTACGTGTTTTAGAAACTAGTGAGTGTAACAGTAATTTTATGCAAAAAACACCGTAAGCGAGTAACTAAGTGACTTAGGAAACCAAAGAGAACACAACTTAGTGTTAGAAATTTAATTAATTAATTACTAATTAAGTGTGTATGTACGTATATATATTTGTCTAAAAACATACATATACACATTTTGATTCCTACTTACTTTAAATATTGTTTGCTGTTCAATATTTCAATATATCCACGCTTTTGTAAATATTTGTAAGTAATATTTGCTTGTAGTTTTATTATTATAATTAAATTATGATTTATATTATATATACCATCAAATTAGTTTATTTATTTATGATGTTTTGTTTTGTTACTTTAAGAGTTTTAAAAAAATACTTGCTTGTAATTACTATGGTACAATTACAGTTTAAGTACATAAATAATCGCTATTTACTCTTAACTTATCTCTCTCTGCTTTACTGCCAGTGGAATCTGGAAACTTTCAGAGTTCCGTGTGTATTCTATAGGCAGAATCATTTCTTAAAACTATATATTAAGTGCCCAAAATGCCTTAATTAGAAAAAATAAAAAAAAATTGTTTGAAAGAAATAACAATAAGAAAATAAAATTGAATGAGAACAGGCAAACATCTCTTTTGCGCCGAAACTACAATATCCTACAAAATAGAAAAATTTCCGTACAAGAGCTTTGACCTGCAGCTATACGCTACAGTGGTCCAATATCGACGGTTCTGACAAAAAAACAGTTTCCTAGAGAGCAAAGAACGTGAGCAAAGTTATTCCCTGGAGAAGGCCGGAAACACTGCAATAATCAGAGATCTTGGAAAATATTTAATTTTGTTAATAATATTACTGGAAAGTAAAGCACAAAAAATATATTTCGAAAAATTTAGCAGTTATGTGTTAAACTTGCGCCCAAAGCTTTTCGCCCGCAAAACCAATATTATGTTGACAGCTCTCTCCATCCTTTCTCTCTCTCCCTTTATCTCTTAAAAAAAACTATGCATAATCTCATAAGCTTCACTTCAGCTCTGGTGATCACGCAAATAATGTTTAGCGGTTTTAAATATTCTCTGTTAAGACAATTTTAAATAAATAACTGTTGGCCAATATTTAAAGGCAAATAAAAAATAAATGTCTATACTTTACATTCAAAGTGTTATTTTGAAGTTTTGTGAACACATACACACATATACATACTTTCTGTGTTATACATTTAAGCATGTGTTAGTACCACTATAGTTATACAAAGTATATAATTAAATATCTATTTCTTACCAGCTTGAAATTGGAAGGGTTACTGATATTCTAAACATTATAATACATACATACAATTAATTTTAATAATAATTATACGTTTGCAGTGTTTATTTCATAACAATTACGTTTAATTACTCGTACTTTAATTAGACAAATAAATATGGGCTTATGCGACTTAATGTGAATTATTATTTTTTTAATAATTATTTTCATTTTGAAAACTTATTTTTTTAATTAACTAATGGTATTGGAAAATTATATAAGAGTATATATTATTTTATTTTGGAAATGAATACATATGGTCTCTTATGATAATTTTTTGAGATCAGTTATAGAGTTACTTGGCTTTCAAAACTGAATGAATTTGTTTGTCTACACCAAAAAATATATATTTTTTATGGTTTTTGGACTTTTAACTGTATGGTATTACTATAATTACATATCGTCACCAAAAATGCAAAATAACGTAACATCACTTTTGATAAGTTTACAGACGAAGGAAAAACGATATAATAGAAACCACTCAAATTGAAAAAAAATTGAGTTTTGGTTTTGAAATGGTTATGTATCGGTTATCATACACTCATTCAAAATTTGTGTTTTGGTTATGAAATGGTTATGCATTGGTTATCATACACTCATTCAAAATTTGTGTTTTGGTTATGAAATGGTTATGCATTGGTTACCATACACTCATATCGAAAGAAAATTTGAGTTTTGGTTATGAAATGGTTATGTATTGGTTATCATACACTCATTCAAAATTTGTGTTTTGGTTATGAAATGGTTATGCATTGGTTACCATACACTCATATCGAAAGAAAATTTGAGTTTTGGTTACGAAATGGTTATGTATTGGTTGCCATACACTCATATCGAAAGAAAATTTGTGTTTTGGTTATAAAATGGTTATTCATTGGCTATGATATCAGACAGCGATCTCCGATTTGTTTTTGATGATACGCTGTTTTGCATTTTAGGTGACGATAACAACTAAAACATAAAACCACCATTAAAATTATTTGAAAAAAACCGTAATTAAATTAAAAAAATTTAAATTGAAATTTTTAATCAAAAATTAATAAAAAAAAACCAATAATTTGAAAAAATGCACCAATTCTTAGTTTTCTACACACACTTAATATAATTTAGCTACTATACCCTTTAGATGATATGATAAACTTATATTCCAGTACCTTTTTCCTAACCTATAATTAAACCTAGAAGACTCCCTATTACTGTTTTTGCGCCAACCACTAGCCATAAGCGGCCCAATAATGCCTAGAGCTGCGCGATTTACGCATTCTATGTATGTTATGTAAGTTTGTATGAATATGTATGTATGTATAAATATTTATGTAGTAGATAAGGAACATAATTACAAATGAGGAAATGTATGCATGCGTGTTTGACTGCTTGTTATATATATATGTATATAAATATATGTAACTATATATAAATAGTATGTTTGTATGCACATGTGTAGCTACATTCATATGTATGTCTATATGTACGTTGTGATAACTGTTAGTATGTATGACTTTTACAATGATTTTGAACATAGTTTTAGCTGTATGATGAGAATCTCTACAAGTAAACTAAAAAATAGAAACAAGATTATCAATAATATTGTTGTTGCTTTTGTTTTGCAAAATCAATGCGAATGCAAGTTGCTCTCCACCCATTTATACAACGATGTCTGAGAGCGCGCCACCCACTCGACATTGGAAGCGACGCTGCTGAGCGTCATATTCAGCACTTCCATGCCGGGACCGCGTCCAAAGCGATGCACCAGCGATTTAAGCTAAAATTTAGTAAAAATATTAATTTTCAGTTTCACATTAAAGTGTAATACGAGTAAGTAAGCAAACGCACCTCATCATAGTCGAACTTCGTCGCACCATATTGTGTTATCGCCGATATCACTTTGGCGAAGCTTAGCGTACCGTGACCGAGTCGCGTTTCCAATTCAAACCATTTGGCTTGCAGAAAGCGACACGCCATCGCGCCACCTGTCGGTGTGCCAGCAATGGCCTGTAATACTTGCACCACTTCAACAGTTGGCAGCATGGTGACATGCGACAGTAGGCGGTTTTGTAGCCAAGCGTCTTTGGTACGGCCGAGCGCACGCAGTAATTGCATGCGTTCGACGAAACTCTCCGATGTACGCTGGAGCGCGATGAAGCGTTCCCAACAATGCTGCCAGTAAATGTATTCACCGGACAGTATGGAGCCGGTATAGACTACCTATCAGTTGAGCAAATTACGCTTATTGAAGAGCCTACTAATAAATGTTTTACAAAAATCACTTACCTCTCTCAGGTTAGGTGGTATCGCCGTGCCGTTGTAGTACAGAAATTGGTTTAGCATGTTTTTGGCCTTAGTTATGCTGTCAATATCTTCCCAAAGCACTGAGCTTAAGAGTACTTCCGGTCGCATTAGTCTAAGGGTTCAGGAAAGCACATATTATTTGATACGAAATAAATGTAAGACTTAATTTAAGATAAGGTATTGTTCTAAGGAACATTAAGCACTCGTAAAAGTTTCAGACCCTCTTAGAGCTTCAGTAAACATTTATATTAAAATCTCTGGTTTTCTACTTGCTTGGTGCCAACTCGGCTAGGGTAAGATTGTAAATTATCGAAAGAGTTCTAATGACTACTATCATTGGGAAGGCCTTTTCATAATCAAACTAAAAACAGAAAACTTAATTCAATAGAAACGATAGTTAACCACCTAGAGGGAATTGTAGAACGTTAAACGAATGTTTCAAAGTTAGGTGAGGAGGTTAATCGTAGGTTAGGTTAGGTAAACAGGTTGTTAGTTGTGAGAGCACGAAGAGTCGCACTTGAACACTTGGAGACGCCTGTCCTTTGTGACGCACAGAACTCCAAGGTATCGGCAAAAATAAACCGTCGAATATCGGCAAAGTGCCTAAAGTCAATTCCATTCAATTCGCCAGGTTCTTAGTAAGTATGGGATCCTTCAACTTTAGATTGGCGAATGCTGGTCAGTGAAGGAGAAAGTGTGTAGATGTTTCTAGTTGCGAGTAGAATTGACAAGTTGCATCAATGTGGAGTTAGCCTCCGGTTGTTGTCAGTAGGGCAGAGTTCTGTTAGTACACCTATCATTTCGGCGAGAGCTAGTAGTTCAATGAATCTTTTACGTTCCTTTCTGGGACAGAAAGCTGACGATACCCCACAAGTGCTGGTTACTAAGCTATAACACAAAAAGACAGGGGAACACAGGCTTGTTCCTATCCTGAATGAATTTGAGTAAGGGCGCCCTTTCATGCAAGCCGAACGGCTTTACTTTTTCCGACGATTGCTTTATGATCAGGGGCCTAGATTAGTATAATATGGCAGTAGTAGCGGAACCGTCAGCGATCGAAATAAATGCAATTTTCCCTGCAAAAAGCCAGATTTCGGGGAAGTACATTTTCAGCTACCTTTGGAGCCTGATAACATAACCAAGGTTGTACATAGTCTTAAAAATTCTTGCATGAGCAGTCCTATTTATAAGAGCAATCCCTCTTAAAGCTATGAACATTTTTCTTACAGACAAAAGGTAATCAGTTTTTTTAATCGATTCCGCCTAAACCAAAATTGGCTAGAGGAACCTATCTATTGTATAATGTTAATCGAAGCGTAATGTTATGCCGGACAGCTAAATGTCAGATGAGCTTACTAAATTGACATATGCTATTACAATAATTTCTCCTTCACTCACCTCTTTGCTTCATCGCCATCATCGGTCCAACCGATTTTCTCAATCACCGTAGCCAATTTCATTTTAATAAATTCCGATAACATCAGGAAACATTCTGAATACTTCAATATGCGACGCCACTTCTCCAAGTGCCGCAACGCCACTGTCATTGGACCCCAATTTGTTTCACTAGGTAAATATTGTATCATATTCATGGTGATCTCACAGGGCAATAGATTCGCGTGACAAAGAGTAAACGAATCCGACAGCAAGCCAATGCGATCCTTAAGTAGATGAAAAGAAAGATTGTGTAAGGCTTTTGAGACACCAAATTCATTGAAGTCACTTACTTCACTCGATAACTTCTCGGGGTTGTTAGAAAGTTCCTCAATCAAATTTGCCCAGTTGTCATCGTTGTACAAGACGCGATAATAACCAGATTGCATTGCATTAACCTTGATCCATTTAACATTCTCCGGCACATTGAAAGTTACTGTAAATTAAGAGGTTTTGTTGTTGGTTGAATTTTCCGTTGTATGATTCCAATTTTGTTTATTCACACTCACCGTCAATATTTTGTAGCCATAAAGTCTCACTAACATTATTAGTATCGGTTATGTAGGTTATTGGGAATATCCACTTCATCTTTGTCGGTTGCTTGGTTTTGCCCGCAGCCGTTGGTGCCACAGTGCTCGGCGTCCCTGTGACATTCACCACCGTTTTATTGTAGTTGTTGCCGTCGTAAGTCTCATCGTGTATGGCAAGGAAGTCAGCCGGCTTGAAGGGCCGCTGTGATATGGATACGCTGTTGCCCAGTTTGGTAACAGTCAGTAGCGGGAAGCCCGGTTGATGAGTCCACAAAGTCATCATGTCCTGTGGGATATATGAAATATCATTTTGACTGATAATCTAAATGTCTATCTTGGGTTTAAACTAAGACAACACTTACTTTGATATTTTTGGAACCGTTGGCTTTCTTTGTACAAATCGTCCAAAGATCTGTGGGTTCGGCAGTTTTAAAACGATTAATTTTCAGAAAAGCGCCAAGGCAACCGCGGAAGCGATCTTCGCCAATAGCAGTGTGTAACATTGAAAATATGGCAGCGGTCTGAAGAAAGTTAACCGTAATTTATATTAGGCCTCTACTGTTTCGAAGTCAAAATTACTTATTACCTTTTGTATGAAAAACTCCTCATTATTACCATCATGCTTTGTGCCGTTCATAATGCTATCCCATCCTTGTATGGCGTCAATGTCCAAAGCCGTTGTAGCTATTTTAAGCAGGTACATTTCTCTCAACGGCCAGTTGGTTTGTTGCGGTGAAAGCGAATGTATGCCCAAATATTTTATGAGCCCCTCCCACAGCCAGACATCTTTCAATACTTTCCTCGATGTAATGCCACCAAAGAACTGTCTCACCATAGCCTCGGCCACTTGCAGGGCACTCTTCTGATATTCCTCCGTAGTTATGGACTCGGGATCGGTGAGAAAGGCAGTCTTCAGCGTAACCAAACCCAACGAAGAGATAATGTTACGATCCAGTGAAGGTAACGCCACAAAATCGACTTTCGTTAGCGGATACAATATGTCCAACCAGGTTTGTAGATGTTCCAACACGTCACGTGCAGTGTGTAGTATAAAAGATGAGCGTGGCAGTAGATCACGTGGCGCATAGAAAGTATACGATGGCGCACGTTTAATTAGCGAACCCGTCGACTGGCTGAGCGATGTAAGATTCTTGCCATTGCTTTCGGCAGTGGGCGTAACGGTCGTTGTGGTGGTATTCTTCATCAGATTAATATTTAATGAATGTGTGAGCGCGGTTATATTGCGTACGGGCGGCTTCTTTTCCTTCAACTGGGGGTAATTGCTGAGCTGTGTGGACTTCTTCGAACCAACGCTGCCAGGCGGCGCCGGTGTTGTTGGCAAATAAGCTGGCGATGGCTGCAGAGATTCACGCTGGAAGTCGCTCACCACCCAAGCGACAGCATCGGCGGGTAGTGGTGGCGTCTCGATGAAATCGTCACGTAGCTGCGGAGTATGAATTGCAATTAGCGTGATGTAGCAGATAGAATTTGGCGCATACTCACCAAACCGGTGCCCATGTAGAAGCCCACATCCTCCGTCGTATGCACAATGGAATTGGAAAGACCAATGTGGAAGCGATCACGGAAAACAGATATGCGAAATGGCGCGCGTATTTGCGGTTCATCAAAGCAGGGGAATGCGCGACGCGCGCTATTCGGCCGAAATACCGTGGCTGCTAGCAAACTGCACACGTCGCGGGAGAGTTATGGAAATATTTGTTAAAGTAAATATATTTGCTTTCTTTTTAAGCGCACTTACCGCTCCAGTCCGTTAGAGCTCTCATACTGATCCACGTAAAAACCCTCCGGCTCCGGATTTAATTTCGAATACCAGCGTAAGTTAAGTGTGTAATTCGACTTCTTCTTCAGCTTCTCCTTTACTTCGATGTACAATTGCTGTCGTGGTGGATATTCCAATACTTTGACAATTTTAATGGCGTAACCCTTGTTGCCCGTCGTCACAATGGCCTGTGAAATAATGAAAAATGTCAGAAAGGAAAAATTTAATGCAAACTTAGTGGAATTTCAGTGAAACGGGGACCGGTTTTGTTCATACCCCAAGTAAAACTTATGTAAAACATACTAAAGTGAAAGAGAGTACAAGGTAAAGCTTACCCTATCGGTGACGTTTAGGTCCTGTATATGCAACACTATGAAATTTGTTTCTATTTCCATGAAGAGATCGATTGTCACTTGACCTAACGAAGAAATGCCAAAATTAATTTTCTTAAAACTTTGAAGTTCATTGCATTTATTTCGCTTGCTAACCTTTGACGTCCAGCGTCGTTAGATTGGGATGTATTGTCACCATGTAACGCAGTGGACGCGTGCTCGTTGGCAGTGCCACCTCCAGCCATGGATAAGGCTCCCCATTCGTCGCAATCGGATTGAATGGCTGTGTGTCGTTCTCTTCATCCGTTTCGAAACCCGGTGCCATTTTACCAGCGCACGAACAATCTGGAATGGCAAGCAAGCGAGAAGTGATGTAAGATGTGCCATTTCATGGGGGAAAGTACTCGTTTAGTTACTAGAGTTCTTTAATGATAATCTAGTATATAGTTCATTATAATTGCATGTTATGTGGGATTTTGGGTACATTACATACGCGCATTTCGATACAACTAGTAAAAAGTTTTTTCTTTTATAATAACTAAAGTTTGCTAAGCTTTAATATATAGATAAATATTGTTTCTGACCTAAATATTATTTGGTGTACTAAAATATATTTCCAAATAATAAAAGAAATAATTCCAGTGTAAAATCTCTATTATTCTAGTGTTTACGGCCAGTTATATCAGTGCATAATTCAAAAAAAAAATATTAAAAGTAATATTTTTTATTAAATCTAGTAAAAGAATACATATGTTATATTTACACAATTTTCTATGCGGAGACATATACGATCCAGAAAACACTGTTGTAATTCACATATAGTCATGCATTAAAGGTATTTTTGCAAATGTACAGTAGATATATGCAATGAAATATTCTTGTGAAAGCTTTCCATTATTTTATTATATTACATATTTAACCCAAAAAGAAATGTAAATTTTAGATTTAATGGATTATTTTCAAAGCATGCCTACATGCACTGTGAACCTGATTAATGGCTAATCTCATCTTATATTGTTTGGTCTTTTTGAAAACGCTAACATTTAGCGAGTGACGAAACGAATGAGCGAATAACACAAATAAAACTCTAACAGTTAAAAAACCCTTACAAATTCGTTAATGATGTTATAACTTCGTACTGAAATTACTTAATAGTTATCTATAAATCAAGAGTACGAGTAGTTTCCCTAAATAGTCTTTCATACTATATTATCACGAGTAAAAGTTCAACGAAATCAAAAAATCTTTTCACTCGTTGCTAACTGTTAGTGCTCCGAAGTTTTCCACACGTTCGTTTATTTTTGAGCTAGTATATTTACTAAAAAGATGTAAAACCTTTAAGCAAGAATGATTTTTGCCAACAAGTTCACCTTTAAACTGTGAACTTCGAAAGTAAGATAAAGCCTTCTCTCATTGAAGAAAGTTAATAAGGCCTTCGTATTACATATACTTCCTAAGATTGACTGTTGGAAAAATATTATAACAAGTGGTCCAAGTAGAGGTACTTTTTTCGATCACTTTTTTTTTTGATAAATCACGCGTGAGTCGTGTCAAGCTGTCATGTTATTTTTGTTCAGTATTGTTTGGTATTTCATCAAGGAAAGACTTACGTCTGAACAACGTTTACAAATCGTTCAACTTTATTTAAAATTCACCTTCTATAAAGAATATCTTTCGCGCGCTTCGCTCAATTTATGGTCAACATAATCGACCTACTGAGCTTACAATTCGCATCTTGAGATCCAGCATTCGTTATTGGATAATATTCGACTGAATAGTCCACGTCTAGCACGCAGTGGAGAAAATATAGCAGCCGTAGCTGATAGTGTACACGAAGACTGTGGGAAGTCTATTCGGCGACGTCCGCAACAACTCGGACTGACGTATGGAATCCATATTTCTTCAAAAGTAATGCCGGTGAGAACGTAATCGTCAATGGTAACCGTTATCGCGCCATGATAACCGACTATTTGATGCCTGAAATTGAAGACTTTTGGTTTCAACTAGACGGCGCTACATCCATCGTATGAATGAGTGGATTTATTGAGAGAATACTTCGATGAGCTGATAATTTCATATTTCTGTCTGTCGTTTGGCCATCAAGGTCGTGTTAGACTTTTTCCTGTGAGGATATGTAATGATCTATCGATCAGATCTTGGATCAAAACATCCCGCGTTTCATTCGCCAATTATAAATTCTCGAACAAGTAATCGAAAATTGGACTCAACGGATGGATCATCTGAGACGTAGCCGCGGCCAACAATTGAAAGAGATAATGTTCAAAATATAAATGCCAAGGAATGTTTTTTCGAGTGATAATAAATATTCCCGATTAAATTTGAAATTTCTCTCGGGAACCTCGAAATAAATCACCCTTTAATTAGGTTGACTCTTGGAAAATATTATTTAAGAAGAAATTAAAATATCGAAAAATTAAAAAAGAAAAAATTAAAAGCGTCAGAGTACCAGGTTTTGCACCATAGTTTACTTTAGCCGTCAAGAGGTTTTATAATCAACGCCATTATTATTTATATACATATACGTCCGATATTAGGCAATTGATTTTTGAGAAAAAATGTAGAATCTGTTGAGATTCATCGTTTGGCCGTTACGCATTCCGCTCACTAAAGTACGATTGTGATCTTTACTAATTTTCTATATAAATGGAAGTGTTCAAAGACCTCAAATTACCAAAACCAAATGGCTCACAGCTTCAGCTTTTTAAAACCACCATGCATGGTTATTTCTGCAATAAGACGGCACGTACGAAGTGGCGGGACGTGAGGCATGCTTTCAAGGCATGAAGCCATTTCATGAATCACTTAGTCGCAAAGCCTTAGTGTATTCGCATATTTGCTGATGCTTTTAACTGATTGTTTAATTATTGGTAAACACATGGTGGTTTTTAGACATGGTGTTTTCAGAAGAAATTAATGTATATAACTTAAAGTTACGGCCAAGAATTCAGCTTTCTTTTGAAATTAGCCGTGAGGCTCAATTCTCGACCATTTGTTACAGCAATTGGGGACATACATATATCGGCAATAACACGCAGAATATTCTCTTCCAAGGCATCAATCGTCTCGGGCTCAGCGACTTTACATAATCCCACAAAAATTGTCAAATGGTGCTAAATCGCACGATCTTGAAAGCCAGGCTACAGGCCCACGACGTGAAAGTTTACTTTAATAAATTAATTGTTTCGTTGGTTGTTTATAGGATGTAATGTCGTCCTGTATTGTCATGTCTTGTTGCAACCAAGGTCGCCACATCAACATCCTCTAATTCAGGCGCGCAAAAGTCATTAGTTAGGGCTCTAATATGGACGAATAACTGTATAATTTTAAAACACTATTTGCGACAGTTATGAAATTTTCAACTTAGCATTCAACTATCTTAACAAAATATATTAAAAAAATATTAAACACGTGTGTAATATTCAACAATACTAAAATTTGAGCTGTCTAGTACAGTCCCTACTTTTTAACTTACGAGTGGACTTACTATTTTTAATATTGGGTCGTTCACTAAGTAAATTCGTTTGATGACAACAGCTGATGTTATTTAATTTTTTCCCAACCAACTTGACGGCATTACCGTCATATATTTGAACAGCTGATACAAGGGGGCTTGTTTGTAAAAAATTTTGTCTGGTAGAGTTTTTGTTCGGTCCTCTATGGAAGATAGAAGATCGCTAACAACCGACTGATTTTACTGATTTACTATCAAAAGGGTAAAAAACAGTTCAAGCAAGGCAAAAATAATGTGACACAGAGAAATTATGTTGACCGAATGCCAATGCAAAAATTGGTTTGCAAATTTCGTACCAGCAATTTCCGTCTTGAGGATGCACCACGTCCTGGAAGGACTCTTGAAGCCGATGTGTATAAAATAAAGTATTTATTCGATGTAGATCGTTAAATAACAACTCAAGAGATTGCTGAAAGGATAATTTGCATTAAAATATACGAAATTACCGGTGAACGACTGAATATAATTTTAATTGAAACTATATTAGTATTAATTCAAAGAGGTTTTCACTCAAAAAGCAACTGGTTTTGTGAATATTTATATAAGAATAAGGCAGGCAAAAACAAAATAGTTGAAGAAAAGGTATATAGAAACCTGTAAATATAACCTTTATTTACATATTTATTTCGAATAAATTAAGACATTTAAAACAAAGAATAAATATTATCACAGACATCAATATGCTGGTACTCGCATCTATATCATACATACACACTATTTATCCAACGTGTATTAAATTTTTTTCACATTTTACTAATGAATGTAGAGTGATGCCTATTTTTACCCGAAAACAGCGTCATATGAAAGATGTTACTAGATGTCAGTAACTCACTCAAGAATGCTAACATTTTTAAATGTTTTTGTTTTATTTTATATTGCTTCGACACCAACATGCCATAATTAATAGAAAAAGGTACGATATTTATTTAGAAAATGCGTGAGAAGTAAGGTCTAAGAGATGTGAAGGTATTGCGCATTAGATAATATTTCTTTAAGAATTTTACTCACATTTTTTACCAATCAAACAAGCATAAAGTGAAATCGTTATTTATTTATTGTTGTTGTGTTTTTTAGATTTAAGTTTTGTTCAAAAAAAATATCAAGTAAATATAAACAGAAAATATATATAGAATATATTGCATTTGATTAGCGAAAAATGTTTGCAAACGTTAAATAATACATATATATGTATGTTTGTAAATATATTTATTTATATCTTTAAAATATATATTTTATACCTATGTATATAAGTTGATAGTTATGTTTTATAGGTAGTACAGTAGTTCAATTAGCGTACACACTCACACAATTTTTTTTTTTCAGTGTATGAAATTCGGATATGAGTTAGTTGTGATTAAAGTGTGTTTTAACAATTAACATTTTAAATATTTGTCGCTTTAATTGGAATTTTTATTGAATTTTTATTGTTATGTGTGTCTTCGGAAGTGTAGGCGAAGAATGAAAAAAACAGAAAACCCTGTGCTTATTTTTACACTCTTGCAACATGTTGTTACACCTAACGGTTGTATGTATCAACTAAAATTAATCGAGATAAATATAGGGTTGTGTATATATGAATGATCAGGATAACGAGACGAGTTGAAATCCTGTGGGGAAAATTTAAAAAAAAAGTGGGCGTGGCACCGCCTTGTAATAAATTTAACGTATACATATATCTCCTAAAGCACTTAAGCTACAAACAAAGAAAATACAAATATTGTATGAACTACTACCGACAGTATAAAAATGTACGAAATCGGATGGTAATCCTGCTCATTCGCCATATAACGGTACTTTTAAAAACTACCAAAAGCGCGTTAAATCAATAACTAAACTAACTAACTAAAGCCATAGACATTAAGTTTTACCTCCGAGATGGTAAGACAGGGCTTTTATGGAACCATGGTCTGGACCATGGTCATAGCACCACCTAATTTTAAGTTTCTCATTTTTAGACGAAAACGCATCTCTCGAGACCAACCCGACCCAATTCAACCAAATTCGGTATATGACATTCTACTGACTTTTCTATGTCACAGTGTGAAAATGAGTGAAATCGGACTACAACATACTTCTCATGCAATTTTAAATTTCATTTGATTCCTTCATTTCCTTGCAATATGTGGATCCTAGTACCCATAATTGACTCTTTACCGAAAATATCGTCAATGTGTAAGATATCTAATTGAAATGCAGAGGAATCCTTTCCTGATGATAGTATGCCTAGTATAAAAATTTTCGAATTTCCGGTGACTTTACCGCATATATCGAAATTTGCACAATATTTTTTACTCATTACAGTATATCTTCGGGCCTAAAATAGATAGAATACCACCAGACGTGCCGAATATCCGGCTGACTTTGCTCCATATGTTGGGGATTGTATGTTAGGTACATTGATGAAACCAGGGAACACTTTTTTAGTTTGTTTTATGATAATAGTTCCTAGATGAAATCGGCTCGATACTACCCCAACTCCCATATACTACATATGTACATACTATGATATTCATTTTTCTAACACACTTTTGCTGATTACTTGTATTCACCTAGAGAAAACTTTATTTGTCTCTCTCCTACTCGATCCAACCTATTTTACAATATTTAGAAGACCTATTCCACTGTTGGCGCCATCAACATTCCTTTAGATTGGAAGGAATACGACAACAATATTATTTGTAAGTTGAAGAGAAGTGGAAAGCATTCGGCTCCACACCTCGACAATCGAAGAAAACTGTCAACATAACCTTGATTTTTGATCTGCTTTGCCGTGGTTTCTTTGGCTTCGCCTCATCTTTGCCACGATATTCGGCCGATAGATCGTCTGATCCCGGGTCGTAAGCTTGGATCTAAGACTCATCGCCTGTAATAATACGTTTCATGACGTCATGGTAGTTGGAAAGCATGTTTGATCTTGTTCTTCTTTGTTGAATCATCGACTCAACGTAAAAATTGCCGAATACACTTTATGTACTTCCGAAAGACAAGCGTGTACTAAACTCGAATGATTATTTTGTTGTGACATTTGGCACAGTCGTACAAACCGAAATTGAAATTAAAAAGTCCTACTATTTTTTGCCCACAGCAGTCCCAACATTGTTTTCTTTGTTTGCTTCGTTGGTACTTTCGGAAAGTAGGACTAAGGGGTAATGGAACTTAGCCATAACTTTAGTTAATCTTGACTAAGAGTTCAAGTTCACGTTTTTCTCTATATGAAGTTATCAAGTTTCCTTTTTCTGTCACATGTAAGCGTTGTGAAGCAGTAGTGGTTGGGCAGAAAAAATTACAAATATTACATAAACATGTCTGAAAATCCTTCGAGTTCAGTTTTTCAATTTAGTATGTTCTCCACGCCTTGCATCCACCGCCGTTTTACAAGTTGCAAATAATAAATAATTGATTTTGTCCCAGGTTCATATAATGTCATGGTCTTAATAACACCGCATTTTTCATGTATCTTATGCGAACACACCCTTCTTTAATCACTACTACAGTCAAACACACTTGTGGCTCTTTCTACTGCTCGCTTGTCAATTCAATTTACTTCCTAGCATTAAAGGCCATTAAATATGCAATGATAACCTGATGTTTACGCTTTGCATAAATTAAGCGTGTTTTATTTATTTTTTCTTACGTTTTCTTTTCACCTATACTGCCATGTAGCTTGTTGCTACTAGTGTTTTACTTTTTTCGATGTTGCAATAATTACTTTCATCTCCTGCCTTTTGTCCCTCACGGTGCGTAGCTGGTTTAATTGAGTTGATGTCCTAGCCAGCCCTTTTACAAACACACACACACACCTTTTCGTATACACTGTGTTATTAATTTGTATACGGTACGTCGATATCTCTCTTGTGAGCGGCAATGGTGGCTTAACAAGGTTAACCTCATGGCAACACGGTGCATTTGAGCGACACAAAGGACTTTTTACAGTGTGTTCGATTGTTGGTTTATATATACACACACATTTATATATATACTCATAATATATATATATATATGTGTTAGTATGTGGTATATCAAACTACGCTTGGATGCGCGTGAAGATAACCGTTAATTGATAATGCATTAGTCAAGGCTTTTTAGCGGTTCCGTTGCGGTTACTTTGTGTCTCACTTACGAAGAATTAATAGACTTTGCTAGTTTCCGTTCAATGTTAGATCAATAAGCTTTTATAAATTCTTTAATTTAAATTGCAGTGAGAGCAAGTTTATATTACGAGTATGTAACATATTTAGTCAATAAGAAACTCGTTCAGACGTCTAAATACTTTTAGTGGAACATTTGTATCAAGATCGACTTTACCACATTTTTATAGTCTATCATGATGACGAGACGAGTTGATAGCTCCTCTCGATTGGTCGAGAGAATTGTTAAAATACGATAACGGTGCTTCGAAACACGTCTATGATCTAGGATCGTAACATATGCATTAATAGTAGAATTACGCCTACGAACCCGAAAGTCAACAGCAGACGACTGTAAGGGTGTTTCAAGATAAGCGGAATGTAACAAAAGTTGTTTGCGTACGAAGTACTTCCAAGTAAATGGTTGCCTATTTTTTTGGTTAAGCCGAATTCGGAGTTATGCACAACCATTTTTCCCAGTTGTTTTCAAGAAATAAAGAAAACCAACAACCGAAGACATATGTATAACTCTTCACCACGGGAATGCGAGGTCTTACACATCGACTGAAACGACTGCACTTTTGAGCACTCAAAGCATTGATTTTATGAGTGGTCCTCCGTATAGTTCTGACTTGGCACCGAATGACTTCTTTTTATTCCCGTTTGTAAAAAATAAGCTAAAAGGTCTACGTTTTTCGACACCACGGTACCACCAGTGGTTTGATAATACTATGATAATTGGTTCAAACGCATACAAAAGTGTATAGATCTTAAAGCCTATCTCTCTTAAACGCTGGAGAATCAAGAAGGAAGTGTCGAGATGCTTCCACATCGTCTTCTTCAATAAGATAATAAGATTCGCAACGTAACAACGTGGACGTCGATGACCTATTAGAAACATCACTACTATGGAGCGGTTCGCCTTCCTTAAGGCTAAGAACTTGCTGGATCTTTTTCGATGAGTCTTGGGGCAAATTGGGGATTTTACGACGGAGAACCGATGGTAGCCAAGCGCTGGCCAAGCTTCTTTTATGAAGATGTTTGTCTTGTTTTTGACTAGTTAGTTGACTAGTTTGTATGTTAGCTCTATCCGATATAAGCAATTTGTACGAAGATTGTCAATATGTATATATAACCTATGCCAAATTTCATGTATGCAGCTATATCTTATTCTATAGTAATGCAAAATTTCACTTTGAGGGACTTCTTCTTTTTTACTGGCGTATACACTGTTTATGTGTTTACAGCTGAGTTAACAACAACGTCCCAGTCGTTTCTTCTTCTCGCTATTTGGCGCTTATTCGAGATAACAAGGGCAGTCAGGTCCTTTTTCACCCCAGATCTCCAACAGAGTGGAAGACTTCCTTTTCCTCTACTTTCTCCAGCGGGTACTAAATCGAAAACCTTCAAAGCTGGACTCTTCCATCCGGACAACATGACCTAGCCAGCGTAGTTGTAGTGTTCTGATTTGATGAACTATATCAATGGCGTCGTATATGTCGTACAACTCATTATTCCGATCTGCGGTACTCGCCGTTGCCAATGCGGAAAAGAACATAAATATTTAGCAAAACTTTTCTCTCGAATACTCCTGAGGCCGAACTATCAGATGATGTCATTGTTCATGCCTCCACATCATATAGCAGGATGGAAATGTTGAGGGACTTGCAGAGTTTGGTCTTTGTTTCGTTGGGTGAGGACTTTACCTCTCAATTGCCTATTCAGTCCAAAGTGACAGACGTTAGCAGGAGCGATTCTGTGTTGGATTTCAAGGCTGATATTGCTACTGGTGCTGATGTTAGTTTCAAGATAGACGAAATTATACGAATGCGATTACTGTTTGTTTAATGACAGGAGATATTTCGTCTTGTTCTCGTTCACAACCAAGCACATTTGCTTCGCTTCCTTATCTACTCTGGAGAAAGCAGAACTAACAGCGCGGCTGTTATGGCCAATGATATCGATGTCATCGGCGTACGCCACCACTGAGGGACTAGTTCGCGTATATACACACAGACAAACGGACATGGCTAAATCTTTCTGGATAATAAAATATTCGTGGAAAACGTAATAAACCCTGTTTTGTGTATACAAATATAAATCTAAAGGAATATACATATCTGCTTATTGCCCTCAAACATAAAATAGTATTAAAATAATTTTAAAGTTTATTACGTTACTACTTTTTAGTCAGAAGAGTACCTTCCCTGCAAGAAATTTCTTACTAATCAAATGTTTGGGTAATGGAGAAATTCTAATCGTAAAATGTTATAGACGTAGAACAACATTTTCAGTCGACTATACGAATCAAGTGATAACAAGGTTGAAAAGATATGTCTAAATACACGCCTTAGGATTCCATCCTTTTAAATTAATTTGTGAAGATTTTTTTTTGTTTTTATTAAAATAATCTTTATGAGATGATTTTCATATGAACTACACTTCCGACATGAAAATGTTCTAGACAAAACTCCCTTTTCTAAATTTTGCTTTTTTCCACGGTCAGGCTTTGAGAAAGACTTTAAAAATATATGAATAAAATATAATTCCCTGCCCTGGTACAGTTAAATTAAATCAAGGTATAAAAGGTATACAAATTTCTGGAACACAAATGAGGTAAAAATTAACAAAATAAATGTATGTGTTTGTTCAATAATTTTCCTGCAGGGGTGCTATATGCTGCCTAAATTTGATAAATATTTCATTTGCATATGCTGCCGTATATTTTTGTGCAGATGTATGTATACTACATATATTTGAAAAATTAAAATAAGTAAATGTGTGCAAAAATATGTATGTCTGTATGAACGCATAGCCACAAATATTTCAAATACCATACACCCGTATTAGATACTCGCGCACTGAAGCACTCAAATTCACACACACACACACACATGCATGCAAGTCGGTTTTCAACCTACCATTTTGTGGTCCAGCATAGGCAATTATCAGCGCGGTGAGCAGCAGCGAGCTGAAAACGACGCCAGCAACCACTAGCGCGCGCCTCTGTGAGCAAACAGCGACTCCCTGACGCGTCTGTCGACCACTCGATTCGCCACCTGTAAATTTAATTAAAAACTTTATTCGTTTTTATTCCCATTCTGTTTCTGTTTGTTTGTGTTTTTGTTTTTGTTTTTAAATCTTTTATTATATTCTTCATTGTGCAAATGCCCGAGTCAAGTGAGTTAAGTGTAGACAGTTAAACAAACCGAAGGGGCATGGCGCGGCAAGCACTGGGAAGCCCACTCAAACCTACCAACAACCACAACAAGTACTCAACAGTTAAAAACAGACAGTTACGGCGTAAAAGTTTATTTCGGTTATTTGTGGGTAGTAAATAGTTTTGATAAAGTGCGGCGATTATTTTTACTTTAATTATTTTGCTGATTTGTTTTTGGTTTTCATTGAATTGTTGTTGGCGCTGATATCTACAAGTTCTCATCGTAAATAAGATATTGTTATATAGATAAACATACCTAGACAAAAATAGTGTGTTTACTTGGCAATTTGTTTTATAATTTAAATCACTATAATTTATATTATGAGGCTTCAGTTTCTGGCCTTGACTTTTATACCTTCGCAACACACAATAGTTTTATACACCCAACGATTGTTTGTAATACTTAAGACTAATCGTGATAGATATAGTGTTATAAAGGGTGTTATCATAGGGACCCCACAAAAGTAGACCAATAGGGACGGCAAACGATGCCATATTTTTTCAGCTCTTTTTTGACATTTCCCTTCTGTAAGGTTTGCCATTTTATTATGGAAAAATATACGATCCAACAACGAGTCAAAATTATTAAAATTTACTACCGAAATTCGGAGTCAGTGGCCTCAACTTTAAGAGCGCTTCGTCCAATTTATGGTCATCATAATCGTCCTGTCAGATCAACAATCGAGCGTCTAGTGGAAAAATTTTAATCCACAGGAACAGTACAAAATGTTCTCGTGCTAGTGAGACAAAGAAATGCCCGTAGTGTCGAGAATATTGCTGTCGCGAACGCATCAGATGAGTAAAACCCAAATCAGTCTAACACACGTCGTTCTCAAGCATTTATCACCCCTGTTACGTCGTTGTGACGAATTTTGCGAAAAGATATTTGCCTACATTCTTACAAGATCAAATTGACGCAAGAACAAAAGCCGTTTGACCACCAGAATCATCGTATGTTCATGAATTGGGCTGAGCAACAACTTGAAAATGATTCGGATTTTCAACGAAAATCAACTTCAGCGAGGAGGCTCATTGCACGCTGAATGGCTTCGTCAATAAGGAAAGTATGCGTTATTGGTCAAGTAGTAATCCACACGTACTCCATAAGTCACCATTGCATCCTGAAAAAATTACGGTTTGGTACGGTTTATGGATCAGTGGCGTCACTGTTTCGTACTTCTTCCGTGACCGACACGTTACTCTGAATGGGAATCGCTACCGGTCAATGATAACCGCATATTTTTGGCCCGGATTGGATGATATAGACTCGAACAATATGTGGTTTCAACAGGACGGCGCCACAAGCCACACAGCGAATGTTAAAGTCGATTTATTGAAAACCAAGTTTAATAAACGTGTTATCCCACGATATGGCCAAGTCAATTGACCGCCTCGGCTGTGAGATTTGACGTCGTTAGACTATTTTCTGTGGGTCTACGTGAAGTCTATGGTCTATGCCAACAAGCCAGTTACGATTGAAGAACTTCGTACGAATATCGAACGTGAAATTGCAGCAGTGTCGACCGATTTATGCTTGAAAATCGTCAAAAATTGGGTTCAGCGTCTGGACTTCTGCAAGGGGGCCCGTGGTGGTCATGCAAAAAAATCGATTTCCATACATAATGGCATCCAATTTACTTTCACAGGAATACATAAATAATTTCATTGTCCAGAACGCAGTGTAGAAAATATAGCAACTGTAGCCGAGCGTGCACACGAAGGCAGTGGAGGGTCAATTCAGTGCCGTTCGCCGCAACTCGGACTGACGAGATCTTATATTTAGAGCACTTGTGCGAGAACTGAAAGCGGTCGATCTTTCCGAACGACATCGCTTCGCTCTATAGGCTCTTGAAGTTCTAAGAAGATCCGACGTTTCCGAACCAATTTTTATTCAGCCCCATTTATGGCTCGATGGGTATGTAAAAAATCAAAACTGCCGTATTTGAGACGAAGAGCAACATGAAGAGATTCAAGAGTTGCCATTTCATGCAGGAAATTTAACGGTTTGTGCGATTTACAGGCCGGTGGAGTCATCGGTCCATATTTCTTCAAAAATGATGCCGGTGAGAACGTCATGATAACCGACTATTTCATGCCTGAAATTGAAGCTCGTGATCTCGGCGATATTTGCTTTCAACAAGACGGCGCCACTCCGAAACATTCCATCAATCAATAAATTTATTGAAAGAACACTTCGGTGAGCAAATAATTTCACGTTTTGGTCCGGTCGTTGGGCCAAAAGATCATCAATTAGAGTTTTCCTGTGAAGATATGTAAAGTTTAAAGTCAAGACAGACAATCCCGCTTCGATTCAGGACTTGGAGCAAAACATCACGTAAATATGCCATTACCAACGATTCATCGAAAGTTAGACTCAACGGATGGACCATCTGAAACATAGCCGCGGCCAACAGTTGAAAGATATAATCTTCAAAAAATAAATAACAACAAATGTTATTTCGAATCATAATAAACATTCCCCATTAAATTTGAAGTTTCTGTATTTTTCTTTAAAAAATTAAGGGACCACGAAATGGATCGCTCTTTAGTATTAAGTTCAAATTTTTCAAAATACGACCATGGAGTAGTTGATGGTAGCAATTAAACGCAACCTTAAAGTTGCCATCTTTTTACAAAATTTTTTTTTTTTAATTTGTAATTCTTATGAAATTTTACCAAAAGCCCTGTATTACTTCAAAAGAATCGATTTATCGATAAACGCTTATACCGAAATAAAATTATCAAACCTTTTACCTTTGCGAAGTATATTATAACAAATGAGAGACTATCAAAAACATCCATAAAAGACGCTTGTCAAACAGGCTACGCGAATCTTTCTTCAACAAAATAATCGATAATATTGTTTCATCGCTATGTAAAAATTTCTCATTAATTATATGTAAAGATATTTTTATACCTGATAGAAAGGCACAGTCATCTAAATCCGGATCATTTGTCATTTCGATGCGTTCGCGTCGCCAAACTTTCGAACCTCTCTGACCGCCGCCAACGAACGATATCTTAACGGGGCCCGCTGACCTTTGTCTTCCTGCCAATACGTACGAATTTTTGCGTTTTACTTAAGACACGTAGAACGAAAGAGAAAACGACGTGGACGCGAATTCGTTCGTTCGACGTTCAATACGGAAATCACTCACATGCGCGAACACTTTTTGCACTTAAGCTTTACGACAGAATATTTTCAAATAAAACAATTTGTTTTTTTATTATTTTTTTTTTATTTTGTAGTGATTTTGATGGCAGATTTTAATTATATTTAGTTGAGTGTACTTTTCCTAAAGTTAAACTAATTATACCGTTTGTCAGTAGACGTGAAAAGTGAGCAAATATAAACCGTTAGAAACAAAGTTTGCAAAAGCAAATTCGCTGATTTTGAATACACTATTTTTTCGTGTGCAAATTCACTTTGAAGTGCTGCCCAGTTAGTCGCGTCTGCCGGCAAAATGTAAACAAGCTCAAGTCAACAAAACACTTCACGGCATAGAAATCTCGGTAATCATTATGAACGCCGGCTGCATCCCACTTAATCCAGCTCATATTTTATTCAACTAAAAGTACACACATCGCCGAATACTGATTTTCGTGGGCATCCATTCTGCATGTCCTTGCCAACAAGCACACCTGCAGCGACCCAAAAAAAAAAACTAAAAATTGAAAACATAAAAATAAATAAAAAATGGAAATTCCGAAAAGGTTGAATTTCAAATTCAACACAGGCACGTCGTCGCCACCAGCAGCGTAGAAAACATAAAAGTCTGCTTTTATTTTGGGGGTAGTTTATCGCCTACGGCCTTCCGCTTAATGCTTTCGAAAATTTCGCCGTCTCCTTGTTCCGTTACGTCGACAATCGCGCAATCTTTGTCGACTCTTGTAAATGGAATAAATGTAATAAATGCAAAATGCGAAGAGTCAGCAACACAAAGGACACGCTGTGTAGGTGGCCGCCTCAAAAGAGCAGGCAGACAATTTTAAGAAGACTACGGCCAGACAGCCGAAAATACACACACATACACACGTGTACGAAAACTTTTGGCGCAAATGCAGTTACTACTTGAAACACTCGGCACAGAATCCGCCACCATCTCCACGTAGCTCAGCTGCCACCCACCCTTGTGCGCCTTTTTATGCATGGCAGGCCATAACTTCCATCCCCATCACCTTAATCGTTCTTATCAATGTACTTTTGCCGGTTTCGCTACCGCCGTGTGCTTGCTGTTGTTTGTGTTTTTGTAAAGCAGTCTAGTACTCGTAATCATGTAAAAGTGAGGCCTCCAGCCGACAGCAGCGCTGAGGTATGCCCCACTACCTACCCTTATTTATAACTTTTCGATATTTTTGGTCTCTTGCTCTTAGGAAATTTTTGCTTTCGCATGTTTTCAATGCCGCATTGAATTAATGAATAAAAGCTTTAACATTGGTTGAATGTTTGCCGAACAACTGTGCCATGACATTTAAGAGGGCCATCGAAGCTTATTTGACTATTTTAGTGAGTGCTAGTTAAAAAACTACAGTCAACCTAATCATTCGAAGGTTTTTTTATTTAATTTAAGATGCCTTAGCAATCTTTGGAGTGTAGCGAATCGAACAATCCGTACCGCTTTAACGAGGTATTCGAATATGATGTTACTTCAAATTCAAATGGTTTTTTGTCAAGAAGCAGTACATTATGATAGTGAACAGAGCAATGTTGAATCGAAGACAGCTTTGAACTAATTTTATTTACTTTATATTTTGAAGTAAAATTCTCTAAATTTAGAGGACATACAAGTATGACAATTTAGTTTATGTATTCCCATGCCTTTACTTAAATGCTGAGAAATTTAACCTGTAATCCTCACATAGCTTTCTATCTCATTTGATCAGTAATGTTTCTTATTGATACGAATTACTTGTTATATTTCATTCATTAGCAACCCAAAGTATTGTTTTGACCACAAGTAAATTAAATATAACTATATAACTGTAATCTAGTACTTTTCCAAATAAATATAAAGCACATGCTAAGGCCTAGTAAAAATTAGATAATTTACATAGCATTTACATTACGAATGATCCGATCTAGTTTAAATAAGCAAATTTTCTAGATAACTTTTTTTTATTTGGAAAGTAATTTCATAATGACACTCTTCAGCGCTATTAGGAAAAAACTAAGACATTTTAGTTTTGCAAGCTTCTCTTGTGACGAATTTTTGACCGGCAGTAATCATTTTTTGCCACGTCCGACCTACTACAAAGCGGATGCATAAGCATCTCCCATCTATGTAAGCTACTGGAGTTTCTGATGAGTGGTCATCAATATGTGTGGCTTTGTGCTGTCCCAATGGAACACACTTCTCCTGCTATTGCCTAAAGCTGTCCACTACTGGGCGATTGCTTCTTCTAAACAGTATAGTGAGTAATAGTTTCCATCAAAATTCCCTGCCAATCGTATCAAACATGTCGCAAAACTGTCGTGACCAGAATCTTGTATCGGCTTACCGTTTTTCGATCACGACCTTTTTGGCTTTACGTTGTCCTAAGTGACCCACTTTTCGTCACCAGTAACCATCCGCTTCAGAAAATGATCAATTTTCGCAGATGGAAACTCGGTTCATAAGAACTTTCGCCTTCATCGGAAGAATGACTGTAGACCTAGATTATATTTATTCTAGGTAGTCGGAAAAGTCTTTTCGTATTTTGTGAACAGATGTCATTGCAGTCGTATATCCCCAGTGCTACCAATTACATTGTGTCATACTATATAGTGTTAGAAAGGTGAGATTTTAAGTTTCATTTAAATTTCAGAATGTCGGAAATAGGCTTCAGCGATAATTGTTTGTCGCGTGCAAATATTTTTGATTGGTACAAATTATTCAAAGAGGGTCGAAAACGCGTTGTCGACGAATAACGTACAGAACGGCCATTAACAACAACTGATGATTCATACGTCAAAAAAAAATTAAAGGAAATGCTGCTTGAGAATCGACGATTAACAGTCAGGAATCGTACTGACATCGTTGGAATATCGAACGGATCAGTGAAAACCATTTTGAAAGATCATTTGGGTCTAAGAAAAGTAAAAGCACGCTTGGTTGCAAAATCACTAAATTTTTTTCGAAAATCAGGTTTGCGTAAACGTCCGTTAAGCAATGCTTTCCGATTTTCTGGATGTTATGAAACCTATTATTATTGGCGATGAGTCATGGATCCATGCTTACCAACCGGAAACAGACGATAAATCGGCCGAATATGTTGGCAAAGGTGAGCCGAAGTCAAAAAAGGTTAATGTGAGTGAATGTGAAAGGTTATGTTGACAGCCAAACTATCAACAAGGAATACAATTTGAGTGTTAGCATCGTTTGCGTGAAGCTGTTCGTAAAAAGGGGTCGCAAATATAGAAGGCCGACATAGATTTTGAAAAATTATAATTTGAAAATTATGAAGAAAGTCTTGTTATATTTTGCTAATAGTAGTATCAAGAAATATTTGAGGAACTTGGAGAAAGCTCGAAAAGGATATAAATTGGACAAAAAAAAATAAACTCGCTTACTTAAAGCAATAAACAACTATACTTTACTTTTATATTGATTAATGAGCATTCTATTAGGAGACCAAATGTAATTACTGCGCTTGTTGCCGGAAATGCGTGCAATGGTATACATTAGACTGTCAGTATGTCGGCAAACAGAAGCTATTTATTTTGATTACGACATTTTATTTCTGTAATTTTTATTAGGAACGATTGCCGCAATTCCGTTTTGCGCTGCTGTTTTGTTTACACGCGCGCTCAACATATGATTGCCACAAACATTTACCCACACGCGCCTTTGTATATGAACGGACTATATACGTGTGTGCATGTGTTAGTGCGGCAAATGCCAATGGCGGGACTTTTACCAAATAGGAAATAAAATGAAAGAACAAGCGAAACCGCAAACCACCGGAGGATTTTCGGTGAAAAGTGTGTATGGGTAGAGAACGAGTGGTAGAGAGAGGGAGAGAAATAGAAGAAAAAGTAAGAGAGAGAGAGAGAGAAAGTGGAAAATGAGCGAAAAATTGAGCAATGAGAGAAAGAGCGTAAGCGAGTGCTAAAGCACAGTTTTAGGCGCCAGTTGAGCTCACAGTGAATTAAAATAATTCCAGGCTGCAAAGCAGATAAATTGCAGAGAACGATGGTTAGAAAAGTGAAAGAAGAAAATTTTTAAGAAAAAAAAATCAAAGAAGTAATGGAAAATGCTTTAGAGCAATAAAAGCTAACTTCCAGTAAAAGCATTTCGCTTTCAGGTATTAAAACAGGAAATTGTTGTTAATAAATTAATTTTTTTAAAACTATACGACAAATAAAAAATAATAATTTTATAAAATAAATAAAAAAAAACCCAGACTTGCGTTGGTGCTTCTTTTAAGCCTTCTACATCACTTGTATTTGAGTTGCATGTATGTGTATTTCTTTAAAAGCCTTCACGCTTGCCAGTCAAATCGGTTAAAGCAGCGTCAAAGCGTTGTGGAGTGCATGAAGTGCCTTTGCTGTCAAGCTAAGCAGCACAAAGCAGCGCGCACAAGCAAGGCGTTGCGGGCGGAAAGGCAGGCGCAAACAAATGCGCGGCGTATGTATGTCAATAGTGCGCTTTCCAATGTATTCTTTTTCACTTGTGCTCATTTTTACTTTTCTTTCAGCGCTGCTGCCGCACGACACAAACGCTGTTTGCCATGGTGCTGCATTGTATTTATTTGTTTTTCCGATTTTTTTGCATTTTATTTTAATTTTTCTTTTGCTGGATTTGGCTTAAAGGCACATTTTATATTTGTTTTGCATTTATTTTGCTTATTACTTTTTGCTTAAACGCGCCGTGTTCGTTTTGTTGCTTGCGTATACATATCCACAAAATATATGTATGTATGCATGTATATATGTGTTGGCTTGTGACCTTTGCTGCTTTAATTTAGCCCTATCAATGACCGAGTGTTTTTATTGGAGTGTAGTTAACGCTGGCCTTTAATAAATAGCCACAGGAAGTCACAAACGGCGGAAGTGATTCGCTAGCAGACCCAACAACAAGCGCTAAGGATAAATATGTACATAAGTATACGGCAAAAAACTGTAGTGTGTATGTATTTATAGAGCGCACAATAATTTATGTACACCCTACCAAAAGCAAAGCGCTACCAACATCTTGACATTTACTTTATAGTTATGTAGGTTAAATATCACGTATACGCCGTGTAGGTGCACTGCTACACAGCGATTAGCGTTTAACCATCGCCGTGGAATTTTTTGTGCCTACATAGATTAATAGTTAGCTAAATTTAGTCTTTGCCGTGCATTCTAGTTAAGGATATATATATAATTTCTTCAAAGCTAACGCCAGAATTTCTTTGCTTTTTGCCTACGAGACGCTGACTAACTGGACTTGGAAAATTCAATAACACTTGTATGCGCTACTTTCTTACAGCTGTAGATTTTCACTTTTTTTGTACACACACATACCGAAGAAAGAAACACTTTCTTTGCCACCACGCGCCGTACTGTGGTCCCCGGTGGCGTATACGCAATATTTTCACTTCACTTCACACAAATTAAACATTCGCTTTGCACTGTACAACAACTGTACATTTACAACAACCACCGCCACGGCACTCCGTTGTGCTATTACTACAACAACAACGCCACTCACTGCCTGTATATATTCACTTTTGTGCTGCTGTTGCATACATTTAGGGGCGTATAGGCAAAACAGCGCAAGTACGGGTATTTAATAGCGCAGAAAAGCAGCACATGTATCACTTGTGAGCAATATTGAATTATGTACTTTTTAACGTGATTTTAGTAATATAATAGTCCACACTTTACTTTTAAATTTTGCTTTTAATTTCCATGCGATTTCACGATTTACTTTTTCATGCCCGCACTGCGCCGCCTCAGACATGCATCATACGCCGTGGCTGCCCTGTCTGCGGCATGGATAATTCATCAGCCGCCCAGCCGCTATGCCGCCGTGCTGCTTGAACTTGATACCGAGCAAGGTTCTGCTTTAATCTTTTTATATTTGTAAGCGTGAATATCGCATGCGATTTTTCTACTTCAGCACAGCGCTAGCGAACTCAAGACTGATGAACGATTTTTCTACACACTTTCTTAGAAATATTTATAATTTTTATTTGAGCAGCAAACACATTGAAAATCCAAAAATTGTTTATTTGCTTAAGGCAAGCACAGAGTAGCGGACGCGCGGTCCGTCAGTGTGTTGTTTGCGCTTACAGACGTTTCCCAACTGGATGCTGTTCACTGCCAGTGCCCAAAGTGAAGTTCCAACTCAGCGCTTGAAGAGCGCAACCACCACGCGCAACCCCCACCAAGCCACATAAACTCTCTGCAATGTTAAACTAAAAAAGCATTTTTGTTGTTGTTGTTTCACAATTTCTTTTATTATTTTACTGCTTTGGTGTAGCGCTTGGTGTTTCACCACTTAGCCGTTGCAGCGCATGCGATTCGCTCCGCGTTAAACTTGCATCTGCTGGAAATCCCGTTACTGGCCAGCGCCATGCGAAGCTAACAGCTGGAGATTTATGCTCGCGAGCGCATTTCTCTATCTTTACTCGCCGCTATGTATATATGTAAACACCGTATTATTTCTGCACAAGAATGGTGCGTGCCGAAAAGTTCGTAAGCTCACGCGTCGTTCGTTTATTTGAGCGCAAGTTTTCGAAAAGTTTCCTCACATAGTTTGGCGCGCCAGCTGTCGACGCTGCTACCTTATATTGTTGATGTGCCGCGTGCTGGTGTTATTTCAGGTGGTTTTCCACTGTCAACATTGCCTATAGTCACCCCCAGTTGCCCCCCTCCACTCGTACAGCTACGCCGGCTTACAAGCCGTTTACCTAGCAACCCTCCTGCAACCCATCCCCCAACTGAGTCATTAAAACCACCCTGCTTTTAGCCCATCGAGCACATCAAATGCACGCACCGAAGCGCACTTAACGATGTACACACACACACACACAAGCACTTTAATTGCATACATATGTACGCAGTAAATGACTATCGAATATTCGCATTGTCTGCTCGGAAGTGTAGTGAAACGCGCTGTCGAAATACTTCTGCTGTGTTTACGAGTGTTTATGTCCTTATGCTGCTGTCAGTTTGCTATTTTGTTTGTATTTGGTTTGTGTGTTTTGTTACTCGGCGCCTTTTGCCTTTCACTTACTTCCGTTTTTCATACTCCGTTCGTGTGTGTGTGTGTGTATGGGGCTGTAAGGTATATATTTAAGGGATGCTGTTGGTATCGGCGTTGCTTGTGGGCTGACTGCCATTTCAGTGCTTTGGAGATTTATCGTTTTGGGGAATCCCTCATAATATGACAATGTCAATGAATGTCTACGCTCATATATTCACGCCATAAATTCTACGATTAGGCAGCGTGTTGAGTGTGCGAGTTTATTTTTAGGTTTTATGTTCTAGATTTTTAGCAGTCAAAAACTGCCGAGTATGCTCAAAATATTCTAAAAGCCGTTAATAATTTTTTAGGTTCGGGCTGAAGTTTTTTCCATCAATTGTGAATTCGAAAATCTGATAAATTATTCAAAGCAAGTTGAAGGCCATTAAAGGGGTTTGGATAAAGGAATTGTCAACCTACGGATTCATAAAAAATTTTAATAAAAAAATGCTATAATCCTCCAGCTCCAGCTCTATCGATTGTCAAACACCCAGACGTACATTAAGCACAGAAAAAAACTTGATGGAAGTTCAATCTAAAAAGTCTATTAGTGCCTGTTTACCACTTCGCCGATTAGCTTTTCGAAAGCTGTCCGCCACAAGCGTACTGCTGCAAAAATTATATTACTTACAACTTTGTCAAAAATTTGGCCTTCATGAGACCATGGAATAATCCGCCCTTTTTAGCAAAATCTTAGATTCTCTTTTATGTGTTGCGTGAAATTAATTAAGAGTGACTCTTAGTGACTAAAAGCCGCGGCTAGGATGGGCTTCAATGTGGAAGCCGATTTCTCAGTTTCGAAAACAGAAAAAGGTCACAGGGAGCAAAAGCAGGGAGCAGTAAGCTTTATCGTGCTTTAGCAAGAAGTGGTGTGTTTCGAGGGCACCAGACCTTTCTATAGGTCCGGGAAGAGGTCGCTGATGAAGACCGGAAGAATGAGCAAATCCAAAGTGAAAATCGATGTTCATTGTCTTTTTTGACATCAAAGGCATCGTCCATCACGAATTTGTTCCTCCTGGACAAACCGTCAATGCCAAGTTTGAAGTGGAAGTCCTCAAGAGACTCAAACGAAGGGTCAATTGGGTACGACAAGGCATCGCAGTCGATTGGAAGTTGCACCACGACAACGCTCCGGCCCACACAGGGTTTCTTGTGAACAGCTACATAACCAAGACCGGCATCCCAACGCTTCTGCAGTCGACCTTCCGACCAGATGTGACCGCCTCGGACTTTTTTGTTTCCTTGCCTGAAAAAGCCGATGAAAGGCAAACATTTTGAGATGACAGAGGAGGTCCAAGCAGCATGCACTTCAGCGGCTCTTAAGGCTGTTCCGGAGAATGCCTTCCGTGACGCCTGCAATGCTTGGATCGCATTGGCAGTGTTGCATCGACGCAGAAGGTGCCTATTTTGAAAGTTTTTAAAGATTTGTAACGACTTGTGTAATCATTTTTTTTAAATCAACTTAGTCCTATTACTTTCCGGACAAACCCTATATGTACATATATATAAAATTGCTTAGATTCCGATCCTCTGGTGGACGTTTTACATCGTAAGGTATTTTCCTGGTTTTGATTTCTGCAAGTTGCAAGAGTATAAAATGTTCGGTTCCACCCGAACTTAGCCCTTTCTTACTTTTTGTTTTAAATATTTTCAAATTTGTTCCACCGTGCCACAAAACCCATAGTATACATATGATGTATATATGTACTTTGTGCAGTGTGCTTCCCAATCGGCACTTGCTCCATGGTAATTTCATTAAAGATTCCCATAGAAAATACACACCAAATACAATACACAACAAATAATGCTAAAATCAACAGTAAAGTAATGTATGTACGTATATATACACAATAAAAGAATTGAACAATGGAAAAAATAGGAAATCAACCCTCTTCTACGTGGTTTGAGAAGCTGTGGTGGTGAGTTGCTGCTGTTAATAGTTGGAGATGCCGGAACAAGCCACACAATGGAAACATTACACATTAACAACAAATGCAAACTCGAACGTACAAATATACATATATATAGCAAATGTTTGCATACAAGCGCCCAGAGGGATAACCCAATAAACATAATTGTTGAATGTTGAATGAAATAAGTACGATTTCAGTATTCTAGCTAATTTTATGTCGAATATATTTGTCAGTGAGTGAGTTATATTTATGAAATTTATCGAAAGCATATTCTCTAGTATACTTGAGTCTTATATTATATCTAGTACTTATATTATACAATATCTACAACCTGAATAAGTTCAAACATATGATCATCTTCTCTAAAAACGCAGTTTGTGGCGTTATTTACTGATCATATGTCATATGCATAAAATGAGAATCAGCTGGGCAGAATGTGGGTCCAGCGGCCTTGCAGTGTAGACACCATAGCTTACTTATGTGCTCCGCAATGTTAAGAAGATGAAGTCGGCCATCGGAGCTATAGACGGGTGAGAGAGTTACGACATGTTCAGGCGCGCTGCTAAGCCCATTTAATGTGACTAAACTAGATGCAGTGATATGATAAGAGGAGTGGCCATAATAGATCACAAGTGGTAGTGTGTTGTATTTCTCATCATAAGTTCTAATTTCACTTATTCTATTCTTATCTATGACTTAAGTCGATCTTATTTCCGAACAAATTCCTATTTCGTTCGTCCGTCTGTATTTACACGAATTAGTCTGTCAGTGTTTGTGATATCGACTTAAAATTGTGCACATTTCCTTTTTCTTCCAAGAAGTTACTCGATGGTCTTAAACGGCGATATCGACCCATTGGATGATATATGTAGCTGCTATAATATGGAAAACTTTTTTATTTGACAAGATATTCAAAAAATTTGGTTTATATTCGTTTTCTTTCTCTTTCGCACTACAACCGTGAATCAGTCTGGGCCGAGAACAAGAAATTTCACTAGTTGCCTCAATCCTTTGCGAGGTTACGCTAGATTTACAAATCGCTATGCACTTGGTCCTTCCATTAGATGCGTGAGATTGCTTCAGCTTTTCGTTGGAGCATCATCTTCCATGCGAACTACATGGCCTAATCACCGCATTCGTTGAATGTTTATGCACTTAACTATAATATCCATTCCGGCGTATGTATAGCACATACAGTTTGTGGTTTCATCCTCTTCAATACTCATCCCTCACGTAAAAATCTCTAAAGATCTTGCGAGGAGCAGTTCTTTCGAATAATTCAAGTGCTTGCTCATCTCGGATCGTATGCGCTGTATAACAGGATAATAATGAGAGACATATAGAGCGCAATTTTCAAAAGTCGACAGAGGGATCTGCTTCTCAATTTCCTATCGATCCCAAAGTAACACCGGCAAGAATTACTCTACGCTTGATCTCCAAACTTATTTTATTTGTGGAATTTATGCTCCTTCCGAGATATACAAAGTTTTAACTTTATCGTATTTATAGCTGCTAACGGTGACTTAGTTCTCTAGACGCGGGGAATCTTTATACAAGATCTCCAGCTACTTTGTCGTGCTCTCGTCCACCACAGAACCAAACTCTTCCGCTTCTTTTACTAGATTTGGAAAGACTGCGCTGACGGCTCTGTTGTTAAGGATATCAATGCTGTCCACAAGGTGGAGTTCTATACCACCTACTATGGAGCTTACTAACAATGGGATTCTGTGCCAGGGGTATGACGATGACATTGTCATAATGGCACGAAGAAAATTTGAGAACACTATCTGCGACATAGTCCAAAGTGGCTTAAGTCTAGCAAAGGTATTAAGTCTATTACAGCATGTAATAGGGTAGGGTTAAACATCAACCTGTCAAAAACAACCGTCGTCGCTTTCACTTGGTGGCAGGGAGTTAGAGGTATTTAAAGAGGTCAAAATCCCAGACCGTACATCAGACTCAAGATTACGGTGGAATGGGATTGTGAAAATAACACTGTCCAGAGCCACCGAGGCACTTTTGTATGCAGACGCCTAGCCGGTAGTCTCCTTGGCGCGCTCTATACTTGGCACTGCAGGCTCATAAAAGACTTGTCCAACATAGGCCTAGACTCTTTCGAAAACTGCCGATTTTGCGACATGGAACCAGAACAACTGATTCTAGCTTGCCCAGCTATTTTTGTTTTCCGATGGGTGAAAACCGCTGGCGCTCACGTTTTCAGTTTGGGATAAACACAGAGTTGCTATAAGAAATGGACCTAAGGAAGGGATGACCTGAAGGGGTTAAGTACCCTACTACTAATGAATACTTGGTATATATTGGAGATGAGCGATATTGCGATTTTTAAATCACTGTGATTTTATATTGCTATTGCGATCGCAACTAAGTCGACGTTAAAACGGAGACCTTTTGTTGTTGTTGTTGTAGCGGCAGATTCTGCCGATTTGACAGTGTGTGGCCGAATACAAGTCCGGGTCCCGTCCAGTTTACGTACACCCGACTGTCGTGGGAACGACTGAACCTTTTGTCGGTATTGGCGGTAAATTCTCTTTTGGTTCCTGTAACTCGAGTCAAGCTTTTACGCCTTTCTTTTCACTACATTTTCGCAAATGTTGGAGCGGTTCGGCTACCTGAAACTTAGAGCTTATTGCATAGTTCATTTGTATGTTGGTATGATCTGCTTTTAATATTTTCAAAGAAAAACTATAAACTCCATAATCCATCAGAATGTTTTGAATACCCGCTAATAATATTTTCAAGACCAAATAAATAACGGGAGTTTTCCTAATCTTTGGGAAAATATTAAAAACCCGTAATTTTTTTTTATTCCATAGTTTTTATGAAATTAATTAGTTACAATTCTTGTTTTTCAACACAAAAAGCTTTCAAATTTGGTTTTAACAATAAGTAAAATTAAAAATTTTATTAAAACAAATTAAAATATTCCATTTTGATTATATTTCATCTACCACTTCAAACATCACACTTCACTTCTTTTCCTTGATACATTTCCTGCCATTATTAAAAATTATAAGAACGTTACACTCAAAATTTCAAACCGCTATGACGAAAAATAACATATACGTTATATACAATACCCTGAAGAAAGTTGTTACTTTTCTGCTATTTGCTATTGTGATCGTAATTCACAGTTTCGAACTGCGATCACAGTTTCGCGAACTGCTATTTATAAAAAGTGATCGCAGTTGCGATTTGCGATTTTTCAATCACAGTGAAAAAATCACCGGTAGTGAAATATCGCTCATCACTAGTATATATATTTAAGAAAATAATAATAATACATAAAAAAACAAAGATAAAAGATAACGATAAAGAAGAGTACTTCGTAGTCAAGAAACTAGTATTATCTACAAGGGTATCGATATTAAACATTATTCAATTGGTTTTCTGGGTAGTCAATAGACTGAAATTTCCCTCAAACGAATGTTGAATGTTGACTGCGTCTGACAGTGAATATTCACTCACTTTTGTCTTGCACTGCAATACCACAAGTTTGTAACTGTACTGCATTGGTGTGTGTTGCTGACGATAAGCGTTGCGCACAATCACGCAACCCATGCGATAAGCACGTCACAATACTCGTACGCAAACCCATCAAAGTTACACATTATGTCACTGTGGATGCACCATTAATAGCATCATTGTGGACACCACCCACTGCGTGCAAACGACGGCAACACAACCAACCTGCGCATCGCCCGTTCCTCGAACGCCATCGTTATCGATACAGTTAAGCATAAATGTGTGTGTTTCTATATTTCTGTATGTATGTATGTTTGTGTGTTTGTGTGTGTGTGGTGATTGTCGTCATCATCTCAAGCGACGTCTATTCGCATTAATTTTTGAACGCTCGAGCTGTTGCCAAAGCTGATAATTATGATGACGTCTATGCCCAAAGCAATTTTATCGGAATATCATTGATTACGCGCCAGCTTACTACATACATACATACAAATGCGCATACTTGAGCAAGTTTGTTAACTAGTTGATTGTTTGTAACGGCATTGCAATGATTTCTGTTTTGATATTGTTGAAAATAACCTCGAGGGGAACAATCGACTAAGTCTCGTTGCATATTCGACAAGAATAGTCAATTAGCCATGGAGCATACTTCACAAGAGTCTTTATGGATTTTAACGACTGAACTTGTGCTGCTCATAATCTTATTATATTAGAAAATAATTGTTAAAGGGTTCTTTTACGCAAATAAAATGGAAAAAGTTTTGCAATTATTGATTCTAAGTATTTTTCTGCAAAAGCCGTCGCATAAAATAATTATTTTTGCTCTTCACAAAGAATTTAGAATTTAGACGTTTTGGAATACAAAAAGTGGCATTTTTAGCAATATGATCTCTTACTTTTTCGAGTAAGTTTGCTGAAATATTTGTCCAAGGATTGCAGACGTATGCTTTATTATATCCAGAACAGGGGATATTAAGTTTACCACGAAGCTAGTAACACTCAGAACGGGATTGATTTGCACGGGGACGATTTGTTTGTAATATCTAAATCGGGATACATACAGCGTTATATACATACATAAATGCATAAATGATCAAAGTAACGAAACCATTTGAAATCCAGGCATCTTTGTTTCCTTAAGTCTGTCTGTGAAAGCGATAACTTGAGTCAAAAATGAGATATCGTAAAGAAAATTTGTACAGCGATGCCTTTTCCTTTGGATTTTAATGAAACCGACAATTTTTTCAGTCCTCGAAACACTTTTCATAAGCATTTTTTATGATGGCCTTCAGCTACTTCAATGAATTTTGTTTTATCTCTTCGATCGACTGAAACGGATTCCACGGAGCGAAATTTTCGATTTCGGGAACAAGAAAAAAACACTTGGAGCCAAATCTGATGAATACGTTGGTTGAGCGATGGTATTCATTGCGTTTTTGGCTATAAATTCGGTCCGAATCATGGCTCAATGCGATGGTGCATTATCATTGTGTAAAATCCATGAATAGTTTACCCACAATTTCGGCAGTTTTCGACTCAACCAAACGCCTCAATATGGCTAAACAGTACTCCTTATTGACCGTCTGTCCCACCGGAACAAATTTTTGATGAACCAAACCCCCAATATCGAAAGAAACAATGAGCATCATCTTGATTTTTGAGCGGCTTTGGCGTGTTTTTTGGTTTAGGCTCGTTTTTCCCCTCCATTCCGATGATTGTTGACTTGTTTGCATAATCCCATGTTCTTATCGGCAGTTATAATGCTTTCCGTGAATGTGGGATCGGATAAAGCATGTCCAAAGCGACTTGTTTACGGTACTCTTTAAAAAAAAAATCAACTTTATCAGGACGAGTCGAACAAGAACGTGTTTCATACTCAAAATATCCACCTAAATTATTCGAACGGACTCGCGAGAGACGTCGATCTCTCTTGCCATCGATCTAACACTTGCCTGACGATTTTCAAGCACCTTCACTTTATCATCAGTTGAAGAGGTCGAAGGCCCTCCAGAACGAGGCATTTTTCAGCGATCTCTCGACTTTCTTTCAAGGCTTGGTACCAGCCGTAGGCTTGTGTTTCTGATAAAACTGAATCACGGTAAGCCTTTTCTAACATTCGCAATAATTTTGAAGTTATCTAAAAATGCTTGACTACTCTGCAGTACTATTCCTTTTCTCCTTCAACGTTTCCACCTATTTAACGTATACGAACTGCTCTAGATTCACATATATCTGAAGATTTCGAAATAAGACTTTACATTTGGGATTACTACACCTCGCATAAATCAAGCGCACTTGGAGCAGGTTCCACTAACCTCAATGCATAAATTGATATCAAGCTTATAACGGGTGATTTTTTTGAGGTTAGGATTTTCATGCATTAGTATTTGACAGATCACGTGGGATTTCAGACATGGTGTCAAAGAGAAAGATGCTCAGTATGCTTTGACATTTCATCATGAATAGACTTACTAACGAGCAACGCTTGCAAATCATTGAATTTTATTACCAAAATCAGTGTTCGGTTCGAAATGTGTTTCGCGACAAATTTTGTTCAGCGATGAGGCTCATTTCTGGTTGAATGGCTACGTAAATAAGCAAAATTGCCGCATTTGGGGTGAAGAGCAACCAGAAGCCGTTCAAGAACTGCCCATGCATCCCGAAAAATGCACTGTTTGGTGTGGTTTGTACGCTGGTGGAATCATTGGACCGTATTTTCAAAGATGCTGTTGGACGCAACGTTACGGTGAATGGCGATCGCTATCGTTCGATGCTAACAAACTTTTTGTTGCCAAAAATGGAAGAACTGAACTTGGTTGACATGTGGTTTCAACAAGATGGCGCTACATGCCACACAGCTCGCGATTCTATGGCCATTTTGAGGGAAAACTTCGGACAACAATTCATCTCAAGAAATGGACCCGTAAGTTGGCCACCAAGATCATGCGATTTAACGCCTTTAGACTATTTTTTGTGGGGCTACGTCAAGTCTAAAGTCTACAGAAATAAGCCAGCAACTATTCCAGCTTTGGAAGACAACATTTCCGAAGAAATTCGGGCTATTCCGGCCGAAATGCTCGAAAAAGTTGCCCAAAAATTGGACTTTCCGAATGGACCACCTAAGACGCAGCCGCGGTCAACATTTAAATGAAATTATCTTCAAAAATAAATGTCATGAACCAATCTAACGTTTCAAATAAAGAACCGATGAGATTTTGCAAATTTTATGCGTTTTTTTTTTAAAAAAAGTTATCAAGCTCTTAAAAATCACCCTTTATAATATAAAACAACATAGTCATGTGTTTGGAATTGTGACTACCATATATAGGTTTATTTTTTAAGTTATATACTCACTCATCCGGTTAATAGTTATTTCTAGTATTTTTAGTTCATATTTATATTTATCTAAGCCTTATCCATAAGCATTTGTAAGAGCACCATAAACAACACAAAAAATTAATACCTATTTAATAGTGCCTCAGCTTTTATATCAAATCTCCTACTTAAGTAGGACGCCTTGATAGTATTGAATATTATTATTATTTTGCATATTATAATAGCTATTGACACGCGAGTCGTGGCATATACCAAACACTATCAAAGTGTATATAACACATGTGTGTATGAACCCTATACATACTCGTACCACAATAGCACCAGCACTATCTGCCTTTCCATTTAATGCTGATGTGTATCTTTATGTTTTACTTATATTATATTGTATGTAGGTATGAATTATGTACACGATTGTGTAGGCTATAACTGGAAACCCAACATCGATATCAGATGCCTGACCAATCGATGGTATGTATTAATCTGTCGCAATATGACCTTAATCTGACGAAAAAGGACGGCTGAGAAGGTGGAAGACTAAATAATTTAATGCTGATATCGATTTTCCCTAATTTAATATGACTATTATTATTATTATTATTATGTTGTTTCTCTTTGAATATCAAATAATATAGATAATATAAAACGAACACACACACGCCCATGTATTGAGTTGTAGAATGAAAAATAACCCCATGTCTCAGGACAATATACATTTAATTAGTAAAGAAGGGCTAAATTCTGGTATAACCGAACATTTTATATGCTTGTAACTTATAAGGATTAAACCTGGTGTAATACCTTCAGATACATCAGACTTGTTAGTTATATGGGGTCTGGAGCAAGTTTTCACTCGATATTATTCATTCTAATACAAAGATGCACCGTTATTAGAAAAATACGTTCTCTCAATTTTATTAAGAGAATTGACATATTGGCCGATATATGCGGTATAATGTCAGCCGTAAATTCGAAAATCTTTAAATTTGATGTATAGACGGAAAAGGGAAGTGTTTACCCGATGCAACCTATTTTCGGCTTTCAGACATCCTATTATTAGGAAAGGATTCTCTATGAATTTTAATTATGTATCTCACTCATTGACCAATATTGTCGGTCAAAAGTCAACTATAGGCTCTGGGGTCCACACAGTCAGTACTTGGAGGCTTGAACAGTTTTGATTCGATTTGGACAATTTTGGTCATAAATGTGGCAATTCTCTCATTTCGCAGTGTAACAACAGAAGAATGTTTCTTACCGAATTTGTTTAAAGTCGGTCGAGCAGTTCCCAAGATACAATATGTGATTTGCCCTAAAAGTAGGCCGTGCCCGCCCATCGACCAAATTTGACACCGGTTCCTATAAAGCCCTGTTGTGCCATCCTGAATGTATAATTTAATGTCTCTGACGCCAAGTTATTGATTTATAGAGATTTTATTAAATTTTAAAAAAGCAATACTTCCTTTAGTCCCAATATAAATAATATAAAGATTTTCGACCTTCAGGTATAAAGTCACCAATATGTGAGTTATTATTATTATTATCATATTACTTTCTATGATTATTATTATTCCACCAAGTTTTATACCGAATTTGTCGGTCAGTGTATGATATACATATGTATATAATATATGTATTGATTTCGATCCTCTGGTTGACCTTTTGTACCTTAAAGTTTTCCCTTGCTTTGATTCGTGCAAGTTGCAAGGGTATTAAATGTTGTACTAGTTCTGGACTGGCAAGCTTGCGGCCTGCGTTGAGCTGCCTTTCAACTCCAAGGACGCCATACATAGGGATGGGGTCAAAATAGACATTAATAAGTTCACTTTGAATGGCATTCAGAACTTAGATGAAGCTAGTCACGAACGAATTACCGGCGGTATAGTACTGAATCTCGGTAGCGTATTGTAGGCTCTCTTGATGTTCCTAGGTGGCGGTTTCACTACAAACAGAGAAGAATGATTTCTGCAAAAGCAATTCAGCAGAAACTGCTTGGAGAAGAGTGGATGATATCTTTTTAGGGATCATGCGGGTCTCATACGGTGCAACGAGAAACATCTTGCGATGTCTGTCCGAAATGCGGTGTTGTGTCAAGTCTTTATCTTCCTCAACTAAGTGCTTTTGCATCAAGGCGGGCTTATCTGTCGTGAGTAGTTTAATACCGACCTATCATTGACCACATAAATGGGCAACACGGTTTCTTTGTCGCGGCCCAAAGCACTGCCCGTTAACGACTTGAAGATTTTGTTAGGCCTCTTTACCTTGATAATTGATCGAGATCGTATGCAGAGTGAAGAAATACAGACTGTCAAATATAACATCTAAAACTTATGTGTAATTGACTGTAAGAATTTTAGAACCATCGAGAAGAATGTTGAGGCCTAGTATCATGCGTTCACTTTGTGCATATGGTTGTTACGAATTTAGCAGTGGAGAGTTTTATGCTCCTTCTCCCTCTTCTTCCTCGTCTGTCGCTGAACCACGCTGTTGTAACGCAATGTAATGTAACAGTTGAAAGAGTGGAATTCGCTTGGCTAATCTGCGAAAAAGAGAAGAAAACTCAACGATTTATCTCTCCGTCATTGCTTCGGTCAAAGAGTTTGAATTAGGATACCCCTTATGGTACTATGAGTATAAGAAGGAAAATGGTGCCTTCGAAAGCTAAATTTCAAATGAGAACAAAATAACTCGTTCATCAAATAAAATATTACCGTTAACAGTCATCAATTGTTTTTTGTTAGCTTTAATGGTATTTATAGTTCCAGTATGATTTGAGCACGGATAAGATTGAAGGTTAAATTTGCATTTAAAATAATTCCTGCTCAATCGAAATTGCACGAATCGAGTACTCGTCTTGATATACAATATTCAAGTGGAAATCGATGGCAAACAAGCAAAGCCATTTCACTGTCCACTGCTCGATTGTAGAGGTCGCTCGCTGAAAGTGCACACGCTCAATTTCATACAACTTTTGAAGAGTCTTAATTAATTGGCAGACCGTGTTAAAGGGCTCAGCATAAAAGGTTTTCGCAAACAAAAACAACAAAACTCAACTTGGTTGAATGGTGCATTATTTGCTCAAAGACGCGCACAGCAATCGCACATTAATGCAAGTCATCAGGCAGGCAATCAGACGTAGCCGTGTAATAATTGACTGATTACAAGTAAAAATTCCGACAATCCGACAAGTACCAGTCAATACAATCGCAATTAAAAGTGTGCTTCGTACAAGTGCTTGTAGTGGCATAACGGCGGAAAAGCGTCGGGCAACTTGAATGCACTCACACACCTACAGATGTATGTACCTCTGTGTGATGCTTATGAAATGTGAATGTGATCAAAAAAGGCACATATACACACATAGACGTTTACACACAAATATTTGCACGGCAAGCAAGGCAAGCGCCCGGTGGCAAGTGGTTGTGGCATGTTGCATGTGGCATATAGCCATTTCGTTTGGCATTTTCCACGGCACGTGCATTTAATATTGTTATGCGCTTTTGTTACTGCTAATGTTGTTGTTGTTAGTCAGTGGCAAAAGCCAGCTTACAACAAATCGTTGCAAATAAGCTGCTGGGCACATACACCATAGACCCACAACGGTTGATTGAAGAAGATGTTAATCCTGGTAATTGAAAATGTGCGCCGCTTGTAATTTTTTGGATTACTACAGCGGGCCACTGCACCGAGCGCCGTAACAACAAGCAATCAATAAAATCTAATAGGAATCTGCATGCTTTGACGAGGGTCAGTGGAGCAATGGAGGCAGCGCCAGCATGCAGTCGATGCAGCAGCAACAACTCGCTTGTTTGGCTTAGTGGGTACAATGAACTTAAGGCAAATACCTGCAGTTGATTTTAGGAAAAATCCTACAATTTTTCTTCAGCTCCTCTCCACAGCAGCATTGGTATGCTGTTCGCTTAGCGCCCTAAATGGCATTGGCGCAATATTCACCGTTGAAGTGATGCAATATTGATGGGTGCATGGACCCCATATAATGTGCATGTAAGCTCCCTTGCAGAATCAGTGTGTTTGTACATGCGATTGAATGTGATCACAAGTAGGCGCCTGTGAAATGTAACTTAATCGCCGTAGGCAGGCACAACGTAAGCACTGTGTTTTATGGTTGACAAAATGTTGGCAAATAATTATAAAAAATAAAAATATTAATGCTAATATAAGCCAGAAAGTGAAGAGACACACCTATTGTGAAATTCCGAATTTTTTTTTTTTTTGTATTATTTCCTATATTTATAGGGTAATCGAGGTTCTCTACATATAAAGCTCAAATTAAATTTGTTTATTATCGTCCGAAAGAACATTCTTTGGTATTTATTTTTTGAAGATTATATCTTTCAAATTTGTACCGCGACTACGTCTCAGATGGTCCATGTGTTGAATTCCATTTTCGATGACTCGTTCGAGCGATTTGACTGGTAACTGGTGAGTGACAGGCGAAATCTATTGCTCGAAGACCTGAATTGAAGGGGGATTGTCCGCATAGGCTTTAGATGTTACATATCCCCATAGTAAAATAATAATAAAATAAAATCTTTTTCTTTGTAATTATAACTATGCAGTGTATCAAAGAGTACTTGAATGCTGTATACGGTGACTCTTCTAGTTCGATAGCGACCGTCAGAACTTGGTTTAATGAGTTTCAACGCCTGACAAAAGACGGAGTGTATCATTCTGGCCAACAAGCTGACGACTACCGTTGAAAAAGATTTATAAAGTGTGATCTACATCGATTACCTGAAGAAGAAAACAACCACGGCCTTTCTCATGCCAAATTAGATTCGGCGATTCGACATCGATTTGCCGTAAAAATAGCTCCTTTCGGCGAAAAAATGTTCTTTCACCATAACAACGTACCGGCTCAGAACGGCGCCGTTTTTATTGGCAACTTGGTTAAGGGTGTATTTTAGTTTAGAAATTTGAAAAACTTAAAAATTTTTTCATAATTTAAATAAGTCGTTCTTCCTTTTCACCATTTGATGCCACTTGTAGATTCCAAGTGTAGCCACGTTCTTCTCCACCTGGTTTTTCCAACGAAGTGGAGGTCTCTCTCTTCCTCTGGTTTCACCGGCGGGTACTGAATCGAAAACCTTCAAAGTTGGAGTGTTCTCTTCCATACAGACAACATGACCTAGCCAGCGTAGCTGTTGTCTCTTAATTCGCTGAAATAAATATGTCAATGTCGCCGTATATCCCGTACAGCGTATCGTTCCATCGACTACGATACTCGCCGTTGCCAATCCGCAAGGGAACAAAATCTTTCGCAGAACCTTTCTCTCGAAAACTCGTAAGGCTAACTCATCAGCCTCACTGATAAATTCCAATATGTTTGCTGACGGTGGGCTTCAGCCTTTCAAACACTGCTCTCAATTAGACGTAATATGCGATATTAAGGAGGCTTATCCCACGGTAATTGGCGCAGATTGTGAGGTCCCCCTTTTAGTGTATTGGGCATAACAATTGTTGCGATTTACGTGAGTACCTACTGGCGACGGATTAACCGCACGGTGCTTCCTTTGAAGCACATAGATCAATACAATGCGTTGATCAGCGCCCCAAAGTATAAATGCTTTTTGCATGTATATTTTGGTTCCAATTGATTCAGGTGAATAAGGACACCTTAGACGCCTTGGTGGGGTACGATGCCGATCTAAAACCTCTGCCGTACTTTGGGTTCGCCACCCGGTCGCAATGCGATTCAACATTGGACTGAAATTTTTCAACCCTGCCCGCATTTAGGTCCAAACCACAGCCATCACGAATATCTCACAAAGGGCCAAACCCAATGAGCAGATTGCAGTAAACTCTAAGGGCTAACTGCTTCCCGTGGTACCAGGTTATAGTCTCTGGTGATACTTTGTAGCTTTTGCTACTGCCAGTTGAGCCCCTAAGAACTCAAATGACCGGTGACATTTGTCTCGTAATTCAAATGCCTTATACCAAGAATAAATATAAAGTGACTAATAACCAATTTACGGTGAGTATTATAGCGCTATTTCTGACATGGACTATGCTGCCATTTCAAGGCAAGCCTAGAATGCCAGACATAGTGCATATGGATTTTAGTCGCCTCTTACGACAGGCATGCCTTACCACTGGTATATTCTAAGTCCTACCCGCAGGGGGAAGTGTATTGGGCACGGTACACTTGGGTTCTAATCGTCGGGCATGCTTTCATCCGAACGCATCTTGTAAAGAAGCTGATGCATGCTTGTCAGTTCTTCGCCGTCGCATTTGTATATATCGGCCAGTAACCCAGCGGCTCTCAACCTGAAAATGTTAGTAGCCCTTGTGTAAGATGCGATAGCCAACCCATGTGGTGCCTGGCGTCACGTATAAATGAAAGGAAGGTTCAGCGCAGCGGTTTTTTCCGACATATTCGGTTAAAGGGTTCGCTGAAGTCTAATTGCAGCGTCTGCTCACTAGAGGTGTTGCTGCGAGCGTGCGTTGGTCTTGAAACAAACGTCTCGCTTTATAAAAGTGTATAAAGCTTTATACTACTAGAAACCACTCCAAATGAAACAACAGGAAACAACAGTCTCGCATGAAAGTCCACACTTTCGATGACGACCACAACAAATTATTTACCCAACTAAAGGAAAACTATGTATGTAAAATTGTTTGCAACTTTAAAAATAAGAAAATATGTACATATATATGGTCTTATACTGTATATATATATACAAGGTGCGTTCCAAAGTAAACAGGACATACAAAAAATAGGAAAAATGGTTTTCTCGAAAAAATCAATTTGTTTTATTCAAAGCAGTCTCCCTCTGCTTCAATACAGCTTTTTGCACGGTTCAAAAGCGTGTCGAACGAGTGATTTAGCTCGTTGGCTGGTGCAAGCCTTTTGAATGGCATCTACGTCTGCTAACGCTGGGCAAATGCATTTTTCCAAAAAGGAAGAAGTCGCACAGTGTCATATCAGGTGAATACGGAGTGGTTAATGGTTAAAATGTGATTTTTGGTCAAAAAATCATCCTTCGAATGTCGATTCTGAGCAATATTGGGTCGTCAGTCAATTTGTGCGGAACAAACCGTGCACACACCTTTCGTAAGCTCAAATGTTCGGTCAAAATGCGATAAATCGATGTTTTGGAGATGTTCAATTCCATTTCCATGAATTTCAATGATGATTTCGGCTGATTTTTGATGGATTCGCGCACAGTTTCGTTGGAATTTCCGGTGATCACGGATTTTGAATGGCCCACATGTTGATCGTCATTTATGTCCTCAGAATCACTTTGAAAACGTTGAAACCACTCGTGTACTCTGCTACGGGATAGGCAATCATCGCCATAAACTTGTTTCATCAATTGAAACGTTTCGGTAAAAGTTTAAAAAGAAAATTTAAGTTGGTTCTTTGTTCGATACTCATTTTCGCACCGATAACACAAACATACTGACACATAAAACGCAATAACTTCACTTCCAATCAATGAAATCTCATGAAATTCTCACTGGACAATCGATAAATATAGCAGATTCTAACGCACCCATCGACATATATGTAGATGACGCCACCAGGGGGCGTTAGATTCAAAAAGTGCTGTTTACTTTGGAAAGTACCTTGTACATATATATTAAATACACAGTAAGATAGCAGGCTTTTACCACAATAAATGCTTTAAAGATAAAATGCAATTAAAAGCGTTTTAAGTTGATTGTTAACAAGCACAAAGAAAGCTCCACTGTGCGTGTGCATTACAACGGTAGTTAGCAGAAGGCCACACCAACCAGTTGAGTGCAATTTCAATTTAATTATGTGGCCAAGCTAACCAATGGAGCGGCTTGCTGCAACGGCAGGATGCAGAATATTGCATATTATTTATAGCCAACTTTTTTCTTGCGCGCGGCGCAGCCAGCAGCTGTGGCACCGCAAAACTTATAGTTCGTGTGTTTGTGTAGGTTAGCATATCAACGCTTAATATACAGCAAATGCAAATTTTTTAGATGTATGTGTGTGTGTGTGTAGTGCGTCTTTGCTCATGCCTTCATCACTCACTTTGCACGCTTTGTATCTAAATTGTGCCACAATTCCTTTACACTATCAAGCGAGATGACAGGAAATACAGGAGCCGCTGCCGCAGCCGCAGCCACGTTAAAAGCAAATGCAGCAACAGTGCCGCGCCACATCCGTTTTCGCACTACCAACGCCAAACGTTATGCCATGTACACACACACAACCAAACATCCGTTGCCATATCCGTTGGCATTTAAATTGCGACTTTTTTGCTTACTTCCTAGCTTCTCCTATTTTCCACAATTTTCATTATTGAAGTACCCACTTTGACCTAAAAACACATTTTTCTTACAGCTGCACTCCACTTTACTTTCACTTGCAACACACGCGCGTACTCACGTTAATGTACATACATACATATATGTAAGTATGTTTGTGTGTATGTAATTGTCACATATACATATATATGTTTGCACTCGTATTTGCAATGAATTGCAACTTACAGCGCTGACAAGCAGGAAGGCAGCACGGCACGTTGCATGCAACACTCTTACATATGCCATAGAAAATGGAATAAATAGAAAATAAACAAAAGTGCGATAAAGGCAAGATAAGAGGCGAACATAACGGTGAAGTAGAGGAGCAAAGTGAAAGGCATTTGCCTATTGGCTTATATACATACACATACCATTATATGTACATATGTATGTACCGCAGATTATTACATAAAATTTGTAAAAATGTTTATGTGTATGTGTGCTTGCGCTATCATTGTTCCGTCAGCACATCAAATGTTGATTGTATCTGAACCACTTAGCACCTAGTCGCTCCCTCTGCCCACCACTTGCTTCGTCTCACCCATTTCGCAACCCGTTGCGCTGATAACGCTCGCTAAATTCGAGTGTGCAAATGCAAAGAGTAAAAAACAAAAGCGCTTACTCATAAACGTGCTCACCAACACATAACCACACATACACACATATACGCACACATACAAATGTATTTGAATACGTATCAACTTTCAAAAAAAAAAATACAACAAAACACTGCTTATACTTTCTTTTCTATGCTCAAAGCTTTCATATGAGCGCAATTACTTACAGACAAACATTTACCGTTACATCTATGCAGGCATCATGGCAACAGCAAGCACAAAAACTCACAAACGCACGTAAATCGCATAAAAATTTGTTGTTGTTGTTGTTGCATGTTGCATGATATGATGGCATGCCACATGGTAATGCCGCACCGATATTCATCCGGCAGACTGGCGCTCCTGCATGCTCCTTCGGGATATGCCACGTCATGCTCCTCAACGGAGAGCATTTAAGCTTTTTCGCTTTTATTTTGTAGCGTTTGTTGTTGTAGCATTTGTTGTTGTGGCATCTTAAGTGGCACCGCCGTGTTGCAAAAGATGTGATGTGCAGCTCGTTTGCACAGCATGCAACATGCGCTGTTGCATGCATATTGTCTGCACAATACGTTCACTAAACGTTTGTGGCAAATGAACACTAGGCCACACACACACACACACACACGTCGCGCGTACCTTTCTATATAGGTATTCGTATATGTATTAGCGGCACAGCACGACATGCCACTCCACAGCACTTCACTGTATGCTCCAACTCAACTCTGCACCACTCTCTTCATCACCACTCGACGCGTCTCGGAGTTCGACTCGACTTGTGGCTTGCTTGCCGTCAAGTTGACACACAGAATTCTTCCCAAGTGGATTTAAGTTCGCGAATGTTAATTGCTTATGTTCAAGTGGCACAACATACTCAACGCATAAGCCACAATTGCGCATACATACATACATACATACTGCTAACTGCATTGCTCCATTATTTGGCTCTGAGTATGCATTTTATTTTTGTTTAGAAATTCGTTGTGATTTTTCAATTAACTGTACATAAGTATGTATTTGTTGTTTTATGTTTTTGCATATGTAAGTGCATATTGTCAAATTGAATGTAAGGAAAAGAGTGCGCTTCATCAGAGATGTAATCGTAAGCACTTGGGTGCGTATTTTGGAAATACATATGTTGATACCATATGTACGTATGTCACATTTTTGGTGTAATATTTTTATTCGAAACGTTGTTTCCAAAGTCCGTAAGGGAAATTTCTTCAAAGCGGTTAAATCGATCGTCTAGAAATTTTAAACGACCTTCTTAAGGTCAGGTAATGGTCGAAGGAATAAGAATAAGGAATAAATTCCAGTCAAGACGCCACTCTGGCAGAAATTATGGCGGTATGCCAGCAATTACGAGTCGAATATTTGGTTCCAACACATCAATTTGACATAACCGAATAAAATGTAGACAAACGGCGTTAAATCGCATGATCTTGGATCTTCAAAGTTTTCTTCAATCAATTAATAATTTTGTTGATTGTATAGCACGTTTCGCCATCTTGTTGGAACCAAAGATCGCCAAACCATGGCTTCTGGCTTATATATACTCCAAATACGACAATTTGATTTATTAACCTACCCTTTCAACAAAAAGCTTCATTGATGAACAATATTTTCTTGGTGGTCATCTCGTTTTGACCCATCGCACCGAACGTGCGAATAAAATGAATGGGCACAGATCCAATTGATGCGACCGATAGCGGATGAACTCATTCGGGTCTTCCTTGATACTCTGCTCCGCAGCAGCAAAGCGCTTTCGGTGCGCACTGTATGGCGTCCACTAGAGTACACATAGTGCGAAACCGATCCATTATTGCTCGAATTAGTGACTATGTTGGGCGCTTATGTCGACCGAATATTAGAAGCAGAGAAAAAAACCTCAGGTCTAAAAAAAAAATTATTTCAAGTTTCTAAACCTCTGAAGTATACATTTTTTCACAAAACAACAACTTTTTTGGGATACCACCATTTGTTAAAATTTTGACGAGTCATGTCAATCTGTCATGTTATTTTTGTTCAGTATTGTTTGGCATTTCATCATGGAAAAACTTACCCCTGAACAACATTTACAAATCGGTCAACTTTATTATGAAAATTCACTTCCTGTAAGGAATGTGTACTCGTGCTTCGCTCAACTTATAGTCAACATAATCGGCCTACTGAGCATACTATTCGCAACACCATCGCACTTCTTGGGACCCAGCATTCATTATTGAACAATATTCGACCAAACCTACCGCATCCAGTGAAGAAAATGTAGCTCCGTCGGACTGATGTATAGAACGACTTGGCGCATTTTACTTCGAGATCTTAAATTGAAAGTGTATAAAATTGTACAAGAACTGAAGCTGCTCGACTTTGAACAAGCGACACCACTTCGCTCCATGTGTTTTTGAAAAGTTCCAAGAAGATCCGATGATGTCCAGCTAAATTTTGTTTAGCTTTGAGGTTCATTTCTGGCTCAATGAGTATGTAAATAAATAAAATTTGTCGCATTTGGGACGAAGAGCAACATGACGAGATTCAAAAGCCGCCATTTCATTTAGAAAAAGAACTTCTTGGTGTATTTCTTCAAAAATGATGCCAAAGAGAACGTAATCATCAATGTCGACCGTTATCGCGCCATGATAACCGACTATTTAATGCATGCAATTGAAGCTCGTGATTTCAACTGATTTCGGTGAGCAGATCATTTAACGTTTTGACTGGTCAAAGATCTTGTTATATCACACCGTTAGACTTTTTCTTGTAAGGATCTGTGAAGTCTAAAGTCTATGCGGACACTTGTAAATTATAGAAATAGTCTCAGATTGTCTATGAAGCTCATTTTCTATTTAAGATATTAGACTTAACTACTACGACAGAATACATATTGCAATAGTTTTTGATAATGAATTAAAGATGGATCTGTTTCGGTTACGTAGACCCGACTGTTATGGAAACGGTTACTAAATTTTCATATATTATTCCAGTTCATTTTGATTCAGTTATTACATATAGAGGCTTTACTATTGTTGTTTTTGTTTGGCAAAACCAATTATGTCAAAAAGTCAAAACGAAAATTATAAAAAATAATAATAATGCCTACTTATACTAAAACACTTGCACTCTATTTGTGCAACCATCAATGAAGTTTCAATAAATCGCACACAAAACGCCGGCAGAAAAAGATTGGCAGCGATGTCGTTACATTAAAAGTGTCCGTTACAAATTAGATCTAGCCCAAATCTGTCACGTTTCATTTTTACAACACTACTGACAATGGTGACCATCAATAAATGGTATGCCAGCCAACTTATAAGTACAGAACATATTTTCTATGACGAAGTGAACCAATGAAAAAGTACCCAGTAGGAAATGCATTTAAGAAGAAACATTTCCCGTAATGAAGACCAACAGCTTAATTTTTTGACTTTTCCGAGAGATATCACACTTTCATATATAATAATTCCAGAAGATGATGGATTAACTAAAAATCTTTAATTTATGCATTACAATGTAGTTAGATTTATGTGATTTGGGTCAAATATGCAAAGTTTCGTTCGATAATTGGTCGCCATTTAAAAGTAATTAAAAAATGCTAGTCTCATAGAAATGGTTTTTTCTGTTGGACTTGGACTGCCGATTTTCACAAGCTTCTCTTAAAGCGAATGTTTCACCACAAAATCAGTCACCAGAAACATATAATAATGACTGGGTGCCAGGTCCGGATCATAAGATGGCTGCATGTGAACCTTTCAACCAAGCTTCCGAAGCTCTGACTCGTCACTACATTGTATGTGTCCTGGCGTTATTCTCTTGAAACACAATTTCTCTCCTAATGGAAATAGTTGGCCACTTTTGGCTGATTGTTTCTGAGCGTCGGTTTACCATGATTCAAAAACTACATTTTTACCTTATATTCTCTGTCAGTTGCTCTAATATGTCCTATACAGTGGGGAGCAAAAGTGATTCCACGATCAACATTTTCATGTTTGAGCGCGCATAAAAAATAGACAAATGCAGTAAATGACAAACACTTTTTTTTTTCTTGAATATCTAGTTTTATTTGTAACAATTAGGCGTAAATAGCAAAATAGTAACAGAAGCAATGGCACAGTTATAAATCAAAAACAAAAAAAAGCGGCATGTACTCAGTTTTGCACCATCCGTGAAAAAATGAAAGTCAATGTTCATAGAGGGTACTTGGATAAAATCGCTGCGCTTTCCACTTACTAATGGAGAAAACTCCTGCTCTCAAGATTTTCTTTTCATTTTGAATGGACCGAGAAAAGAAGGTGGTGCATTGCCTTCACGAATCTTTAAAGTTGCCGCCAGACTTGTGTAGTATATTCTGTTAGTTCACGGAGCCGTTGACGGGTGTGTGGGTGTTGGCGACGCGTCTGTGTTTGCAAATTACCCAACAATTTCGTTACCACAAATATAAATGAAGCAAATGTACCTTCACCAGCTGCCAAGGAGCCGCTCCCAATGAGCAAACAAAAAAGAACTAAAATATAAGTGGAGAACGGAACGAAGAAAGGCTGGCTTTGGCTGGCTACCAGTTGCAAATCAGGCTGCTGCCGTTTTAGGGGTGACTGGGCTATTGCAAGTGCAAACTCACTGTTGGCGGTTATCCCGCAATTTTGCTGTCCCTTCCTGTGTGCTTTTAGCAGCTTAACACTGTATGACAACTTAAATATGCCGCGTTAATTCCACTAAGAATCTACCATACTCGTATATATGCATGTGTATGTCTGTATGGGGTCTTTCACGTGCACTGCTGTTGCCGTTGTTTTCGGTGCTCTTGTTATTGTTGTTTTTTTGTGGTTTGCTGCTGTTGTATTCATAATTAAAAATGGCGAGAAAATTGTGAATGTGTTGATGAATAAATTCAACAACAATAACAACAAAAGCAATAAGCAATGAAAGGGAACGTTTTGGACCGTTTGGCATAGAAACGTGTGGCATACCAAGTAAAGCGGGCTCTGTCCGTAACCCAGTAGTAGTAGATAAGGGTTTGCGTATGCCAATAGAAGCAGAGAATTTGAAAACCAGTGAAGGACTAAGAAAATCTGTTAGGAAAACACAGATCCACTCTATTATGATTATGGCTTTCTTATGAGAGCCTTCTCTAGTTTGGATCTATTTTAAAATTATACTGCTGAGGTATATTGAAAACGGAGTTTTAACTGATAACATTAAAACTTAGCTTAAAATCAGCAGTATGTTTGCTTCATGGGAATTTTTCAAAATATTATCAGAAGAGATCTTGTTCAATAGAATCTCAAATACAATCTCTCTCATAGAATCCTTCGGTTCTATTGGCAAAAACTGAAACAATCCATTTTTGAAGCTTTTTTTGAGGAGAGACTTTCAGAAACAAGATCATGCACCACAGAGAGGAGCAGTAACACCCTGGTTAGAGGTTCCGACTATGAGGTGGATGCCTAAGAACCTCCCAACTACGCTTACGGCGAAAATTTTTGTATGTGGCATGGAGATGATTAGATGGAAAGCTGTCCGCTTCTGGGCGATAATTTTCTTTAGATGGTCTAGATTAGGTTAGATGGCTGGTCTAAAGAGATTGCACGTGGACTGCCATATGTTGTTCAATGTGAAACCATAGAAATCCTACGGCCGAACTTATAAATTAGCAAATCTCTTAGTAATCAATACAAATTCCCGCCATTTCGGTGGGATGACTGAAAGTAAGCGCTCCCAAGTGTTTAAGCCTTGACCTCCCATTGAATTTTTTCCACCTTTTATACTTCTATACGGCTTCTGCAGATGGCATCTCGTAAGATTCCCAGCTTTACAGCATGGACCCCCTTAAGGCAATGCCTTGCTAAAACCCACAAAGAGATCACTCTCGCGTTCGATCTTGAACCAAAAGGCTTTTGCGACAGCGCATGTACCGATGGTGTCCCACCGCTGGCCAAGCTCCCGCGAAGCCCAACAACCGTTCTACTGACAGCTGTTCAAAAGTTCCTTTCCTTGCGAGCTCATCAGCTTTACAATTTCCTGCGTTTCTGTTGTAAACTTGCACCCATACCAGTCTTATCACAAAGGCACTCAATGTTATTGATAACGAGTTTATGTTCTCCTTGACCACCTCTGAACGCACTATTAATGAGTTCAAGGCTAGTATCGCCGCCCAGCTATCGGAGTGGATGGTCACATCTCTGAAGAGGGCTACGCCCGGAGCAGTAAATTTACTGCTATCTTAACGGCTGCAAACAGGAAGTCTGAAGCTGGAGTTGAATGAGAGCTCCTCACCCTCAAAGTTTTGACCGATCCATATACAAGCTCACTGCGTAGAAGCTTTGACGCGATATCTTCTAATAAAAACAGTTGCTGTTAAACTTTTTCGAGTGTAGACATCCTCCAACAAAACCCGATAAATTTAGAATAGTCATGGTCTTAAAGATATTGGTAACCAACCAGTTATATTATAATTCCCAGCAAGGTATTATTTTCATACATAAATCTGCAATCATAAATTCATTTGTTCGCTGCTTTTCGTTCGTTTCTGATGTGGCTTCAGGGAAAACGGTTGAAAATAAGTTAAGCGATAAATTACACGAGTGCAATTAAGCAATTGTTCCCTCTACCTATATACATACAGAGGTATCTTTGCATGCACACACCTAGTACTTCTTTGCTGTTTTGTGTTTTCATGATTCGTTGACTCTATTAACTTTGCAATTCGTTTTCCACTCCGCACTTAGTACAGAATATAGCGAGATGAAAGTAAAACCGTCAAAAAGATGTAGACGTATGGTTGAACGAATTTTCTTCTATGAAAATCGTAAAATGATAAAGCAGCACAATTTCAAAAATCTCTATATTAGGGAGGAGATGGAAATGTACTTGATTGACATAGTTCTTGTAGGGTTTATAAACAGCAACTTTTGTAAGAGATTTTTATTTCTTGAATGGAGTCTTAAAACAGACGTTTACCTATTTGAAATCGTTTATTCCCGATTATGCGATTATCTACTAACGGAGGATGGAGCCATGTATAGAAGCTCATGTTAGTGAGGAAAGTTCTCTGAGCACCTGATATGGCTCAAGCAGCTCACGCCGGAAGTCCTCCTAGATCATGTATCCTCTGAGTAACCAAAAGACATCCGTTTGAAGGCGAATCATTTCTCCCTAGGGTTTTGACATGGGTCTTTGATTAGTCACGAGCGTAAGACGAAATATCTCCTGTAATCAAACAGTCATTCGCGACGTAACTCCCATGTCTTTGTTGACAGTCATAAGGCGAAGTCGATCTTGGACCCACCATTCACACAAACGTCAGCTTCGAAATCATAATCAAATCACAGCATAAGTCTCGCCAACAAGTGCCACCTCGGACTGAGCAAGTCATTGAGAAGTAAAGTCCTCTCTCGACTATCAAACACCAAATTCTACAATTCTCATCATCTCCGACTTGTTGCACCATGCAGAGGCAGGGACGATGATAACATCTAATGAGTTGGCGTTAAGAGTTTTCGAGAGACAGACTCTGCGGAAGGTTTATGATCCTTTGCGCATTGGTAACGGCGAATGCCGCAGTTGATGAAACGATGAGCAGTACAGGATATACGACGAACAGGATAATTCAACGAATTAAGAGAAATTAGCTGCGCTGGTTAGGTCATGTCGTCCGAATGGATGAAGACACTCCAGCTCTGAAAGTATACGACGCAGCACCCACCGGGGAAAGGAGAGAAAGAGGACGACCTCCACTCCGTTGGAAAGACCAAGTGGAAAAGGACCTGACCTCGCTTGGAATATCCAATTGGCGCCACGTAGCGAAGAGAAGAAACGACTGGCGCGCTGTTGTTGACTCGGCTATAATCGCGTAAGCGGTGTCTACGCCAGTAAAGAAGAAGAGCCTCACAGCTTTTGGCAATAACTTGACTGACCGTAGGAGTTTTAGCCAGAGCAGTCACTGGCTCGTAATTCGCTTGACTCGGTAGATGTTATCATGGAACTTAAACATATGTAGCCAGCTTGTCAAACAGAGCCGAACAGTTGTTTCATCCAATACTGTCTAATCTGCACCTCATGTAAAAATATGCAAAGAGACCTTGAAGTAAAATTTTTAAACGAGAGATCCTTGCTCAACCTAAAATAAGAACTCTTAGCGAGTTTATTACTAAATTTTGTATAAAGTCGAATAGCGAGGCCCGAGTGTTAGCCACTCTCGGCTATTACTTTAATGCCTCCATGAAAGTCGAAAAAAAAACATTTTTGTTTCTCTAAGAAACCACTTTTATCTATTTTTATTCTACGCTCGTTTCTCTATAGTTTGCCCTTCTCATTGCATACTGCAAACTTGGCATTTAAGCCAACAAGCGCCCCCACTGAATCTCATAAATTTAGTCTAGTGTCATTAATATGTTTAAATTTACTTACCGAAAGTCACACCGTTCGTTTGCTTTTCTTTATCCTTTTCCTTTTCCTTGTCGATTTTTTCGCCACCCAACGGCTCCAGCTCGATGCCATCCATTGTGGCCACCTTGTAATCTCGTTTCGACATATTGCCGCAACAAACGCCACAACATAACATTGGTGAAATTCGCTTTTTCCCCTTCGCACTCAGGTTGACAGAAAATTAAGTAAAATTGACAGGATTTGACAAAATTTGCGGAAATTGCCGACAAGCGTGCAGTCAGCCAGCCGAACAATATGGATGATGTTCGTGTACGTGTGTTACTTTGTTGTAATCGACGACTCGGTTCAACAGCAACGGATGTGCCGCCAGCGGGTAGACACGAATTATTGCTGTGTATTGTTGTTGCTGAAGAGAGGTTGGGGTGCAAAATGTCAATTTGAAGAGTACCGAAAGTGGTGTGGTTTCTAATAAGGCCGGTGTTTGAGGCACTAAACGAAAATCTAGTATGTACTACGTTTATGGTTTTGGCGCAGTGTCGTTTTTCGGGGAGGAGTATGTGTGTAAAAAGTGCTACTGCTGATATTTGTTGGGGATATTGTATGGCACAGCTAAAGGTATCGAGAGTCTTTCTACATGTGTTTCTTTATCGTAAAATATTATTGGAAATGTTTGTATTTTTAATTTATTTCTACAAAAATTTTGGTGGGGTCGTTTTCTGGATTCAACTACTTATTTGTAAATTTTTTATTTTGTAAAATACGTTAATGTAAATTTCCTTGTAGATAGAAGCTGACGATCTGCAAAGAAAGAAAAAAACTATTTTAGTTAATCCAAAAATTTTATAGAGAAATATTTTCTTTCTAGGGCTGAATGATGTACAGATATAGAATTTTTCAACTGTCTTAAACGTGTTTATTTACGAATCCAAATAAAATAATAATAATTATACGGGTTTTTTGTAATGTTTGGCGAGTCTACATTAGTCTCCCTGTTTAAACAAGCTTCACAGGCTGGTTTAGCTTGAATACTGTCAGCGCTGTAGCAAAAAAAATTTGGTTTATAATTTTGGCCCAAAAACACTTGCGTCACCTTTTTTTCCACTCCTTAAACAGTCAATTTCCAGAATAGTCTTCAAAGCTTCACATTTAATATTTGCAATTGACTCAAATCAATCCCCGGAGCCGTCGTTTCATTTTGCTGAATGGCCGGAAGTCACACGGAGCTAAACCAGGCGAATACGATGATTGCAGCATAATATTGGTTGAAAATTTGGCGAAAAACTCATGAACCACACTTCGACAATCGAAAGAGAACTGTCAACATAACCTTTATTTTGACCAGCTTCGAAGTAGTTTTTTCGGCTTCGGCTCACTTTTGTCATGATATTCGGACTATTGATCGGCTGCTTCCAAGTCGTAAGTATAGATACAAGACTCATCTCCAGTAATAATGCATTTCAAGACATCCTGGCAGCCGGAAAGCATTTTTTTCACAGACGTTAACGCAACGCTTTTTTTCGAAAAAAATTGAGAGATTTTAGAACCAATCATGCTTTTAATAATCTTAGGCCCAAATGATCTTTCAAAAATGTTTTCACTGAGCCTTCTGATATTCCAACAAAACCGGCAAGATCTCTAAGTGTAAACGTTGATTTTCAAGGACAAATTCCTTTGTTTTATTGGCATGTTGATCATGAGTTGATATTGATGGCCGTTCTGGACGTGGTTCGTCGTCAACGAGTTCTCGACCCTATTTTAATAATTTGTACCAATCAAAAACAATTGCTCTCGACAAACAATTATCACCGAAGACTTTTATAATATCCAGAAGGGTTCGGCACCAAAAGTTTGATTCCGCACTCAAAATTTAATGGAACTTCTTTGTTGAATAATTTCAGTCATCTCGCCGAATAAACTTTATGTCCTTCAGAAAGACAAATGTATAAACACTAATGATTATTTTGATGTGACATGGCGCACATATGTCACTGACAGTCATACTTAAAATACCTAAAGATATTTCGACAAATGGGTTTTCGGGTGAAATTTAAATTAAAAAGTCTTATTATTTTTTGCCCACAGTACGGTAGGCAGCAACCGTTATAATCAGCAATGTATAACATCGAACTGCGAAAGCTCAGTTTAGTCTGAGCTTCGTAATCGTTGTCATTGTGGAAGAGAACACCACACCATTTTCACCAAATTAGAACATTTACTCCACAATTTGGCGTCATATCGACCCAATAATTCGGCATAGTGCAGTACAGTGACCATTTGGCCTTCTCAGGGGTGTTGATCGGAGAATTGACTTTCAAGATACCATAGCCGGTTTCACCATACTCGGTATCTTGAAAGTCACTTTTCCGGATTAAGTTTGCCGAAGGAAGTCTACTATTTGGAGTATATGTTTTAGTCTCATTATCAATGGATTCATATTTCGTCGGCGGTCACGGCGCAAAAACTTGTTCGAATTTCATTTAAACAGCTTCAAGCTCGGCTATAAAGTGGTCTCGTTGTTCTGCTTGTTGGCCTTGTTGTTGGTGAGGAAATGCGGCACTAATTTCTCCTACATTGTTCTCATGCCCAATATTTAAAGCAGGAATCCCATACAATACTTGGAGATGACTACTGTCACTGTTATTTCGAGCACCTTCAACCGGCGGCCCGTCAAAATTATATCGTGGACTTTTACCACGTTACGTAAACTCCTCCGACGACATGTTTGTTTTTTTGAGCACCTAGTCATGACTTATCAGAAATCGGCGTGCCACAAGATTGAAACTTGTGAAAACAATGTTTTACGATTGCCGCCGAAAGACAGCACTCATCGGATATACTTAGATAGCAACCAATCACTCCTAGTTTTTGACAGGCTTTTCTACCAAAGTACAGAGCCGCAACAATATCCTCAAGTCGCTAGCCGGCAGATCATAGAAAAAGGTCTATAAAAAGTTGTAGGTAACATACAAAGCAATAAGCCGACTGGTCATAAATTGTGCTGCATTGATATGAATAAGCTTCAAATCAAAGCACATCATTTCGAACTATTACAGGATGCCTCTTGTTGAACATTTATATAGCGAGGCCTGCATGCCTTCGGCCAAGGCGCTTAATGAACTGGTCTCCAAGCAGTTTCAGCTGAAATGTTTTCGCAAAAAACGTCAGTGCAGTCATCTGTTGGAAGCAGAGCCGCCTTTTAGGAACATCAAGAGGTCTCTCCTTGATTACGTTGACGGCATCGAACAGCCATCGGACGCAACAAACTTTAGACACGCACTGACCGCCTTTCACAGTGAAGCCATCAACCCCAAATCCCTCTCAGTAAAAGGCCAACTAGGAGTCAAACCACAAACCAGCGTGCAACGAATCTCGGAATGGCTCTAAACTCTTTGCATACCCAGTGAACCCCAGTCATCTAACAGACGTCTCTCTGTTACCCGACTTCGCCGAAATAGCATGTTTTCTAGGCCTGCCGACAGATGATTTTACAATCAACCCGTACCTTATTTATAGGTGTTATTAACCTAGACATGTATTATTTCCTTATCTTTTTGTATTGCAGAAAACTTTCCCGAAATAGTTTCGAAAAAATATGAAGATATACGTCAGAATTCGCTCTGGTTACATCGAGGCAACAATTATGGGAACATCCAAAAACCTGATTGATCTAGTTTTTTTTATTGTATGTGTTACGTAATAATTTAATTTCAAATTGATTTAATATACACTTTTTTCGTGCCTTTGAGACCTACTGAAGCTCTCTCGGTACGACGAACACTGCTTTCTTGATTTACTAAAACTTTCTTTAATTTCTGCGAAGAAAACTACTTTTTTTGCGTGTGTGTGTGTACAATAACGAATTATAAGTTGTTTATTGCTCTTTATATTCCTTATGTATTTCATTTTATTCTCTAAAACTTTTGCTCAGCTCATCGCCTTCAATCGACAGAATCGATATGTCTCACTTTAAACTTTTAATAACTTGTCGTTCGCCGGGCTTTGTGCACTCGATAACCTGCACTATGTACTTGGGCGCAGACAAGCACAGTGTTGGTTGTGTGTGCGCACGAAGAGGTGGATTGACAAAGTTAGCGCTCAAGCACGCCTCCCTTCACCCTGTGCAGCTTTGCTTACGAGATGGATGCGCTTTTTCGGAATTCCCATTTTGTCGACAGCTACCTGAAGCATATTTTGTGTAGGCTCCAGTAGACGATCACGCTCTTAAGGACACTGCAAACTGCGAACTGCACTACACTACACTGCCTGTTAAAAGTATTGCAACAACAATAATAACAACATCAAAACTAATATGTACCACTGAGGATGGCGTTGACACAACATATCAACTCTCATCACCTACCAACAACTACTATACACTGACACAAGCGCAAACACGCACACACATCCACAGAGCACAGTTCACCGAGTCACTTCAGCTGTGTAGCGGTACATCAGGAGTAGAGCGGTCGTTGAACTGCACATTTGGTTTGTGCAAACTTTTGCACTAGTGTTTGTTTGAATTTGCAATTTTTTGTGCATATACATAGGTGTGTGTGTGTATGTGGATTTCCGGCACTAAGTAACCGGTGTATTGGCCGGAATTCGTACTTGCCTCCATTTTTTCAGCAGCTAAGCTTTTCGTTTTCTTGTTTTGCATTGTTCTTTTACACACGCCGAACATGTTTTCTTCTACTTCAAGTTGCTTTTATTGCTGCTCCTTTCCAGCAAATGAAACATTGTTGGTGCAACAAACCGACAAACGACATACATGCGGTACATATGGCATACCATTTCAACGGTAAAAAGTCTAAAAGTTGCTTTTATTATTACTTTTTACCCAATCCAGTTGTAATATGCCACAAGTTGCAATAAAACTGCAAAAAATCGTGGTATGCGCCCTAAAGTAGAAGAAAAAACAAGAAATTAAAACAAAACAAAACAAACAATAACAGGGAGTAAGACCCGAGCACAATAACAAACAACGAAAAGAACATTCGTTAATAGATGATTGCGCTTTGTGTGTAATAAACGCAAAGAAGGAGGTTAATGTGTTTCAGAAAGTCGCCCGAAGCTGGAAGCTACGGTAAGGCGGTGTGATTGTACTGCGATCTTATAGCCACATGTTGTTGCTGATGCAAACAGACAGGTTAGTAACTAGTTACAATGCACTTACTTTCCGTTCGTCTCATTTTATTCACTTTTTTGAAATTTAAAGTAAATTGTGTCTTGCAAATGAGAAGATAGATATTAGCACACATTCCGACTAGATCTTTTCAATTAATCGATTCTCTAAGATGACGTGCCACTATTATGAAAGCAAATTAAAGTTTCGAAGTTTTAAACCTTATCTAAAGTGTATCAAAGACATTTACGACAGGGAACTGATAAGTACGTGCCTTTGGCTGTCGGAGTCGTAGTTTTGGTTTGGCCGCGAAAGGAAACACACAAGTCCATGATTTGAGAAACGTAAGCAAAAGGATAACGGTCGTTGATTAGACCCATCTTCTCTTTATATGGCGATCGCAAAAAATTTATTTAAGGAGTCGCAATTTCATCGCATGCTGGCTTCAGGTGAAGCTAAAGTGACAAAAGTCCACAATTTCGTATTGGTACTTGCTGACTTCCGACAAAACGGCGCAACCGTAAGACCACTTCACTGCAGTGTTTGACGCTGCAAAAGCGTTATTTTAAGGAATTTTTTCACTCGGTGAACCTGCTCCGAAGTAGGCGAAGACTTGAAGATTCATAAAGTATCCGTTCCCATGACGGTCGGGTCTGCGTAACCGGAACGGACCCGGGTTTTTATTCGGCCAAGGACTGTAAACTCGGTAAAATTCTGCATATACAACAATAACAACATTCAAAAAGTATGATCTATATAGACTGCAAGTTAAAACACTTTCAGGATTCCGATCCGATGTCGAATTATAGAAAATCGATCTTATTTGTCAAAAAGTTTCTCTTCCACCAAGACAATGTATCGGCTCACAAATTCACCGGCGTCTTAGCCAAATTATTCGGATTAGACAACGAATCGCTCTCCTATTCACCGTACTCTCCACATTTATCTGTCTGTATATACGCGTACTAGTCCCTCAGCTTTTGAGATATCGATCGGAAATTTTGCAAGCACGTCTTTTCCTCCATAGGAAGCTGTTCATTTGTCGTAACTGCCGACAGCATTTAGCTGAAATACAAACTGAACAATCAAAAGTCAAGTTCTTTTATGGAAACTTTTGTATTTTTAAGGGTATTATAGCCTCGGAGACAAACGCAATAAAGTTTTTACTATTTATATACAAATATCAGTATGTACATATATAAATGGAGGATGGATCCATGGGTAGAAGTTCACGCACGTGAGGAAAGTTCTCTGAACGCCATTCACTTCAACATACTATTCTTTCACATATGGCTCAAGAAGCTCACGACTTCCGGTCTTAGACCAAGTATTCTCTGGACAGCCAAAGAACATCTGTTTGAAGGCGAGCTAAAGTGAGAAGGCCAAACATCCCCTCCACATGGTTGTGCGCTGCCTTTGGGACCTCACACGATAAAAAAAACCCAATGAAAAGAAGAAAAAAGCCCCGGATTATATTTTACTCGGCTATAACAGCGTAAGTAGTGTTTAAATCGATAAAAAGAAGAAGATATGCATTTTTATATGAAATTTAAAATAAAGAAAATAAATCTCTTAGCTTATAATAAAAGTATAATAACAAACATCACCTTTATAGTATCCTTTACTGCTGGGTATTGGCCAACTGTCAGCCGCGCGTGTGCATTCAGGTCGCAACCATTAAAAGGAATCACACTTGAAAAGAAAATGACTACGTGTGCATATTGCTTACAGTTACCCACGTACATATCTGAATCCATCTTCCAGCACTCTCTCCCACAAACTTACTACTTGTAATACTTTGTGTGTATACATACATATATTTATGTATACTTACATACCACATAGTGATATATATATGTGGGTGTATATTTATTTATAGAGTAGAAAATCTATTTGCTCAGCAACTTTACTCGCCACTGTTCTTAAGTAAACCCATTTCCGTTAGGAACACTTCGATGCGTTCGAATACGCCCATTTCAAGTGGCAGCAGCATTTCTTTGTCAAGAAGTTGAAATAAAAGAAACACAATCATTTTTCTTCTGCAGCAAAGTTTCCTTGATAAATGAGAAATGCTTACAGGTGTATATCATGCTCTTAATAATATATGTACGTGTGTGTGTGTGTATACGTTTGTTATTTGAAAGGAGCTGTTGGCGCTATTATTGCTTAGGGCTCTCCCATGCAAAAGGAAGAAAATGTCTATTTCTAAATTGCTCCATTTCGATTACATGCTTGCTTAGCACATTATTAATGTTTGTAAGGATATTTACACAATATGTATTTTAGCTTTGTCTTAGCTGAGATGTTTCTTTACTTAAAACAAAAAAAGTACGAAGAAATATAGTAGGGAGCCATATGCATGTATGTACATATATTTAAGAATTGCGAAATAATAGTATAGGGCTCTGAGAAAAAGAAATCTGTGTTCAGTATTAAATAAGATCCAAATCATAATCAGTACGAAGCATAAACTCAAAAGATCTACAAAAGAACTCATCGGTCCTATGTTAAAGATTAAAGAAATCTCACTGGATCAGCTGCTATTACTACCTAAAAGGTATTGGTCCTAGTCCACAGTCAATGATTAAATATATTGCCATACCAACTGAAGTGGAATCTTCTCTTTCTTCCTTCTTCATTAGCTAGCGTTTTTTATAGGTGGATATTTTTTAATTTCTTCCGACAAACTCTATAATAGCCTTAGCTACTCTATTAAAGACCAATACCGCTTAAATCTTCTTCTTTATTGGCGTAGACACCGATTACGCAGTTATAGTCGAGTTTACGCGCCAGTCGTTTTTCTTTTCGCAATTTGGCGCCAATTGGAGATTCCAAGTGTAACCAGATTCCTCCCCACGTGGTCTTTCCAACAGAGTGGAGGTCTTTCTCTTCCTCTACTTCCACTGGCGGGTACTGAATCGAAAACCTTCAAACCTGCATTGTTTCTTTTTTCCGTCCGGAAGAATGACCTAGCCAGCGTAAGCACGTCTTTTAATTCGCTGACTATGTCATGTCATTGATTCTCGTAAGCTCATCGACTATGATATTCGCTTTACCAATGCGCAATGGACCATAAATCTTCGCAGAATATTGTCATCGTCCATGACTCTTAGATTTTGATCTTTGTTTGTCAAGAAAGGACTTTACTTCTCAATTGCCTACTCAGTCCGAAATAGCATCTTTTACTGACATCAATATTGGTTTCAAGATAGACGGACTTACCTACGACTTCGAAGTTATAACTGTCAATAGTGACGTGGGAGCCAAGTGGCGAGTAACACGACTTTTTTCTTTGATGACAGGAGATATTTTCGTCTTGCCGTTGCACTACCAGACTATTGCTTCGCTTCTTTACCAGTCTGGAGGAAACAGAACTAGAGGGTTGTTAAGGTCAATGATATCTATCCATCGGCGTACGATAGCTGAATATAGAATGGAAAAAATTGAGATCTATTTTCCTCTATAACAAGGACTCGGACCCAGTACTCTGAGGAATTTAGGATTCCTACTGGCCGTTATTGAGACAATTTGCTCTTTTTGTTTTTTCAGATATATAGATCCAAGGACCTTGTTTCTGAGTCTGCAGATAGCTGCGCAATTTAGAAGCAGGTGCTTCGGAGTTAATCTTATAACACGGACGACGGTTATTGGAGTGGAGAAACCTTACTTGCCTTTGACGCTCAGCATTGACCGTGAAGTGATTTCTGTTTTCATTGTTGAAAACAAAATTTTTTCAGGATGCAAAGACTCTAAACATCATCCCCTAAACACTTATACAAAGGATTCTATTAACCAGAGAGCTAAACTTCTTAAGCAATATCTCCATTCAACAACAAAACGGAGCAAGAGCCCCTATTGAATGCCTTTATTAAGATGTCTCTCATGGTAAGCCTTGATCCATTCCACTCTATCAAAATGCCATGAAGCGAACATTTCAATGAATGAAAACAATTTTTACAAAGGCTTCTCATTAATATGTATAGCATAAATTAAAAGCATTTTTTTATTGATGTTTCAATTCGCCCATTGGCGCACGCTGTCATGAATAGATCTACCACGCCCACCATACGTTTGAACATATTGTTTCACCCACCAATCCATCTTCTGCATTCCATCAACATTAACTTTCCCCCAAGAATATAAAACACTTTCCGCTGTGGACTTTGTGGCATGAACATATGTACGAGTATATCGAAAGTTAACTGTAAAAAATAACAAACAATGTAAACAAACAACATACAGCCACACCGACTGCCGCTGGACGAACAAACAACGCGCCAGTCGCTGCAACTGGCTTTTAACGTTAGCGCCCAGTGACAACGGCAACTCCTCTAGCAGGACCTCAGGGCTGGAGTTAAAGTGCAGTCAACGCTGGTCATACCAATTTCAAAATACACGCTTGCTCCATGGCGTTCCTACGAACGAATGAGCATTGATACGGTTATTTTAATGTTGCCAAGCTCTACAACAGCAACACCAACACCAAGCTGCGTTCGTTGGTTAAGCCAGACATTGTAAATGGTCATTGGGGGCTCGTATACATATTCGGCTGGCATCGAAGCTCGAAAGCAGTAGTGTCTAAAGTGTTTGCGATTAATGGCCAAATAGCAAGTGGCAAATGGAGTCGAATCAGTCGCAATGCCGTTGTGTTCACGACCCTTTCGCAGTGTGGCATTTCGCCATTCCCTGCCGTTGCTTTCCATTCCCTTCCGTTGCGTCGCGTTGCCATTGTTTTGGTTTGTCTGATGTCGTTGTTGTTTGTTAGCTTGTTGTTTATGGTGTTCGGTGGCTTTTGTTTGATATTACTACTGTTGTGGTGTTTCATTCTGCAGGCATTGTTATTTTTTCATTTTATTTTCATTTTATTTTCTGTTTTTTTTTTTGCTATTTTGGTCTCAGTGCACAAAGGTTGGACGCGCCAAAAATGCATTTGTTCCATGCAAATACACAAGGAGACAACGGGCGAGCAAAAACAACAAAACGTCAGGTGTTTACCGCAAACGCAATGCAGTCAACGGTTTATGTTTGACGTTTTGTTTGATTTATTTATAGTCACCATTTTGTTTTATTTATTAACTTCCGTTTTGTTTTGGCCGCATTTTGTTTACCTTCAAAATGGCATTTGTTAAATGACATCCGTGGGTAATAAAATTTGAGGAGTTTAACAAGTATACAAATAGACATACATATGTATGGTATGAGTACGATTGGAAGTGCAAATACTTCTATACAAGGGTGGTTCGACAAGGTCTTAGCCTACAAAACACAGGAAAATTTTGTTTATTTCTCAGTTTCAGTTCAATATACCGCGATCCATTCAAATATGTTTTGTTGAGGTCTGACCATTTGAGCCTAATTTCTGCTCAAGTTTGGAAACAAACGGAAGTCAGACAAGTCCAAACCTTCGGAGACGAAGTTCATACCATAATTAGACCAATTTTGTGATAGCGATTGCCAAAATTTTACTCGATGTGTTGTCATGGTGGCAGAACACTGTGCCCAAAAAATAAGGTGACAATGTATTTATTTTGAAAATTCTTTATTTATTCTTCCAAATTAATTTCATCCCCTTCAAAGTAATCCCCTCCCGATGCAATGCACTTATGCCAACGGATTTTCCAATCTTCGAAACACTGGTTGTAGTCACTTTCCGGGATGGCCTTCAGTTCCGTCTTCGCTGCGGCTTGAATCTCCTCTATCGTACAAAAACGGTGTCCCCGGAGCAGTCTTTTGAGCTTGGTGAACAGTTGGAAGTCGCATGGCGCCAGATCAGGTGAATACGGTGGTTGCGGAACGATATGGGTTGAGTTTTTGGCGAAATGATCACGAATTACGAGGGCAGTATGGGATGGTGCATTATCGTGGTGTAAAAACCAAGAATTGTCTTTCCACAATTCCGGCCTTTTTAGGCGGATAGCGTTACGCAAACGACGCATAACGTTCAAATAATATTCCTTGTTGACTGTTTGACCGGTTGGAAGGAATTCATAATGCACAACACCACGATAATCGAAGAAAACAGTCAACATGACCTTGATTTTTGAGCGACTTTCGCGCGATTTTTTTGGTCTCGGCTCTCTTTTGGCACGATATTCGCTCGATTGATCGGTTTTTTCGGGGTCGTAAGCATAGATCCTCATCGCCAGTTATAATGAGTTTCATGACACCCTGGTAGTCGGAAACCATCGTTTCACACACTTCAACGCGACGTCTTTTTTCCAAAAAATTCAATGTTTTCGGTACCAGTCGAGATTTGACGCGCTTGAGGTCCAAATCATCCTTCAAAATGGTATTGGCAGAACACTTATACCTGCGACAAATGCTGGCGCTTTGTACAAGTCATCATCTCATCGGACCAATAATTTCGGATAATAGAGTAACTGTAAACGGTGGCCATAAACTTTCCGATAGGGCAAGCCTGATAGGAGATTATTTGAAGCAGGTTCGCCGAATGTTAACTGTTTCGAATCTTCCTTAGTTTCTGATGTATACCAATGGATACAAGTTACGTCAACGATCACGAAACAATGCAGAATCGCCTTCGTATTGCGCATAAACAATGTCGAACATTGATGTAAAATGACCAATCGCGGCTCCCATCGCGCCGATAACGTTCTCATGCCTAATATTTCATGTAAGAGACACATAACTTATTCGGTCTTTTGAGTTGCCTAGTGTCTCAGCTTTCTGACGCACATTCAGTCGGCGGTCTGTCAATACGAGATCTTAGGCTTAGTGGAGCACCTGTTAGTGACTCATTATAAAGCGACGTAAGACTAAAAAGAAACTCGGTAATCCGATTTTTAACGGTCGCCATCGAAGGAGAAAAGATGCGGTATACATCATCTTTGATTTCATTGCGCGATTTCGATTCCAAAAAAAAAAACAGAATCTAGTATCATATTTTTTCCTTACACGTCGTTAAAACTACAAAAACTAGTTCCATTCGTCCGAATCTACGTGAATGTAATACACGATTAGTAAATTTATTTTGCAGTAGTGCTGTTATGGGCTGCTGAGGTTACGTACATATCGGATTGCCCTCTTATGTAGTGCTACAAAATATTTACATAAATTATTTTGGACTATACAATCAATGTTTCAAATAGGTGTACTTATTTTTAAACGGTTCTAGTAAAAGTTTGACACATTGCCGAGTACAAGGCTGGCTTAGTGGTGATGAATATGTGAACCAAATATATATGTATATATGAACTGAAATATCCTGACCTTCATAATATAGTTTGATATGAAAGTTAAATTGTCACATTTTCAATTCTCGAAACAGACAGGGTATGCGTAGTTTGTCTTTAGATGTCAGGATTCGAATACAAAAACAAATTTCAAATATCGAAAATCACTTCTTTTCAAAATATTCTCCATTACGATCCATACATTTTTGCAAGCGTTTGAACCAATTGTCGAATCACTTTGGCTACTCTGATTGAGGTATCTCCAAAACATGCCGTTTGAATGCAGCAACCGCCTCTTCAGATGTCGAAAAACATAGACCTTTTAGTTTATTTTTTACGAACGGAAATAAGAAGAAGTCTTTCGGTCGAAAGTCAGGACTATTCGGAGGACGATTCATCAAATCCATGTTTTGAGTGCTTAAAGATGCAGATGTTTCTGTCAAACTGTAAAAGGTAGCATTGTCGTAGTGAAGAGTGATCCGTTCTCAGCGGTTGGTTTTCCTTATTTCTTGAAAAACAACTGGCAAACCAATGATTGCATACCATTCAGAATTTACTGTTCTGCGTTGTTCCAGTGGTATAGTTGCGACATGTTCAGTTTTTCCAACGAAACAGACAACCAATTCCTCGGAAGTGCTTCGTATGCTAACCACTTTTGTAGCATTCGGCTCATCTTCAAACATACATACGGTCGACTGCTGTTTACTTTCGCGCTCAAACGCATAAATCCACGATTAATGACCGTTAGCTATGTCATAGACGTGTTTCGAAGAAGACCTATCGTATTTTGTTAACATTTCTCTCGGCCGGTCGACGTGAGGTTTTTTTCCGAGCGATTGACAAATTATGTGGGATCAACGTGAACACATTTTTTTACAGTCAAATTTTCATGTAATAGCGAATGTATGCTGGTCCCACTAATGCTAATAGTTGTCTCAATCTCACGATAGGTCACATGACGGTCTTGTGATATCAGTTTTCACCAATAGTTTTGGACGGACTTCTCGAAATTCGTCTTGGAGTGATCTATGATCTGGATTAAATGCACAATACTATCGATAAACACTGGTCCTTGACGAAGTTTGATCGTCAAAAATTGAATTAAGTTCATCTACACACTTTTGATAAGTTAATCCACGTCGAAAGTTGTAAAAAATAGTCGCGCGAAACTTTTCGCTTTTTTATTAAATTTTTTGATCAAGAAGAATATTTTAAGTAACTATAAAAACTATAAGCAACACAAAAAGCGATCGTATGTCAAAACATTTTCAGTATGCATACCATGAAAAATGTCAAACTTTACGATAAAATTGTGAGTTTCCAGATTGCAACACTAGTGTTGCCAAATTCCGAAATATAAAAGGCAACCGACGTATTAATTTTGTCACGAAGTTTGTAAGACCCAGAAATATCCATCGGAGACCTTATAAAGTTTAAAAAAATTATGAATAAATAAATAATTAATCAGCCTACCTAGCTGAGTTGATTTAGCCTTGCCAAACTTAAATACGTCAACTAGTCCCTTAGTTTTCGAGACATCGATCTGAAATTTTGTATACTTCCATATATATATCAAAATTATTGTATATACTTATAATTAAGAATATTCTCCAAAAATTTCAAGCTGATCCAAAAATAATTTCGAAAATATGAGAATATTTCTAGGATTTTTTTAACTTAAGTAGTCTAATCGGCTCCCTTTACACGAAGTTTTATCTGAACGCTGTTTCCAGAGTCGTTGAGAAAATTTTCTCGGACTCCAAAATTTTTCAAAATGAATATGTTTTTTTATGCTTTAAATTTATTTTATTTTTATTTAATTATTAAATAAAATGCCTCTTTAGAAAAACAAATTCACAAAAAGAAACATTTTTTCTGTCCTGCAAACTTATTTGCTACTGCGCCAACACATTTAAACATTCTTAAACTGTCTAAACTGTCTTTCTAAGTAATATATATATGTACAATATGTACTCTTTAATGATATGGCAGTACAAAAAAATTCCAGACATTTTAACGCACATTTAATATTTTGCGGAATTCACATCAAATTTATTTTTTGCTCCTCGTTAAATGTTTTCGCTCTCTTTAACGCAACAAATGAACGTGACGTATCTGCGGAAAATCAACAGTTTTCCTTATATGTATAAACAGGTGTATATATATAACTATATGCATAGTATTTTATGCATGTATGTATGTATATGTTTGTATTTACACTCGTTTGAAAAATCGCGACAAAAAGTTAATCCTCAAGCTTTTACACATTTTTATATTTATTCATACTCATTTATATTTGAGCGCAGCTACATTTACGTGTGTCACGACAGTGTAGCTTATATACTAGTTATACGTAATATGTATATGTATGTATGCATGTATGCATAACGTTTGCAAGTGAAGGCGACAATTTATGCGCTTGTATGAGTGTTTACAAATCACATCCTGGCATCATAAGCAGATGCCAAACTATTCGTGCGTAAAAATAAAAAAATATACATATCTACATACATAGATATAAATATACATACATATATGTACATATACACAACCATATGCTCAGAGAGTTTAATATGACAAGAGTATCAACGTTAAGTTCTTGAAAATCGTGTTGGTATTTCCAAACAACACTTGTAAACATACATTTATGCACATACATATATATCAACATATGTACATATAGTACTTAGCTGCAAATATATAGTATATATGAAATACATAAGTATGCACATATGTATGTATGTACAATGCCTTAATGAATATTAGTAGTCAGTGGCTTTTATACAAATTTATGAAAGCTATTGTATACATTTCGGCGTTAGACCGTGTAGCGTACATATATTTACACACACACATACACATGTAAATGTATTTGCGAACTGCGTAATTTATACTGCTGTTAGCAAATTTACTTTTATATTTGAGCAACTGAGTAGTTTGCAAAATGTTGAAGGAATTCGATTTCTATAAAAATATTTTATTTTTACGCAAGTATTTGCAAACTTAACAATATATAATACATAAAAAAGAGTTATAACGGCAAAACTTCTAAAACACACATTTTAAAGCTATTTGTTGCCTATAAACACATTTATTTTTTACATTTCACTGACACTTTCAGTAAATTAATATTCGTTCTATAAAATACGACAAAATTCACAACTAATTGTTATCAAATTAATCAATAAACTGTCTTTACAACAAAACAAGCAAAAACGTTAACTTCAGTTGCATCGAAGCTATAATCCCCTTCACAAATACAAATGATTCCATACAACCACTTGATTTTGAGCGTTCAGTTTGTATGGCAGCTACGTGCTACAGTGGTCCGATCTGAACAATTTCTACGTAGATTATAGAGTTATCTTGGACAATCATCTGTACCAAATTTTGTAAAGATATCTTCTCAAAAAAAAAAAGTTTTCCAAACAAGAACTTCATTTTGAGTGTTCAAATTGTAGTACAGTAGTCCGATGTCGGCGATATCGACAAATAATCAGCTTCTTGAAGAAAAAAGCACATGTCAGAGCGATATCTCATAAACTGAGGGACTAATTCGCTAAAATATACAGATGAATATGGTTAAATCGACTCAGCTCATCACGCTGATTATTTATTTAAGGTACTATATACTTTAGCAAGTCTGCGACGTCTGCTTGTGGGTGTCAAAAATTTCGTGGCAAACTTAATATACACTGTTCAGGGTATGAAAAATTTAATAATTTGATTTTAAACGCATATTTACCTAAAATTCTCTACAGCATTAAATATCACCTTTTAATATGCAAAGTTCGCTTAAATCGCTGGATCACTTTATTTTCGAAAAATACGATATGTTGTTGCACTTATTCCCTGCTGTTTGTTGGTCAAGAAGTCCCTTAACAATTACACCCAATTTCGTGCAAAATATCAATAAATATTAGCTTGCATTAAAGCGTCTGTATTGCGTCTTTGCCACTTTCACAGCACACACCTTCGGCCACATACAACACGCAAACAAAAGATATGTAGGTGTATATGTATATGCGGGTATATAATATATGAAAGACTTTTGCTTTTATGCTTTAACAAGTAATGTTTGTTTTCAATATATTATTTGTCGATTATTATTATTGTTGCACTTAACACACATGGAATTTTGGCTTAAACACAAAAAAATTGATAAATATTTTTTGTCGTTTTGTTTGTTAATGCAGTGGAAAGCGTAAATTTAAATTGTGAAAAAAATTAGAATTTTTGTGCGATTGCTAAATATCTGCCTGTAGATTTATGTTGTATATTTGAACAAAACAGAGAACACAGCCATTTGCCACAAAGGACTTGCTCTTTCTGAACAGACCGAATGCGAAGCTCCTGTGCACGAATTCGAGTCACTTCGAATCTGCAAAGTTTTAAAACTTTCGTCTTCGCTTCCGTTCTACAAAGGTGAGATGCGCGAGCGAAAGCGCTTTGCTTTGAGGTGTTAGTCCACGAGGAGGCTGAACTTTTTTTGGGGGTGGCGAAAGCGGTGGTACTTGCGCAGTTTGGTGTGGTTGTACACAGCACAATGCTCTCCTGTCAATGCAACCGCTTTGCACCCTCATTGAGATTTGCGCTCAGTTGCTGTATGATTTTATGTTAGTTGCAGATATTTGTTAAATGTGCTCAGGAATTTAATTACTCATCTTTTCCCTTCTCCCATCAAATGCTTTTGTTGTGTATTCCATTTTCCAGTAGCGTTTAGCTGAGAGCACAGTTGTTGTACAACAAAATATTGTACGCAGCTAAATGCTAGAAAAATTGCAGTTTAAAGACGGCGTTTAATATCAAAAGTAATTATATTTAAATGCATAAAAATAATATTCAATTGCTTATTATATATATGCATAAATTAAACAAAATTAAATATATACGTTTTGGCTGATAACATGTTAAAACTTCAAATTTGTACAACAAATCATAATTTTATCCATACGGGAGATTTATAGTATACAACATCTTTATATTCGAAATAAAAAATAAAAATCTACCACTTACTTCTCAAACTTAAAAAAAAAACAACAATTTCGACATAACCTCCCAAACACATAAAAAATGAATATAAATTGTAGCATATAAAACTATTAGTCTTATTTTTTCTTTACACGCAAATCAATCGCCTCACCGCCTTCGAATTCGAAGTCTTCAGGCGTTTCATTGAAGCCTAAGTGATCACCGTTGAAGCTAAAAATACAAATTGGATTTTTGTAAGGAGTATGAAATTTTTTCATTATAAGTAATACACAATGCATACCTTAGAACAAGCTCCTCCGCCGATTTTTTCAATTCTTCGGCACATTTGATATATAAGATTTTCAGTTTATCGGTTTTACCAAGTTCCACTTGTAAGGGTTTCTTCGGCCACAAGTCCGACTGAATTTTCAGCGTAATCATATTGGCATCACGCTTCTTTCTCAAATCACCGGCATCAAAGTGATGGGTCAATGCACGACCACCTGTAATGCAAAAATTGTGAACACTCATTGATATGACATTAAATAAAATCCGTATGGGTACACTTACTGATAAATTCGTAAACTTTATAATTAATACTGGCAGGTGTATCACTGGCTGATAAAATGCGATTATCAATATTGAAAACTAGGTTGTCGATGGGTGTATCTTCCCGTTCTGCTATTTTACTAAATATATCTTGAAATTTTTGATATTTCCGTAGCTTAAAAATTTCTGGTGCTCCACCATCCCACTTTATTTTTACCGATACCTCCGGATTATCTTCATCAAATGAGCATTCTAGCGCTTCGAGTACAGATGTATTAGGCGTTTCGACGCTGGTGACTTCAACGCCATCATCTTCACAATCTGAATCAACTGCAATCTATTGTGTTTAATGAAGTGAAAAAATTACTAACATTTATTTAAAAACAACTTACAACGCCCTCAATGTGCGGCAATGGGCTCGACACCAAATCCACATAGTCTACATTTGTGGAGCGTGCAGCGATTTCTGCAAAGTAATTTCGACGTGCGCGCATCACACTACGTCTAGTCTGCAGAAAACAAAATTAAATATTTGATCTGTTAATTGAATTAATTTCAGAAGGCAGCACACACCTGTCCTCTCATTAATGTTCTTATTACATCAAGTGATTGTGGCAAGGACATCGTATTACTCGATTCTACAATATCGGGTTCATTTACCCCACCTCTGCTGCGTCCGCGGCGACCGTTTCTTGCTCTACTCGTCGGGGCGCTAGTTGTTGTGGACGCTGTGACCGTTGAACTTGGTGCTTGCGGGGCTGCTGCAGTTTTACTTCGCGTTCTACGACTACTGGCAATAGGAACAGGATCAGCCGGTTGTGTGGATTGGTTATTAGTCGCATGTTGAAGTGCATCCTCGATAGGCTGCGACTGAGACTTTTTTGTCTTTTTAGCAGCAGTTATTGAAGTGGGTAACTCCACTTTTTTCACAGGAAGCGGCTTTGTCTTTTTATCACGTCCTTTTCCTTTGCGTTGCAAAGACGGTGGCAGAAAATCTTCCTCATCTGAACTATCGTTGCTTAACGTATTCACTGTATTAGACTTAAGAGTTTCGAGAAATTTGGCTTTTTCATCTACAAAAAAAATATAAATGAAATTTAAATTTTTTGCAAAACGCGGTTCCAAGTATATAGCGTCTCATGTAGTTACCATTATCATTGCTGTACAAATCAGCGAATACGTCATATTCCTGTGACATAATTTATTTGGCAAATTGTTTCAATATTTAACTTTAGTTTTCAAACAATATAAAACAAATAAATGCAATTTTCGAAGCGCCAATTTGTCATTTGGTTTAAGGATGTGATAAACAAACTCAGGTAATCAGCGATTATTAGGTAAAATTATCGATAACCAATAGTACTGTAGGCAGAAGAAAAATTTTAATTTCTTAAGTACTTAATAGATTAGTGTAGAAATGTTTGATTTACGAAAAGATTTCAGATTTTATTACTCCCCTCATATAAAATTTTACACATCGATGTAGAACTAAGTATTTTATCGAGTTACATTATGAACACTGCACAGAAAACATTTACAGCTGTCTGTCATGCAACACTGTAAATTTCAACTTTATTAACATACCTATTCAACGTCAATGATTGTCATTTAAATAATACCTTCATTTCTTTTCTGACATTAGATGAAATAAAATAGTGTTGCACTAATTGTTAAGTTATGAAAATTGGTATAAATTATAATATAATAAGGCGTGAATTCGGAAAATTGTCGCATTACAGATCGCAAAAAAGTTAAAGGCGTGAGAATGAGGGATTATAGCCCTACGTGGGAAAGGGTGTAATTTCTAAATACGTGTGATTAGTAAAACGTTGAAATCGTTTTTTTTTTTCCAAAAGGCCTGTTTCATTGACACTGGAATATTAAACACCCAAAAAGTCAAAATAAAATCGAGAAACACAAATTTTGTAAAAACGTCTGGTGCTTTTTCCACGTATAGACAAACAAATCAATCGTCAAATAAGCACAATTGCTTACGTTAATAAAGTTACTTGGAACAGCAGAAGCAGTTGATAATGTCTTCTACATCTATATTAGGTGTTATTCAACATTATCAAAGAAGCATCGAGCATTCCCAGGACGATGAGGGCAGAGTAAGTTTTCGATACATAAATAGGAATGCATGTGTCAACACTTTCCATATCTCAATTACTTCGGATATATATGTAACTATGTTTAGCTTACTAAATTACACTATCGTACAAAATACATATTGGGGTCTGAGTTGAAAACCACACGCTATCAATTTACTTGTATGTGTGTTCGGTAAATTTCCCAAATTCTAATAAATTTTTCTTTGATGTAGTTATGTTGCAAAGAAAGTCAAAAATTGATACTTTTACAAGTCAGATGTTAATCATGCATCTATTCCCATATGTAATTAAGAGTGTTAACAGATGCGCTCAGTTTTATTAATTATTATAATAAACATGTTCTTGAGGAAAGATACTAGGAATTATATATAATTGGAAAAAAGTTTTACAACATTTTTAAGCTTTTATCTGTTTATATATTTTGTTATTTTTATTCTTGCTCCTTACAGCTTTTACACTGTATCAACAAGTTGTATAAATTACCTGTTAAAGTGGAACATTTACAAGAGACCGGAGTTGGCAAAACAGTAAATTCACTGCGCAAATATAATGGCGAAATTGGTATTGCTGCAAAAGCTTTGGTTACCAAATGGAAAGCTATGGTTGCAGCTGAAGAAGAGCCAGCGGAGGTCAGTAACTGTCAAGGCAATGACGATGATGATGATATGAATAATGCCAATGGGCATGGGTCAAGTGATGATGACCGTCACAATCACTCAAGAAAGACTTCTCCACAAGAACATACTCATTCAAATACGTTAAGTGAAAATACACCAAAAGAACGCCAAAATAAGCACAGAGACAAAGGCAATTCGGAGCATAAATCGAAATCACATAATGAAACACACAAACATGAAATTTCAACGACGAAACGTAAGCGGGATGTGGAGCAAGAACAAAAAGAAGTATCCGCCGTAAAGAAATCCAAACATGAAGATCGCCGAAATGAGGGAAAGAATCGCGAAAATGATAGACATAAATTATCAGATGAGAAATCGACGCGACATCACGAACATGGTGAGAAACACAGCTCAAACAGGGATACTAAAACTACCTCTTCTTCGACAACACATCACAAAAATGGTGGTGACTCTAAAGAAAAAAGAGAAAGCCTTAAGGGTGCAAAGTTGAATGAACATACAAGTTCGTCGAGACGGGAAACAAATTCTTCGTCAGAGAAAACAAGCAAACAGGATGAAAACGAAAAGCATAGATCGTCGAAGGACAAAGATAGGCATGAACGATCAAAGGAGGTAAATAATGAGTTCTTAGTTGTCGTAATGATGTCATATACATATATTTAAGGCAATGTTATTTGTAATTTCTTACATATTTATTTTGTTATAATTTTTCGTTATTATTATTATTTAAAAAAAAAATATTTTTTTTAATAAATTTTTTTATTAATTAAATTTTTTTATACAACTTTTTAAATTAAGATAAAAAAGCCAAACAATTTCTGATTCAAAAAATATGTTGTTTAAAAAATTACATTTTTATAACAGAGCAAAAATGATAAAGGTAAATCTTCATCAAAAGACACATCACATCGCGACAAGCACCACAACTCATCCACATCACATTCATCTAATGTCAGCAGCAAGCCTTCCACATCGGCAACCGAACAAGTTGCTACCTCATCATCATCGCATGCCAAAGGTGAGAGCAGAAATAATAGCAGAAAACGTCAACTAGACAGTGATTCGAACGATTCAACGCCAACAAAAACCAAGGGGCCGAAGACACCAAAAGCTACAAAACAAAAAGCCCCTATTCATAACGACAATGAGGAGGAAGTTGATGCGGATGATGGTATTGATTCGTCGATGGGCGCGAATTTCGCCGATGTTCTGGGCATGCTTAACATGCCAACAAAGAAAGCGAAAAAATCGCTAAATACAAGCAAATCGCCCACAGCCAGTACTTCTAGCAAGAGTACGTCGAATGATAAGCCGAGCGGTAGCAGTAGTTCAAGTAAAAATGCTAGAAGTGAATACATACCAACCCCAATAAGCTCAGCCAGCACTTCAGCAAAACCTGTAGATAAAGTAAGTTAAAATTTTTCATTTGAATATTCCTTATTTTCTTATAAATATTAATATTCTGATTTGAATTTGTAGAAACCAGATTTATTGTCGGCGTCGGCGAAATTGGCGCCACTTGATCCGAGCATTGCGCTTGAACTACCAACGATTTCAGCCAATTATAAACCGCTTCCACACAATAAGACTGTAATGGATTGTATTTACCGTAATAGCGGCGCGGTATTGCCCACTCCTAAACCCGTGCGTACACTCACTGATGCAGAGGCACTGAGTCATGGTATCTCATCGAAAACAATGCGGTGAGTTGTCCGATATATACCGACAATAATTAATTATTTAATACTTATTTTTAATTTATTGAATTTTTTTGAAACTCTAGTACGAAAATATACTCTGGTGTCAAGACAGGTCAAGTCTTACAAGTACCATCACTATTTGATCTATGCATACGCGTATTGCAGAAGAATATCGATGGTTTGTACTTGATGCTTTGTTTTTATTATTTGAGGCTCTGTGTAATTAAATTGCTTTTACAGGTCTAGAATACACTGGCGGTGTACCGTTTGATGTGCTGCGTCCTGTTTTGGACCGTGCCACACCGCAACAGTTACTCACATTCGAAGAATATAATCCATATTTGATGGAAGACAGCGATTGCTTGTGGCAGATACATGTGCAACGCAATTATCGTTCCAAAAAGCGCTTAGAAATGGAGTCATGGCGTGAAATGTATTTGGTAAGTTGGTAGAATCCCTTCATCTACGTTTATAGTACTTTGAATTTTAATATGCGTTTTTTTAAACCCTTTAGCGTTGCGAGGAGGAAAAGGAACAAAAGTTGAATAGCCTCACGGCGACTATCAAGCAATCGCAGAAAATAATTGCTGCACCCGTTCGTAAAACGCAATTGGCGTTTGTTGATTTGATGGTGAAGCCGCCGCGTAGTGTGATGCGTAAGCAGGAACAATTTGGCACGAAGGCAAAACTGGTTGCCACACCAGCGGCACGCGTCGCAGCACTATCCAACGTCACACCCAATGCGGGCAAAGTGGGTGATACGCGTCTACGCGTAGCGGCTACCGTACGCGACGCGGCACAAGTTTGTAAGTACAACGATTACGATTTTATAAATTTAACTCTGCTGAGGCAACTTTTTGCACTCAATTATAGCTCATGCGCCGATGCGCGCAAAGAAGGCACCACTCATGGCGAAAACATTGCAGTTCATGCGTGGCCGTCACAAGCGTTAGGCTAAAATTTTTGTTTCGTTACTTTGTGTTCGTTAGTCTGATGTTTGTTCAATAAGGCCTCAATCAAAAAAAAATTCAAATAACTAATGTATTTTTAATGAAATTACCATGTTACTACAAGATTGCGTATACTTTCGTATATAAATTAGCTGTATGCTCCGTATTCATAATTTATAAGAATACAAAAAACAAAATATGTTTTAATTCATAAAATTAAAAATTGTAGTTGTTTAACAGTAAAAACAAAAACATTGCATCACACATACACACTCAGATATGCATATTAGTACGTATTTAAACATAAACTATATATAATCTTCGCTTTAAGTTTACCGAAGTTTGCGTTCAAAATTTGTTTTTACTATTTGTCATTTTAAGCCAATGTAAAGAACTACACACAGACGCCTACGTACACGTGGGTGTGTAATGCAAGCACTAGGGCTGTGCTAACTGTTAAAAAGATTTCAAAACCTTTGTAAAATTATAACTAGTTTAAAACAAGATATAGCGTTAAAATAGGCAATTTCTGAATAAATATCAAGTATGAAATAATGAGGATTGTATTATATGAAAAAATGTGTGTTTGCGTCTGACATTAGGCATAAACTGGACTAAAATTCATAAAATGGATTTTGTGCTTTAAAGTATGAGTTTGTGTACTGTAAGTGAAGGTAATGGTGTTTGTTATGAATAATGATTTAAATTTAAATTATGTATTACCTAATTTCATGTTTCATCTCTGCACTTTAATGCTCAACTAATTTTTTGAAATTGTATCTACATGGCTACACCATGCCTATTAGCTAACAGTAGTTAACTGTCAGTTAAAAAAGAAAACTTCACTCATATACACTTTAATTATATTTAATCGCTTAATTTATTCGGTTTTTTGTTATTTTAGTCAGAACTTAATAATTTAGTTTCTTAAAATAAACTAATCATGCTCTTTAACAAGTACGAGTACAACACTCTTGTTTGATTCTAATAATAATTTGTTCTTGCATTACTAATTTCTAAATACATAGAAGTCTTAACACGCAGTTTTTGCTGTATATACTAATAAAATTAACGGTTAATGTCTTAGCTGCCTATAGCACAAATTACTTCATCTTGCCGGCTAAATGACACTTTCACTAAACGCTGGCAGCTGCTGCTCAACGCCATAACCTTGTTCAAATTAGTTGATGAGGAAGATGAGGTGTTTGTGTTGCTACTGCCGCTATTGCTGTCACTACAGAAATAAAATGTGATTATTTGTGGATACATATAAATAGATAGAACATACTTCATGGGTGAAAGCTTTTTGACATCCCACACACGCAAAGTGCCATCGCGACATGCCGACGCTAAATGTCGACCGCCCTTACTCCAGGCAATACTGTTTACTGTGGCAGTGTGGTCTTTCAGTTCGTTCAGCTGTGCGCCGGCGGCTAAATCAAAAATACGTATTTTGGACTCCTCACCGCCAGCGGCTAACATTTTGCCATCAGGACTAAATGCAATATTCGTAACAGGCTGTTTGCAGTCGGAGAATACGCGCATGAGTTTGCCACTTGTAACACACCACAAACGTACCGAGAGATCCGCTGAGCCAGTGGCAAGGTAATTGCCATTCGGATGAAAGGCTATGCACTAGAAGTAACAGAAAAAAAACTTAAGAAAAAATGAATAAATTTAAAGAAATCCCTCCGTTCACTAACCTCAACATCTTGTGTATGACCAGCATAAGTAATTAGTGGAAATTCACGCTCTAATGACCACAAACGTGCTGTGAGATCCTTCGAACCGGTCGCAACGTACATGCCCACCGGACTCTCATCGATGCACCAAACTGGGTAACGATGACCACGATAGATGTTTGCGCACCCAAAACTTTCGGCACGCCAACTACGTATTGTGGCATCTTTCGAAGTACTAAAAATGAGCGGGTAATGTGTGGAGAAGCGTACGTCCGTAACGCCAGCGCCATGACCACGCAACTGTATGCCACCATATTCATTACTAAAATTGGAAATTTCAATATTGTTAATATGTTAGTATATAAATGCAATATACACTAAAATGCTTACAATGAATTGCTTTCGTATTTGCCAGCTTCGTATTTTCTTTTCCGCCTATCGTTCACGTTTAAGCGCGAATGTTCTCTAACATCCAAATCAATTTGATCCTCAGTCTCACTTTCTTCGGCGCAAATATTATTTAGCTCCCAGCGACACACAGAATCGCCAAAGCGTGCGTATAGATTTTTACCACTACATGTTTGTTGATTTAGTTGCCAGAGTTGTACCACAGAATTATTGAAGCCAGCAACCAGGTGACATTCATTGGCATCAACATGAGCGGCGGAAAGACTACAAAAAGCAAATATTGTGCGTTATAAAATATTTATAATGATTATGCATAACCTATTGCTATCTCTACCACTCACCCTCTATTCCGATCGGCAAGTTTAATAATGTAGGGATGTTGCACTTGAGTTTTTAACATTTGCTCTCTACACATTCGCAAAGTTTGCATGCTATCTGTCACTTGTTGGACGCGAATTTTTTTCATTTCGTCTAAAACGTCTTCGGACTTTTCAGTTTTTACCATAAGTTCTTCGGGTGGTTCTTCTGCCTCCCGCTTCGTAGCCGAGCGTTCATTCGTCGCACTGATTTTCGGTTTGACCTCAGCCAAATTGTATTTGCTTTCTTCATCTTCTTCAGTCGCCTCAAAGCCCATAAGTATGTTATCTTCACTCCATTTCGGTACCTCATTATCGATGACATGCACGTGTATCCATGTATATAGGAGATTGAGTATGAGTACATGACCACGTTTCTCCAAGTAGCCACGCAGAGTGTCGACTACCGCCTCCGTAGTGTGTATTTCATATTTGGATGCACGAAAATGTGCCACTTCTTGATCACTTTCGGCCGCCTCCAATTTTGTACACGCAGACAGTGTTTGTATGAGTTTTATGAAATACATCAGTTCCGGATCTGTAGGTGTATCATTTGTTGCATTCACAAAACGTATGCTGGTATGTGGAGTGGTATTGTTGGTTTGATCGGCATGTGTGTCATTTGCAACGGAACAGCCATTGATTTTTGTAGGCAAGGGTGCTTCGTAAGTTTCTACAGGTGCTATTAATTGTGCGTATTTTTTAAGTAAGTCAAATGCAGCTTTTTGTTCGCGCGCTCTCATCAGCTCCACATATAGGTGGCATAGCATGGGCGCATAAAAGCGTCGTAACTCTAAACGTATGAATTCACTTTGAGATTCCACAAATTGTGAGAAACTGTGAAAAGAATGAATGCACAAAAATTACATATAATTCGCACATCAGTATGTATGTTTGTTCACCAAATATAACTTACCGCCCAAATTGTTGATCAACAATGTGGTGATTATTCGTGATGCATAGCACATTGGAGAAAGCGAATGAATTCCCAGACTGTAAATCAAGATCCAACATCTTTTGTACCATAAATTGTCGCTTATTTTGTAATAGTAGAAAGTCAGATTTACGAAATTTCTCATTACCCTGCAAGAGTGGTTTGGACAGTATTTGTAGTTCATGGTTCTTAATTAAAGTTATTCTTTTTCGTATATTTACCACAAAACTCTTCTGTTTCAGATAATATCCTAGTGATGTGCGAAACAAGTCATTTTTTGACTTTTTCACTTTGTTTCCACTACTTTTTTCGCCCATTTCTGGCATTCCACATAAAACTTGATAAATTACAGCAATAAATTTACTGAATACAATTAATAGTTTTGCAAGTAAACGTCAAAATTTGCACAGCTGCTGCTGTTGACAGTAAACAGTGAGCCAGAGTTGTATTTATAAGAGGCTTGCAGAGTTGTAATAATACGAAACCAAAACTTATGAAAACTATTAATGTTATTATTAACTGTTAAGAAAACATTTTAAATTCGCATTTAATTATATTTATTAAAAACTTATACGCAGAAAAATGTGAATTAGAGTAAGCTGATACGGGTGATTTCAATAAAATGATGTGAATAGAAGCGATTTAAGGAGTTTTGATTACGAATATTTGATACTACGAATTGTAACATTGAAGAGGTACCTTAATTTGCAAACATGTAAAAACAGCTGATTTTCTTTTTTATTGACATTTTTAAAAATAAAAACAAAGAATTGCCGATGAACTATTTGTTTACATGAAAAATGAATTCCTAAAAAAAATTGGGCGCTATTGAAAGTAAAATGTGCACGTTGATTCTTTAAATAGGTAGTTATAATATTAATATAAATAATTAATAAAAAATTACTGGTATTGTTGTCACACAAGCAGTTTAATTATTTAATTTCATAATTAGGTAGATTGGCATATTTGCTAAAAAATATAGACTAATATGTACGATTAGTTTACAGCTTCAAAGCCATAAATTGTTTAACGATAGGTCGCTACAGTAGAGTATGATTAGGAGACAGTTGCTCATTCACTTTTAAACACCCAACTTGTACGTTGATATTCGCGGCAGTGACAGTGAATTTATTGGCAGTTCATTTTGACAATCGGTGTGCGAAAGTTGCGCGGATTTCGCAGCTGATTGTTTATTTACAATAGAAAAATTCAATCGTATTAACTTAATTTTATAAGTATTATTACTTATCGTAGTCACACGACAATTAAAAATTACGGTTTTAAAATATGTCGACGACGAAGTTTGTAAATGAATTTTGTGAAATTATCGACACTTACGGCGGTCGAGATAAGGTAAGCAGTAGTCGCTTAATGGATATCGGCAATTTAATATTAAATTAAGAGCAAAAACTTATCTTTCCGGATATTAAACTTGCCACGCATTGCGATGTTGGCATAGTATAACATGTGGTCACTCCCACCATACCAATCAATTGGAAGCTCTTTTCGTGTCAACTTGAACAACAGGTTTTTTCCTTACGAGACGTGTGCGCATATTTATTGAAAGTGAAATGTGTAAACATTTGTGCATATATGTACATATGTACATAGATATATGCTGCATAGACGTGTAACTGTAAGATAAACATGCTTATGTATGACAAATTATCAAAACACCGGACCTTGAATTCACCTGTTCCGCTACATTAAAGTAATAATGATTAGACGACTACTCGTTGTGATGAGTTGAATTAACATATTTTTCGTTTTCACGCCTAACACCTGAAATGATTCGTAATATTGCGTTATTGGTCACAAAACTAAAATCAATTAAAAGTAGTAAGTTTCTGTCTTAATGAGTTAGGTGTGTTTTGTCTACAATTACATAGACATCGCATTGTGCCTTCGCATGCATACAAGTTTAACGTTCTCTATTCCCTGCAGTTTATACCCTGATGCGAAGTGCCGTTTATTGTCAATTGAAATTGTTAAGCAAATACAATATACCTTCACATATGTACATATGTACTTTTGCCCATATACCCATGAGCATTTTAGTTTAGTACTTTTTGAGAACATTTAAAATTAAGTACACATTTCCAATTTGATCTATAATATTCATACAATAAAATTCGCAATATAAAGTCTGTAGGATCATGTGGTGTATTAACTCTTTGATTGGCTGATAAGGGTTTGTTAGTCATGGTTTTCTTTTTTAAACAACTATTTTGATAATCATAAATGCTAAACATTGTTTTCTGATATGAATATCCGTCTACAGCGTCACAAAATCACATGTGTTAACTCGAAGTGATATCTTTAGACACATACACTTATGGACAAAATAATAGGTGTGCTTTTTCTGGTACTTTTTCGTCAAATGGTGTTGTAACTGTTACTTTTTATACCATTAGGTGTTAGTAATATTTAAAAAAAAAGGTGGTTATTTCGAAGTATTTTTGATATCAATTTAAGTATTCGGAATATTATATTCCTGTGCATAGCATAAACTGAAAAGAAGAAATTATTTAGAATGGGTCTTAAAAGCCACTGCACTGAAATTGAGCGTCGATTAGTAAAAAATGCGTGATGAAGGAAAAGGGTACAAAATCATTTCAAATATGTTAAAACCTTCGAAAAACATTGTAACTAATGCTTAAAATTAAAAAAATAAAGGACATGTATGTGTCCCGATTGTGGTCATTCAAGAAAAACTGGTCTGGTTGATGATTCTCATTGCATAAAGGGCCCTTTTGTGACTTCACTACAAATTGCAGCGGAAGTTGGTCTAAATGTAAGCACGCGGACAATTCAGCGTAGATTAGTGAAGGGTAATCTCCTCTAGGTAAGGTAAAATAACTCCGTCGGCCTGAAGGTAAAAAATTTGATTGTAGATTCACAACAAACACAATTAAACATGTTTCTGCGCCTCATAATGGTGTGATTGTGTTATCAACAAGATAACGACCCGAAAGATGCAAATGTGCAATGGCCTACTCAGTCCCCTGATCCCAATCTGATTGAAAACTTGTAGAGAGACCTTAAAACTAGACTGGCAGCCCTTTCATTTCAAAAGAAGGAGCAGTTGTGGCGGAAAGCAAATGAACTTTGGGATTATAACCAATTCATGCCGAATAAAATTGGAGAACTTATGAAAAACAACAGAGGATATGCAGGTTATTAAAATTTTTTTGTTTTTATTTCGATAGAAATATTTTTTTAGTTGCAAATATTTCAAAGTTATTAAGTAAAAACTGCTTGCACCTATTATTTTGTCCATAAGTGTATGTAGATATATGTACATATTATGTAGGTACTCTTTAGGCATTTGAAAAAAAAAATGAGACGTTTCTGCACAGGAAAAATAAATTATGACTTAAGAAATCCTTATAGTAAATCTTATTTGGATTTGGGACACATTATTATTATGTTATTTCATAATAATAATTTCATGGGTATAATTGAAGTTTTGTTATTACTTATAATACTACTCTTCTACTATGCATACATATCTTGTCACAATTTTTTCATTTGTTTGACGTATTCAGATGCTTTTAACGATTTCTTCAAATAAAAGCTATGAAACAGAAAAATGAAAATAATAATAATAATTTAAATTAAATTAAATTTCATCGTCACTACCACTGAAGAAAAATGCATACGCTTGTCAGTAATTGCATTGAAATAATATTTAATTAATTGATTATCAAAATGTCGAAAGCATTTGCAAATTATCGGGACACATTCATATTTTACCAATCCATCTTGATAACTGTCTGAATATAAGTCGAAAAAGTCGACTACCCAACATCATCCAAAGTGTAACGTGTTTAGCCAAGCATTAGCGAGAAAATAAGTATTTCTTATAAAGCTTTCTAGATAAGATTTAAACTGTCAAACAGTTTTAGCGGTACATTATTTACATTGACTACTATAAACTCTCGGAGAAAATTGATTTATAAGGCTTGTCTACTTACCACTTATACATATATCACTTTTCAATCTCTAGAATGAGCTAGTGCATAAATAATATTGTCAAGTAGCATTTCATTAGGTGACAAATGATAATTATCAATTTAGAATGCTTAAAAATTAACTTTGTCAATTAAGTTGTTTCACGTTTTTCGACGTCATTTGAAAAAGGTAAGTAAATTCAAATATGTACATATGTAAGTACTTAAACGATTAAGTGATTAAGCCGTCAAAAAGTGAATCGCGTGCGCTTTGCTTTGTAAACATTCCGTCCAACTAAATAAACGTTTTTCTTGTGTGTAATTGTCTATCTTGTTTACCTTAACTTTTTGGGGGCTTTGGAGGCTTAACTTTTTCCAACTTTTTTCACACAATTTCTATTAATTGTTAATGAATTGTAAACAACAGTACTTATCGCCTAAAATGTGCTTCTGAATTATTTGTGAACTGTCTCTAGACGTAGTGGGAGGAGTAGAAACCTTATTGACTACAATAGTAATGTTTAAATAGTTGATTCTAAGAATGTTGTTTCACACTTAAGTGCTTATTTTAACACATTCAATTATGATATTCAAAATTTGTGTGTTCACAAAGGCTCGAATCGCGCTCGACGAAGAAAATTAAATTACAGAATTATTTTTAAATATTTTTTACTATGAAAAGCAAATTATTTTTCTCAGGTTTTGAGATCTCTGTCTGAAATTTTGCGCACGTCTTTGAAGCTGCTCAAAACCGCCGTTATCGGTTCACTATAACATATGTATGTATATGTAGCTGTCATAAAAATTAACCGAACAATATCACTTTTCTTCACTTTTTTATTTGTGAAGGCTATTCCAGCTTCGGTGCAAGCAAAGTACACGTTTTGTCTTATTTGGAAATAACACTAAAAACCAAAGGGGTTTGAAATTTTTCGTTATTAATTATTAAATACTCATTATGTATGTTTGTACTCAAAAACTCTGCCGCATCGTTTCAAAATCTACGTACTTGAGCTATTTATAGCAATAAAGTGCTATTTACTCAGCATGATAATTAAAAACAGAATCCATATAGGGTATTCATAATGCATAGAAAAATCATAACATCTTAGATTTTAAACTCGTTTAAAAAAAATGTTATTTGATTACATAAATAAAGGAGTTTACGTAAGGCTACAAAATAATACTGGAAATTTTGAAAAACGGCGAATTATTTGTGAACATAGCCTCAAGATCTTCGAAGCAGATCTCCATTGCGACGTCACCTCAGACGGCTCAAATTTCTCCCCGACGAAAGACTCTTTCAAGTTTGAAGGTAAAAAGAAGTCAATTTTGGAAAATATAGTAGATGAGAGAGTAGTTTTTGGCCTAATTCGATCAGCGCCGACGTCGGAGATGTATCCGTTCACACGACAGTCGAGTCTAAGTAACCGGAACTGACCTGGATTGTTATCAAGCCGAGGACCGTCAACTCGAAATTACTTGAAGGATCTTTTCTGCCACTATAACAACAACGGAGACGTTTTTAGCCGATGCTGTTATTGATGATGTTATTAGTATTACCATGGACATGACAGAGCTCTTTGACCGGCTTAAGTAGACCGGCCGATAGAACAGTCCTCGCCATCTTTGAAGCAGGCTCGCCCGGTTAAGTCCATTGTTTTCACTGCTCCTTTATTTCTGGTGTGTACCATCTATCTATGTATCTATGTTTTTTCAAACTTTCAAATAGCACTTTAACAACGTCAAATACTGCTGTAAAGTAGTTTCAAAATCCCGTTTGTTAGCTTCAATCGGCAATCTAGCAGTCTAGCAGTCGAACATATTGATCTTTTTTTCACGCTTTCATATGTGGTGGAAATTTTAGAGGCATTTTTTAGTTGGTTCAAATCGGTCCTCAACTTTACTTAAGTCGCCTGTATTTTATTATTTAGAAACTTCTTGTTAGTTGAGTTCTTAACCTCTTCGCACTTACCAATTTATCGTTATTTTCTATCCCATATATTTTTTGGTCTCGGCTTGTAAAAATAGTTATTGTTTACCGTGATACTTTCTTTGGTTACCTGATATCTGAAAACACAACTTTCTAGGTTTAATATATATAATATAATTCATAATGCTTGAACTCTAATAAGCCAAACCCTTTAATATAACTGCATTTCAGGTGATGAAAGCACTTTGCTACAGCGCCAAACTTGTTGCCGGCTATCATGCCAAACGCAATCCGGAGTTAGCCAAACGTTATGCCATCACCAGCTCACGTATTTCAGGCGCTCGTGCCACTCTCCGTCTCATCGATGACATACCCATGATCCAATACGCCTTGGAGTACGGCTTAGGCGAAGGTGAACCAGACCGTCTAATGGCAGTGCTGGGCGTCACAGCGAATATTGTGGACTTACTTTATTACCCAATTGAAAAGATTTGTTGGCTGTCGGAACACAATATACTCGATGTAAAAAACGCTGATGCTTGGGACGTGCTTAACTCAACGTTTTGGGTACTTTCCGTCTACTTGAATTTAATGAGGTACGTCGAAGCGATTAATTCATTTTTAATTACCCAATTTATTGGTATTTTTTATTTATTTTAAATTGTTTTGTCGAATTCATTTTCAGAACCATGCGCAATTACGCATTGAATCAACAAAAGGTGGACGCGGCAAACGTTGCTAAGTAAGTAGCTAAATGCAATTACTAACTGAGAGTATATATTTAATATATCTATATACTAGATGCCTTAGAGAAAAAGATTTTTTGTTATTATAATACTTTGTGATTTTGCAGTAGCTTCGGTTTTTAAATGACCGGTCTTTTAATTTATTTAATTTTCTCACTATTTTTCTTTTATCCAGCTCTAGTGTGGATGAAAAATTACTTAAAAAGCATCGCCTGGAATTGCTCTCTGTTCTACGGCTCTCACTCGACTTCACCCATGCCGTCAGCACTCTGCCTAAAGGCTACCTTTGGGGCGGAAAGCTGTCTACATTTCAAGTGGGCGCGATCGGCACACTCTCGGCGGCTATTGGCATTTACCAGCTGTTTGCCAAACGACGTTTAAATAAATAAAAAAGGATACTGTTCCTACAGGCACACCTACACATGCCTGCTCCTTTCGAAACATATCGCCTTAGCACCACTAACTGTATTTTAAGTTTACACTGTGCTGTGTATTTGTTGGTTCTTATTCCTCAAGTTTTAGTTTAATCCAATTTTGTGTATTTGTGATGGGTAAGCCGCCCAGCGCATAGAAGAAAAGCAAAAGTTGCATTGTGTGCTTACTTACATTTTGTATTTGTATATGTATACTTATGCCTAAAGCATTTAGGTATTTTTTATGTGAAGTCAATGTAACTCAAGGCAATCAAAGACAGCGCAATAATATTGGCCATCTTGAACGTTTAATCATCGTGTAATAGTTTTTTCTCTATATAATGGATATACATACATATATAGGACAAGAAAACACAGTATCTATATTATATAATATTATATTTACATATATGTATACATAATGATGTGATATGGAAATAATGTTTGCAGGAAAAGAAAGAGTAAAATTATGAAAACAAATATTATTAAATTGTGTTATTTTTATAATTATTTATAATTGAAAACAAAGTTAACATCTTTGTAAAAACTTGGCTGTTTCTTTATAGGAGATTTAGGTCCAACTTGTCTAGGACTATAGAATGTTGACATTTATGAGTTTTGCAATAACGCATGTATTGTGGGAAAAAAATAGTAAGACTTTTTAATTTAAATTTCGCGCGAAAACCCAATCATCGAAATACTTTTTTTCTATGTTGGTATGACTGTCAGTGATATCTGCGCACATTAAAATAATTAGTATATCCATTTTGAAAGGCCATTTTGGCATACGAAAAATGAAAGCACGATTGGTTGCAAATTCCCTTAATTCTTTCGAAAAACCGTTTCGGGTTAAGAAGTTACATGGGTATTCTCGGATAAAAAACAGTCTTTTTTCAACAATTTTTTTCTCATATAAAAAAAGGAAATAACCCAAAATTTTATTAGATTTTTTATTATTACAAATATACACTACTAACAAAGAAATTCTGAAATTTTTGGAAAATAATTTTAAACTTGGCCATTGTGACGCCATTTGCGGTGAACCCTCAGAAAAAATATGCGCCCGCGTTGGCAGGATAACTCCTTACAGGATCATCTAAAGTGAAAAAAACGTGTTTTACTTAAAACCTTACTTTAAAACTTGTGCGAAGGAAAAAAAAACTGAAAATTAGATGTTTGTAATCGAAAAAAAAAATCCTTCGTTCAAGTCGTTAAGAATTGTATCTCAAAGACCTGTGTAAAATTTCATGAGGATCGGTTGAGTAGTTCTCAAGAAATCTTGCCAACCGACTTCAAAAAACTTCGAAATCTCCGAAACTATTATGCAGATCAACTTTATTATTTAGGACAACATTCTAGAGGCGTTGTAGAATTTAATAATAAAAAAAATATTTTTTTTTAAACCCGTAAACCCATGTAATAGTCTGGTAGATTCCTTGTGTAATTTTTTATTTGATTTTTAATGCCATCAACTGCAATATTCTAATCCAGTCTGTACTCCTTTGTGCAGTACATGAATATGATCGCTGTGGACTAAGTAGGGGAGAGTATTAGGCCCCAAAGAAGAAGCGAAAAATATAGGTGAGATAGTAGTTTACTTTTGAACATATACCACCAATTCCATTGGCCGACGTCAGTATCGCACAACCATCGGGGTATTAGGTGATGGAGGAGTTCCGAGAAATATAATTTAAATACTAGCGGGGAGAGGATAACATCCTATGGGACACCCTGTTTAATATGATTTATGGCCTCGATGAATGATTGAAGTCTTTAGTAGCGTTAAGTGTGTCAAAAGTTTTTGAAAGTCTTAGGTTACTAGGATCTTTCTCGTAAAATGGGCATTTTTGATAAAACCACGGGTTTCTTTTAACTGTTTATCATGATAAGTGCCGTGGTAGTGCAGTGCACGAAAGCCATTTAGTTAATGTGCCAGGTTCAGGTGGTGAGTGATTGTCGAAAGGAAGGAAAGTTGTCGATAAATAAAGTTCCCTTGGGTTGGCGAGCTTTTCAGATTTCAGTAGTAGGATCGCGATTCCAAATTTTCACAAATCGGGTACACATATGTAAACGGTGGTAAGCGACAAATTGAGAACTACCGCAACAAATATTAACCGTTCTCATGACAGTTGGGACTAAGTAAACGGAACGCACCCAGATTTATATCCGGTCAAGGACTGTCAACTCGGCACCATTCCTCGAAATTACTTGGAATTACAGAAATATTTTCTCGGTTTATTTAAATTATTCGGCTGATTGGATTTAGCTATGTATGTCACTCTATACATACATGTATATACTCAATCTTCAGTTTTTGAGATATCGAACTGAAAATTTTCTGGTCGGTATCTTTTTAGAAGCTATCAAGTTAAGCCAATTCTTTATATGGTCTTATCTAACTACCGTGGGATAAGTCTCTTTTATATCGCATATAAGGTTCTATCGAGCGTACTGTGTGAAAGATTAAAGCCCATGCGCCAAATCTTGCAAAATACCCGTGAAAAGAGGATCGACAGAAACCTCTACGAAAAGGAACTGCTTTTATGCCGCGATGTCTGAGTTTGGTATCCCCGCAAAACTAATACGGCGGTGTAAACTGACGATAAGCAATACAAAAAGCTCTGTCAGGATCGCGAAGGACCTCCCTGAGCCGTTCCATACCAAATGAAGTTTCAGACAAGGCGACTCTCTATGGTGCGACTTCTTCAATCTACTCCTGGAGGAAATAATTCGAGTTGCAGAGCGGAATAGAAGGTAAAATCTTCTATATCTTAAACAATTGCTGGCGTACGCCATTGACATCGATATCATTGGCCAAAACATTCACGCCGCTAGTTCTGCTTTTTCTAGGAAGCGAAACAAATGGGTCTGGTACTGAACGAGAGCAAGATGAAAATTATCTCCTGTCATCAAGCAAACAGACGTCACACTCACGACTTGACTCCCCCCTCACAGTTGACAGTCATAACTTCGAAGTCGTAGATAATTTCTTAGAACTAGTAATAACACCAACAACGATGTCAGCCTCGTAATCCAACGCAAAATAATTCTTGCCAACAGGTGCTACTTCGGACTGAGTTGGCATTTGAGAAGTAAAGTTCTCTCCCGACGAGCAATATCCGTCCAGCTATATGAAAACATCTGATGAGTCGGCGCTACGAGTTTTCTAGAGAAAGGTTATGCGGAAGTTTTATGGTCCTGTGCGCTTTGGCAACAGTGAATACCGCAGTCGATGGAACGATGAGCTGTATGAGGTATACGACGACATTGACATAGTTCAACGAATTAACAGACAATCTTCATTGCTTTCTAATGTATACATATATGTATGTATATGTAAGGCATCAGATGGAACTCAAAATAGCGTTATATTGGAAGAAGGCATGGTTGTTAACCGATTTCACCCATATTTCGTATATGTCATCAGGGTGTTCAGAAAATATTATATACCGAATTTCATTGAAACGGGTCTAGTAGTTCCTGAGATATGGTTTTTGGTCCATAAGTGGGCGACGCCACCTCGCGTTTTTAGTTAGTCGGTTAACGCACTTTTAGTGATTTTCAACATAACCTTTGTATGGGAGGTGGGCGTGGTTGTTATCCGATTTCTTCCATTTTTGAACTGTATATGGAAATTCCTGAAGGAAACGACTTTATAGAGTTTGGTTGACATAGCTATAGTAGTTTGCGAGATATGTACGAAAAACTTAGTAGGGGCGGGGCCACGCCTACTTTTCCAAAAAAATTACGTCCAAATACGCCCCTCCCTAATGCAATAATGCAATAAAATTTCACTTTAATATCTTTATTTATGGCTTAGATATGCCACTTTATAGGTTTTCGGTTTGATATCTCAATTTTTACTCAAGTTACAGCTTGCACGGACGTATATCTGACTCTTTTAGTTTTAGGACTTACAAACAACCGTTATGTGAACTCCTTAGCAACTTTGTTGCGAGAGTATAAAAAGTAAATGGGAGTGGATCTGTAAATCCGTTAACCCCAAATAAAAATAAATAAAATTGACACTTGTTATTTTTGTTTTTTGTTTGGTTGTGAATCCTTTATTGGTATACATACTCGTACATTTCAATTTCAACTTATAATACAGGCGCATATGTATATTGTCATACTCATTTAAATATTACTTCATATATATTTATATATACTATATATATATATATATATATATATGCATGTATTTTGTTAGTTGTCTATTTACTTGATTTGCCATATTACTATTCACTTCCGTTTGATTACAATTTTGCATTATTAAATTGTTATATAACTGCATTAATTTGTTTAGAATATTTTATGCTTTAAATATTTCATGCACTTTGTCTGTTTGTATATGATTTGTGTTGGCGTGTTGGTGCGCAGGTCTATTGCCTTTTATTTATTGTTCATTTTGCAACATTTGTTTTGATTTCTTGATTTATTGATGCGTTGTTGTTGTTGTAAGCAGCTGAATTGCTTTGTGGTCCGTTACTTTTTGAAAGTATCTTTTTTATTGTGTGTATGTGTGTGTATGAGTGGCTGTGAGATAATTTACGCAACGGCGATCACTTGCAATACATACATATATTTATATTGATCGCGTATATTTGTATATAATTAGCTATTGTTGTTTGTATTCTTATACTTTTAACTAAGTTTCAATTATAATTTTCTTTCATTTCGATTCGTTAAAATTGCATAAATATTGTATATGTATGTATACTATGTGTGTGTGTGTGTTTGTTTAAGGTAAGTAGTTATGCATGCCTTGTATATAACTTTCCAATCGATTTCTGGCTTTCTTCTACGAGTATATGCAGTCAGCTGATTAAAGATACTTGTTTTTTTGTTTTGTTTTGTTTTTGTTTTACTGTTTTGAAGCATTTTTCGTATTGCTTGTTTCGATTATTACTTCTTTAAATTGTTTATAATCCTATCTACATTTCCCTTATATTTAGTTAAATAGATTTGTTTTTTCTTGCATTTCTTTTGAAACTATGCATATACGGATGTGCATACATGTACATATCTATCTATCTATGTGTGTTATTATGTATATATTTTAGTGAATATGTTTTACTTTATTTTTAGCAGCATTTCTTCGATAATTGTTGCCTTTGATTAATTTACTAAGTGTGTAGTTCTATTAAAGGAGGAAAAATTATGAAATAATCAAAACTAAATGTGAAATTTTTTCTGTCAACGAGAACCCGTCAGGAGGATGGAGTCAAGTGTAGCAGTTCACGCAAGTAAGGAAAGTTTTCTGATCGCCATTCACTTGGGAGTGGCCAGAAACGATTCGTTTACATATGGCTCTAGCAGCTCATGATTTCCGGTCTTCTGGGTAGCCTAAGGACAACCGTTTGAAGGCGAGCTAAATGGAGAAGGCGAAATATCACCTCCGCAGGGTTGTGCGCTGGGTTTGGGACCCGCCACGCACTCAATGAAAAAGAACAACGAGAACCCTTACTTTACGATAAGTACAATAATTACACTACTCAATTAATCTGAAGGAAAAATTTGCGACTGATTTGCTAAGAGGTCTGTGTGATATCTGAGGTGTTCGGATTACGAATTCGACTTCAATTTTTGTAATTTTATTAAATAATGGTGGTTTGAACCCGCAGGACTACAAATAAAAAATTCTACGTGTTGGGACATTTTTGCTATCATTTTCAGTTTTAGCAACTCAAAACTAGCAAGAAACAGTCTCTGACATCACAGTCGCAAAATGACTGTAAAGTAATGTTATGTTATTATTAGGTTAGATTAGGTTAGAAGGCTATGTTCGAGCTTATAAATTAGCAAAACGCTCAGTAGCCAATATTAATTAAAATTGAGTATTGATCTCCCAAGCGTGGAACAGTCAAGAAGTAAGTGCTGAGTTGTTGCCACCTCATTTTCTTACATACAACTTCTGCAGATGGCGTCTGGTAAGATTCCCAACATTACAGAGTAATGATCTGTTAAAAGCCCCACTACAGCCTTTCCTTGCTAACTCATCAGCTTTACAATTTCCTGCGATTCCGCTGTATGCCCCATATCAGTCTTACTCGTATCAAAGAGATACTCGATGCTATTGATAGCGAGGTTAGGCCCTGAATGTACTGTTAATGAGTTCAAGACTTGAATCTCCACTTTAGCTCATTTTATTAATTTATTTTTCAATGCCAATTGATGATGTTGTAGACTTTATCGATGGAAGCTCCAACTGAAATACTCAACAAAAAGTTACTCAATTATTCATGCATTTCCAGTTGCCCTTGTTCGAGATATGCGTAACAACGGGTTCCTTTGAGACGTTCACGAATATAATACCAGGTTATTGACCAAAGAATGCTTTCGAAATTCCTTCCCAAATTGTACTTATCGAAAATATTGATTGCCTCTTTGTAAAGAAAATAGTTCAACGTTGTTGTAGGACCCAATATCGTATTGATAATTGTACTTAGATAATTTGTATCGATATTTCATGAAGATGATTAAAATGTAGCAGTCGGTGCTGAGAGTGTACATGAAAACCTTGGAAGGCCGATTCGGCGCTTTTCGCAGCAATTCGGACTGGAATGCCGTATGGAACGACTTGGCGCATTTTACGTCGAGATCTTAAATTGAAAGCGTAAAAAATACAACTTGTGCAACCTTTGCTCGACCTTTCCAAGCGACTTCCCTTTGCTCTATGTGCTCTAGGAAAGTTCCAAAAAGATCCGAAGATTTCGAGCCAAATTTTGTTCAGCGATGACACTCATTTCTGGCTCAATGCGTATATAAACAAGCAAAATTGCCTGATTGGGGATGAAGCGGAACCTAAAGAGACTCAATAGTTGCAATTTCATACAGAAAAAACAACGGTTTGTTGTGGTTTGTGGGCCGGTAGAATCATCGGTTCATATTTCTTCAAAAATGATGCGGGTGAGAATGTAACCGGCAATGGCGACCGTTTTCGCGCCATGATAACCGACTATTCGATGCCTGAGGCTGAAGCTCATGATCTCGGCGATATTTGGTTTCAACAAGACGCGCCGTCTCGTCACTTCCCACATATGGCATCAATAAATGGATTTATTGAGAGAATATTTCAGTAAGCAGATGATTTTACGGTTTGGGTCGGTCGATTGGACACCAAGATGGGGATATGTAAAGTCTAAAGTATATGGTGCAAAACATCAAGTGTATCATTTGCCGGTTGCAACTCGAAATGCTCGAACAAGTCAACGAAAATTGGACTTAACGGATGGACCATCTAAGACGTAGCCGCGGCTAATATTTGAAATAGATAATCTTCAAAAGCTAAATCCCAAATAATGTTCTTTGGAGTGACAATAAACATTACTCATTAAATTTGAAGTTTCTGCGTTTTTTTTTAATTAGGCAGCCTCGAAATAGATCACCTTATAGTAAAGTAAATTTCAAATTAATAAAATTATTATTTCGCAAATCTTTTAATAAATTATGGCACATTACTTAATGGGTTATACTAATTTAAAATGCTAGTAATCGCTAACGGTAACACATTTTTATCATTTTTTTTGTTTTCAATATATTTCAGTTGTTTCAACAAATTGCTGCATATTGCATTTGATAAATACCGCTTATTCATACATACCTACTTGTATTCCTATACTTCTATGTATGTACTTGTATGTATGTATATACTCGTATGTATGTATATAGTGTTTAAAGCTAAAGCTTAATTTAATTATTAGGCAATATTTTCATATTTCATATTGTTTGTATTAAATATTTGTTGTTTGTATTAGTATATATATCTATATTATATATGTATATGCAATTATAAATACATCTAAATTTAATTGCTAGTATTCATTTTCATAATTACATTAGTCAATTACTATATTTATATGTGTGTATAAGGTTCTTTAGTATGCATGTATGTATTATCTGTAATTAGTAGTACTTATCGGAAGCTATTTAAAATGGCACTGCAGTAATATTTTCATGTAAGGTGGGAAAACAATTAGAATATTTATGTTCTTTTGCTTTTTATAACTTTTATTTATTATACTCGAGTCATTTACTTGCGAATGTCAGTATACTTCTTTAAACATCGTCATTATTAACATCATGTTCATTACTATCATCATTATAATCATCACGTTCATTATTTAAAACATTATCATCATTATCAAGATCATTATGATGTTCATTATCAACATTTTCAGCATCATCATTATCATTATCATGATTATTATGATCATTATCATCATCATAATTATCATTATGTTCATTATCATCATCATAGTTATCATCATGTTCATTGTCATCATCATAATTGTCATCATGTTCATTTATCATCATCATAATTATCATCATGTTCATTATCATCATCATAGTTATCATCATGTTCATTGTCATCATCATAATTATCATCATGTTCATTACTATCATCATTATCATTATTTAAAATATTATCATCATTATCATCATGATTATTAACATCATTATCGTCATGGACATTATCGACATTTTCAGCATCATCATTATCATGATCATTATCATCATCATAATTATCATCATGTTCATTATCGACATTTTCAGCATCATCATTATCATGATCATTATCATCATCATAATTATCATCATGTTCATTATCATCATCATCAACATCATCATTATCATCAACATTATCATGATTATGATCATTATCACCATCATCATCATCATCATCATCGTCATTTATAAACCTCATCATTAATGCTAGCTTAAAAAGCTTGCTTAGGGTTCAAGCTGCCTATCTTCAATATATATATACTATACATATGTATGTATGTATGTATGTATGTGTGTATTTTTGAATTATTTATTTTTTGTTTTTATTTTTTAAATTTAAATACATACATATGTATTTGTTTTATTATTGTATAATATTTTTTTAGTATGAAAATAATTTTGTTGTTGTTATCTGTAACATTTCTACATGCTCTGACATACCCTGTCCTTTCCAAAACATCTAGCGCTCATCAAGTCATTTAAAATGTACATATGTATTTCTTGCAAGCGATTATTTTAAACAGTATATGTTTGTTTGTATGTAGTGGGTTATGCATTTTCTGCCCGCTAGGCAGCGTTGAAGCCTATCTTAAGGGTTAGATAAATTTTGCTTTTTCCTCCTTTGCTGCCAAAATGTGAGTTAAAATTTTTAAGTTACTCTTTTTAAGATTCTTTAGCCAGTCTATTTGCATACTTTGCGGTTTTCGAAATTTTCTTTCCCCCAAAATCATTAGTTTTGAGTTTTTATATGCATTTAAATTGTTTTTTTTTTCATTTGATACATATATGTATGTAAGTATATGTCATACATTTCTTATGCGCATTTCTTAATTATTTCATTAAAAGTGCTTCTTTATGCTCAAGTTCTAGTTAAAAATTCTTTGAATTCGCATTAAAAATTTTTGGTTAGTATTTTAGTTAGTTTAGTTAGGGTTGTCGGTATCGGGTCAATTAATATATGTATGTATGTATATAAGTTAGTATTGCGGTTGAGTAAATAGAAGCAGTTATAGTGGGGTACATACAGTTCCAGCATGCGCGAACAGTAATATGTATGTATATATGTCATTATATACTTATATATATATATGTATAAGTAGCTGTACTTTTTGATTTAAGGTAATAAGTATTAAAGGTTCTTTAGGCAGGTAGGTTTGTATGTATGCGTTTTAAGGTTTAAGGTATATTATTATAATAAACTTATATATGTGTGTGTATGTATAGTTAATAGCGTAAATATTTGTATGTATTTAGTAGGCATGTAGGCATTTGGTTATTTAGATATTGCATTTGCGAACTTGAAGCATGTTATCATTGTCAGGCAGCAGTGTGAACTGCTTATAATCATATATGTATATTATATATCTAAATCTATGGAGTTGTATAGTCCATCCATTTACTAAATGTGAACTAAAAATTTGTTTAACCTAACTTTTCATATTTTTTGCACCCGAAATGTTTTTTTTTTAATTTTAAATTTTCAGAAGTTTGCAATAATTTTTATTTATTTTGATGTTTACACTTAACCTCACATTTTGCTTATAAAACTCGCGTAATATTTTTATGAATTTCACTGTGTTTTTATTTATTTTTTTTGCTTATTAAAATTCTTCTTATTTTTGCTTAATTTTTTTTTAGTTTGAAAAGAATTGTTAAAATTGCTTTTTAGCTTTTGCCAACTGTGTGATTGCTGTTAAAATACTTAGATTTCAAATTGTTGTAATAATATTTTTTCTTATCTTATAAATTTAACGTAATACATAGTAATTTTATTATCTTTTCTCATCTACTTAACCGTTATGTCTGTATATTCTATTATCATGTGTAAGTGGGAAGCGTTTTTGATTTTTGTTCCTCATACCTTTCCTCCTTCTTATACTTTTGAAGTATGTTCTTGTGATATTAGCAGATTTTTTGCAGTAATTAGTTAAATAGTACATATTATTTTAATAATTTCTAAAGAAAACAATATATTTTTTATTATCAGACATTTTTCCCTAACAAATGGTAAATTGATATGAATCTTTCGAAAACGTGATTTTCAAACAGATTTTATCAAAAAAATTCAGAAAACAGCTGGAGCTATCAATTCATAGATAAGATGAAGGCCTAGCATATACTCTTTAGGTACAAGGTTTTCCAGTAAGAGTGATATGACTTCATTATAAAAAATACTAATTGTTAAGGAAATTCAAATTTTTATTTAATGTGAAATACAATACATAGATATCATTAAGTTCTAAATAACACACCATTCAAATGGTCACCATGATATCTTTTACAGGAACGAATTTGATGAACCCTTTCCCTTGAACTTTCGAGTACCTTTTTCTACTAAATCAAGTCGTAAGTCGTAAATAATAGCAGGTGCAACATTGATTTCTAAAGTTTGAAGAGTGTCTGGTTTATTGCTAAAGACCATTGACTACAAATAATAATGATGTTAAATTACAACTTCTTGTAGGCATTTCAATATCAAAATTTCTTGAAATAATCGAATTTCCAAACTTTTCTCGCAATATTTTGGTTGTTGCACGTACTGCAGAGATCCATCTTATTGGAACCAGTTGTTGTCAAGATCAACTTCTTTCAACAGCGGCCATAAAAACTTGGTTATCATCGATCTACACCGCTCTCCATTGACGTCTTCATTTCGAAAGAAGAACGGACCGATGATTCCACCAGACCAAAAACCACACCAAACAGTCAATGTAGGTAAATGAAATGGTTGTTCATGAACAATTTGTGTATTTTCTTCGTACTAGAATCGAAAGTTTTGTTTATTTTCTGCATCACTTAGATGAAAATGAGCTTTATCGAAGAAGATGATTTTCTTAAAAAATAATTATCGGTATCAACTTGTTCCAAGGCCAAATCAGTAAAATCACAACGTTTACGGTGATCCAATGGCTTCAGTTCGTGAGTGAGAACAAGTTCATATGGATGCAAGCCAGATCCCTACCTCAAAATTCTCCAGGCTCTTTTTTGAAAAAGTCCAAAATCTTGAGAACGTCTAGGTATCGACAAATTGCGATCTTCACAACTCTTGCTTGAACGGCAGCACAATTTCCATTACATCGAGCGATTATTTGTCTTATTGGAACTTGAACATTATGTAAAGGAAACGTACGCTCGAAATTTTCAACAATTTGACGAATAGCGAATACAATAGGACGATTATTACGACCATAAGATTAATAAATGAGGAAAGCACCACGACCTTAGGTCTATTGTGACCATAAAGTGGCAAAAGGGCACGAATAGTTGCAATTCTTGCGTATACCTTTCCATGATGAAATTGTAAACATTTCTGTGTACAATGAAAAAAAATCCAGATCATTACATATTAAAAATGGCCGAATCGAAACTTAGAAATCATATCATCTGCACTGGAAAACCTTGTATATTTATATTTTCTTATGTTTTGTTAAAAAAAACACTATTAGACATTGTTAGTATTGTTTGGAATTGTGGTGCAAAAATATAGTTCATAGCGTTGTGAAGTAGAACACCAAAGTTGGACGAAGCAGTCTCTCATAAAGATATCGCAAGGGATACGAGATCTACACGAGCAAACATTTCTGTAGAATATTTGAGTATAATCTCATACTTGTTTTGTTTAGAGCACACGTCGCCGCGGTGATTCGACTCTTATTTTCGGAATGGAAATCGCTCTGGGATCAAATAACGTTAGTATGGTATATGTTGTAATTTTTTTCCTTTTAAAATTGATATAACCAATTTACTCGTTGGTTTTTGAATACGGTTATCGCGAACAATAAAACGACAAATGTTCACTATCTCTTATTGTCAGAACTCGAAGAACAACCGCATCCACTTAACAGCAGTGCATCAAGAGGTTTCTATATTGATATAATACTGATCTACTGGTACAACCTGAGACCAAGAAAAAGTCGAAAAAGTGAGCCTCAGTAGAGAATCCTGCTTCGAAAAAGGCGTATACTATCCTCCCGGCTGCAAAACGGGTGACCTCTATTTTTCGGAACTTAAATTGACTACCTGAAGAAAAGCCAAACGTTCATAGGGTATGGACTAATTTGATACTGACTTTCTGAAAAGACGGTCCTATTTTACAAAGAAAAAGTACTTGAATGATCAAATTTGTTTGGGTATTTGTTTCTTTTTAGCTACAGGTATTCCACCACGAGTATAAAAGTATGAGTTCCGATATGTTTTTTTGCCTTACTCTGGCCAAAGCAAACATCTAATGCAGCTGGCATCCTGTAAGATGTTCAATATTACCGTATATATCGATCGGACAGTGTTCAATTCTTACGACAACCGATTCAACATTACCGGAATTGATTTGGATTTTATCCTCCAGAGGGCTGTTTTTCGGATACCCCTTTTAGATCGGATCGGATAGTATCTAATTCTACAAGCATTGAAATATGAGCCTTGCTGAGAGCGAAGAGTTCCCTAAACCTTTTATGTTTACCGTGGGTAAGTTGACCAACGCTTGCTGAGTTGGTGTTAAGCGCAATACTTCAGTACTGAAGAGCAATGAGCCAACGAAGCTCCTACCCATTTCCTTGCGCAGTTATTAAGACTGAAGTACCTGCCCCAGCAAGCTCATCAACCTTACAGTTTCCTGCAATACCGCTTCGGCTAGATCTCCAAAGCTGTTTAATCATAAAATAACTCAGTGCTAGGGACAAGGATGATATAAATACATACATGCTTTCACTAGTCT